>NC_082707.1:9199845-9558595 GCF_030144855.1 Hypanus sabinus | reverse complement strand
ATTGTGGGTCGAGGGGCTGTATTGTGCTGTAGGTTTTCTGTGTTTCTGCAGAAATCTGTAGGTTTTCTGTGTTTCTGCAGTAAAAAGATGCATTCATATTTGCGTATAGACAATAAAGTGCAAGGTTTCAATTAATTAAGAGCTGTGTCGGGAATTCCCTAAAGTGGATCACTGGTTGATAGGTCTACAAATTTTGATGGACTAAAACTCGTTGATTGCAAGGGGAGAGGAAAGAGAACAGTGGCGTGCAGCATTAAGAATATCTGCAAACTCATCAACTTTGGACAGTGTGGGAAATGCACTAAAATTTTGCAATCATTTTCACCCAATGCAAACACCATTGGGTACATGGTGTCTCCATTATGGTTTATTTACCTGGACTTGTATGAATTAAAAAATCATTTCAGTGACTTCTTGAATATTATCCACGCAGCCTACCTGAGAACCTCCAGACAGGTCAAGGTCAACCTGTCCTTCAATCCATCGGTTTCCCTTATTTCCTGAATCAGACCACTTCAGCACTGCTGTTCCGCTTTCAATCTGGTAAACATTCAAAGCCATGCGCTGACCTACTCCATACATGTGGTACCAGAATCGCATGCAGTGAGCTCCTCTCTCCGCACATGGAACACTGACCAGATGGGCTCGGTCTCCTGGTTGGCCATCGTTGCCTTCAATGTAGATGTAGTAACCACCTGCAAACACAAGAAGGTTTATTCTTCCAATAGAAATCAGGTGCACAGTGGCTGAGCAGCAATCTCACATCACCTACCTGCTGTGGTGTGGTCAAAACTTGGTCCTGTGTTATATGATGGTGTCGGCCCTCTGTTGCGTGTCCAGTCCAACGTATCGCTCTTGGATTGGGCCCAATGGCACAGGTCTTTGTCAAAGTTACAATCCAGTGGACAACCTGCCGAGTTCAGAAAGACAGACATTCATCGGAATACTCTCAACAACTATTGAAAATATTCAACACCTTACTATTGAATCAAGACACTGTACAGTCGCTCAGTACCGTACTTTACGGGAGGCACCAGAGGATTAAGACTTTTAATTTATCATTTATTATTACAATGGGATAAGAGTCCTTTATTTAAGATTGAACATCATTACCATTTGACCAAGGAGAGACTCTCTGAAATATTTCCCAATGTTGATAGTTATTGATGTAAAACTGAGATAGCTACATTGACACATGTGTTCTGGTCATGGTCTATACTGGAACAGTTCTGGAAGTCATCTTCTCGACAATTTCTAAAACACTCGGAGTTAACCTGCAACCTAATAACTTGACTGTGCTTTTTGGAATAATTCCTCAAAATATCCATGGTATTTCTGTGTCTAACCAACATGTTATTGCATTTGTTACATTGATAGCAAGGAGGGCCATTTTGTTGAAGTGGAAGGATATATCAGCTCCTACTTTGTCACAATGCTGCTTCTCAAGTGATGCTATGTCTTAGTTTGGAGAAAATTAGAAGTGGAACCTTTGAAACTTTATTTGATTTTGAGAAATGATGGGTCTCATTTGCTCGCTAGTATCATTTGAGCTCATTGATAGATCTTCTCCATCATCTAATTGTAAGTTTTTTTGATATATTTTTCTTTCTTGCTGGCGGTTTGATGTTTATTTTTAGAAGCTTTTTGCATGACGCATGGCTCCGGGGTTGCACTCCTAATGGTTTTCCCCACACTTTTCTCTTAGTAGAGCTATTTTATATTCACAAAATTTTCGATCTTTAAGATAATTTCTTTTTTTTTCTTTCAGGCATTGTAAGTATTGTTACTTTGATGTATTTGTGTTATTTTTGAATAATATAACAATAATAAAAAGATTCAAAAAGAAAAGACAATTAATGAGGACAGGCTATCACTCAAAATCTAGAGGGAAAGGAAGAACAAATTACGTTCCCTGTTAATCAGACTTCAGTGCCAGTCAGCAGAGATGTTTATTCAGATGCCATTGTCAGCTTGAAGGACTTGCTACTTGCTGCAAAGTACTCGGGTTTCTGTACACTGAGCCGGAAGGCTCCTTCAGGAGATATTGCGCAACTTTTACCGGTCTATTACATCGTGGCATGATGCAGTCCCAGAAACGTCACTGATGGCAAAAGCCTCAGCTTGCATCAGGAACTTCAAACATTAAGAGTATTAACTCTTGAATACCTTTCTCAAAAACAATCCTTCATTCATCAGTGGGGGACAACATGTAAACTACTAGAATCCCTTTGCCCAACTCTCTGCAAAGCAACTTGCATGGAGCTGATTGGGCAGCAAAAAGCTTGGGTTTCCGATGGAAAATGACTTTTGTCTCTTAACTGGGTTTCTCCATTCACCACATGCAGAAGTATAACAGAGGAATAGATTCAGAGTTTGGACTTACTTTTCTGAGGACAGCCACTCTGCTGCCTCCAGTCTCCCAGCGCAACACCAGCTGCTTCACAAGCTGAAGCATAAGACTCCAGCATGTTGCACATCTGAACAGAGTCTCCGCCAGTCACACAATGATCGTAGACGCAGCTCTCAAAGTAGAGTTGAGGTGGGATATGCCAGTGGCACTCTTCAAATGGACCAGGGTTAGCCAAGACTATTTTACAGTATCTCTCTGCCTCTTCGCTTGCTGCTGGCTCGCATGGAGGTGGAAGTGGAGCTGTTTGGTTACACCTGTGCAACAGAAACAACCTCTCACTCTTCTCAAATTTAATTTATCCCATTCAGTCCTCTCCAAAACAGAAAGAAGCTTGGAAGGCTACGGGCAGGGCTTGAGAGAAAAATACACCATGCCATCAGAATACACAAGAAACAACATGACTCCGTTACACAACTGAAAAGACTGAAAGACATCCTGAAATCAACACTGGAAATATCTTTACATTTCTCCCCTGTGTGCCCTTGTCGTTCAAAAGAATAATACACTCGTGCTGATTCGAATTATCTCCCTGATATTGCTTCCTTGCCCCAACATTGCTTAGATTCACGCAACATTGCCACTTGCTGCAACACTTTTCAGGACTTGTGGAGACATTTTGCTAGTTTTTCTTCACGTAAATCACACACAGCAATACTCACGGCCAGTCATCGTCAGTAACTGTCCAACTGTTCCCAAATTGGTTTGAATCCAAGGCTAGTATTCCATCAGGTTTCAGGAAGTCATCCAGTTGGTCATTGGTGTAGGTTCCACACAAGCCACACAGCTGTCCTTTGTATCTCTCGTCCACAACTACCACCAGTTGATGATCTCCGTCAAACTTCACCTGAAGACCAAAGTCGGTCTGGAGCACAACATATGACCCTAGCAGCGACAGTCTTACCGAAGCAATGGGTGTCACAGGGAGATACACCCTCACTCCATCCACCTAAACAAAGCATTACAGAGTTAGCTTCCAGAAAATCACAAACAACCCAACTGTTGCTTGACAACGTCATGTCAATGCTGAAAATTATACTCTTTCCAGTATATAATACTCACATAAACGTCCCTATTTTTCCGCAATGCAATGTGGAGGTTGTGCAGGCGCACGCTCACCGAGTTAATGGCAGTCCAGCTCGGACTACCTCGGTGCTCATTCCTACTCGTCACAGAAAATTGGACAGATGTATTTCCACAAGTCTCGGTCACCGTGTAATTGCAGGCACCCTGGAAATGGTACAGCTTCCCATCAAATGTTGTGTAGTGCGGGTCGCCATAGATGTGGCAAATGGCAGTGTCAGCGCCGTAACATCCCAAATTGCCACCCTGCACTTTGCAGATTTCTCCCGGTCCACAAGTTGCTGGCTCGCACACGATTCGGTCATTGCCAGTGCAGCGGCACCTTTCTCGACATCCGTCTTCCCAGAACATTGCACCTTTCTGGCACACAAACGGCAAGGTTTATTTCCAAAAGTGCTATGTGCTCTGATGGGAAACAGAACCTTCTTTCCATAGAAACCAAAGTGTACCACAAACACTTCCAACTTACCTCGTAGTATTTGTTCTTGTGCGTGCAACCACAGTTCTCCACAGACACGCACGAGCTTCCACTCAGGACAAAGCCATGGTTACACTCACAGTCCTCCACACAAGGCTCACTGCAGTTCCCCGAAGCAAAGCGGTCAGTGCAAGTGGCTGGACAAGCGCTAGCGCATGCGTTATAATGGCTGTTGGCTTCACACACCATACCTGAAAGCAGCAGAGAAGCAACAAAACTATTTACACTTCAACTCAAGCTTCACAAATGGCAATTCTCTGACACGATGTCATACAGCTCCGAACACTGCTAAGTACATCGGATTCCGGTTAATTGGACCATCAGTTAATCAGGGCAGCTGCTTATTTGGAACAACTCTTAAGCAACAAAATCTAATCCAGAAAATAGCCCTCATTCCTTTCGTTTGTTTGGGACACCGTATCGCCTCGTCGGGCCAGTAGACTTCTGACAAATAATGTATAACTTGCGCGGGGGGTCACAACCTGTGGTACGCGGTCTGCTTGGAAAATGGTAAGGGACCACGACATAAAGAAGGTTGGGAGCCCATGAACTTGTGTCAGCCGCGTGGACACGTGTGGCCGTTGGACACTACACTGTGCTTACAGCGAAGAGTTTTCAAATAGTGTCAGTTGAATGTGCTTCTGATCTTTGTCACTGATAAATTCTGAGAAATAAGCAGCAAGACAATTCAGAACTCTCTTGCTCACGGCGGTTTCAGGCAGTCAGGCTTGGAGATGCCAGAAAAGGCTGGGATTGAAAAGGAAATGATCTCAGTACTTCAACAAATTAAGAACTACAAACAACTTGAGTGTCTCAGCAAACGCCTTAAACGTTACAATAAAAGTGAAGTTTTGAGGCATGCAATTGGCTAAAGCACTGTATGAAGGCAGTACAATCAACAACCGGTGTCTGCACTGATCTCCTTCATTAAATGGCAGCGTCTACTGAGTGATTACTCTATCGATAACTATTGGGAACTAATACATTGATTTAGTCTACTGTAGTAGTACTGGATGGTTTCCAATTTGCTCTGTATTTCTTTTAAATACATAATTTGCTGAATAAACTCTTCTCGGACTTCCATCCGGTAACAAGTATCGATTTTAACTGATGGTGATTTGATGACAAATTCTGCCATCTTCATCATGGATGTAGATAATTTGTTGATCGGTTAAACAGCAGTTTGTCTTTTTTTTAATAACTTTTAATTATTTCCATGACCCTTTGGCTGATTGGGGGCATTCACTTAATTAAGCCACAATGCACTGGTCCCGGGTGTCTCAATGAACCGGAATCCAGTGTATTACTCCAACAGCATTTGCAGGAGACAACTCATACGTACCACAGAAAGTCGAGTTCCTCCATGGCACAATGGTCACTCCTGCTCTCTGGCAGGCATCTGAGTAGATCTGCAGGGCATTACACAGAGCTCCTTCGTCTCCTCCGGTCAAGCACAGTTCAACAACACAACTTTCAAAGAAACCATTGGTGTTGATCACAGAGTGGCAGTTTACAAATGGCCCCTGTTGACTGGTGATCAGACCACAGAAATCATCACCTCGATAGCGCTCCTCATCTGCGGGCTTACACTCTTCTGGCTCGACGGGGTCGCAACCTGGCTCGTCAGGTGGCACCTTCCAGCTATTTCCCAGTTCGTTGTCATCCTTAGCTTGCGTTCCATCAGCTTTCATGTAGTCATCCTGCCGTATTCCATTGTAGTTACCGCACATACCACAAACCCGATTAAAGTACGTACTGGGCACCTTCACTTCCACGGAATGATCAGTGTCGTAAGAAACGTACAGGCCGAAATCAGTTGTCAGCACCACGTATCTTCCGCTCCTTCTCACACTCAGGCCACCTTCGCCACGCCCAACAGGTAAGGTCTCCCACACGTCATCAACCTGTGCACAAGACGAAATACTGCATCATACAGACTGTATGGGGCCGCAGCCCTGGAGAAACAAAACAACCATTTGCACCGTACTCCTCTCAAGCCCTTCAGGCATGTCTAATGATCTTAGCCATCACATCCGTACACACTCACCTGCGTTCAGAGCCCCACTTCAGCTGAGGATAAAAAGCTCTCAATGCCGCTTTAATTAGACTCATTTCCGTCGCACTGCGCATCCCTTCTCACTTACTCGCATCTCCAGTTACAAGCAAAGTGCTTTACCGATCAAGTGTTTCCATGTCAAATGATTTTTCGTGGAGAGAGCTGTACTTTAGCAGATTTAGACTTACAGTAAGAGACTTACCAACACCCGCCGACGTTCCCGCTTCACAATCCAAACACTGTGGCCGTGAACAGTTACATGAACTTTCTGAACGTAAGATACTCTTGCGTTGCCACGATTTTCATTCTTTGTTTCAATGTTGAAGTACGGAAGGGAGGAGGAATTTCCACACGACTTGGCGATTGTGTACGTACAGCTGCCCATAAAGTGGAGGGTGGCTTTGTCAAAGGTGTTGTAATGCGGATCATTATGCACTCTGCAGATACCGTACGTGTATGGGTAGCAACCGGGGACGCCGTTTACAACTCCACAGTATGAACCTGTAGAACACGTTGAATCCCTGCACACCATATTACTGCCTGCAGAAGGACATCTACATTTTCTTGAGCAGGTATCATCTGTCCAGAGTTCAGAGCCCACTGGGTAGTGCTTTCCTTCATACCAGCAACCACACTTATCCTCTGGCACACATCGGTCATTGTAGAGAAGGTAACCACTGTCACACACACAGCCTTCCACGCAAGGTTGCAAGCAGCGCGATGGAGCACTCGGACTCACACAGGTGGCTGGGCAAGCTGAGCCGCACTGCTCATAATGGCTATTCGCTCCACACTTTACAGCTGTGAACGGAATCCATAAGGTTACACGTTACTTTCATCTGACATTCCTTCCATCAAACACTTCTCACTGCTCTCTATCTCCACTGAGTCTCACTGAAAGGTCTGGCACTATACTCTCAAGCACTTACGGCAGAAGCTCTCATTCCTCCAGGGATCCACACTCGCTCCCTCTGACTGGCATGCATCTCCGTACGACTCCAAACTGCTGCACAGAGCCTCCTGCTCCATGCCTAACGCACAAAGGTCGTACACACAGTCAGCAAAATAAGCTTCCGGGTCGACTCTCGAATGGCACCCTTTGAAAGGACCGTCTGCATCCTTGATTATCCCACAGTAATATGCACTTTCGATGATACGCTTTTCATCCTTACTGCAATTTGGTCTGATGCCAACATCAGGAGTACACCTGGGGAAACAGCAGCATCCCAAATCACAATTACTTCCAGCTAAATCAAAACTCAAAGAGCATAACGATGGCGATTGGAAACTGGACAGTTAGTTTCCAACCGAATGGAAAAGTTGCCAGCAGCTTGCTGCCAGTCACACTGTACCTTGTGTCATTTCCAGACTGCCAGCTGTTGCCCAAGCTGACTGAATCAGGTTCCATTATTCCATCTGGATTCAGAAAATCATCCCTTCTGTCTTCATTATAGTTCCCACACATTCCACACACCTTGCCTTTGAAGAGACTCGGGAGAGTCACCTCAGCTCGATGCCTGCCATTAAACTTCACTCGCAATCCAAAACTAGTGGCAATGACGACGTACTGCCCAGACAGAGTGACAACAACACCCGGGCTGACTGCAACAGGTAGCACTGCCTCCTCCCCATCAACCTGCAAGCATCCAAATCATTCATCAATTGATTCTTCTGCAGACCTTGCAATGCACCTGACAAAAGACACTTAGCACATCCAGCCCTTACCTTTACCACACGCCCCTTCCCGAGCGTGATTCTGTGATTGGAAACCTCAACGTTGACTTGTCTCACGTAAGACACGTACGGGTTTCCGCCTCTGTGCTCATTTGCAGCTTCAACTTTGAAATAGGGCAGACTGCTGTTGGTACTGCACAGTTTTGATAAGGTGTACGTGCACGTTCCCATAAAGTCGTGAGCTTGGCCATCAAAGGTCATATAGTGAGGATCTCCTTGTACTATGCAGGAAGACTCTGAAAACAGCAAAACAGTCAGAATTACTCTTGTTATTACTGACATACTTCGTGAAGTTTGTTGTTTACTGTAAGGAATACAGCACAACACATTCCAAATTACTGCAAGTTAGAAGCAGAAAATAAATAAATAAACAGAAGGGGAAATGTGAGGTAGCATACACGGACTGTTCGGAAATATTACGGCAGAACGATAGAAGCTGTTCCTCAAATCCGAGTGTGGATCTTCCATCTCTTTCCCAATGGCAGTAATGGGGAGGCATGCCCTGATGGCTTATCAATAGATGCCAACTCTTTCAGGTACAGACTTTTGAAGGTATCCTTGATGATGTGGAGGGTTAGTCAGCCCTTGTGGCTAAAGGGATCAGGGGGTATGGAGAGAAAGCAGGTACAGGGTTCTGAGTTGGATGATCAGCCATGATCATACTGAATGGCGGTGCAGGCTCGAAGGGCTGAACAGCCTACTCCTGCACCTATTTTCTATGTTTCTATGTTTCTGAATGTACTGGCGATTTGCATGGATCTTCTCGGGATCAGACTATGACCATTTGCATTCTTTACCAAAGAGATTCATGGGACTGATAACTCAATGCAGATGATAATGTTTAGATTTACAACTCAATTAACAGATGGCATAGTCATCTCTGGAGAGGGAGAGTTGAGGAAATTGAGGGTAGAGTGAGAGGAGACAAGGAATTTTCTTTTCACCCAAAACGTGAACATTAGTGCTCAGAAAATGAAGACCTCAGAACAGCGGTCCATGCAGTCACAATTCCCTCCAAATGTTGACAACTCACCAAGTATGCAGATGAACTTGTTTAACCAGAATTATTAAGATGGAAAACTACAAGAAGCAAAAGACTACAAGGTACTACTTTAGCATGGCATGCCTGCGATGGGCTGAGAGGCCTCCTTCTCTCCCAGGAATTTCTACCATTCTGGAAACCTCCAATATAAACCGCACCACAAAGATTCCACATCACATACACATTGCATTCCCATACCTGTAAGGGCGGGCGTTGTGGTACTGGCTGTAGTTGAGGTGCTCGTAGTTGTTGTCGTTCCACAACCCTCTGCAGGAATAAAATAGTACAGACGCAGAACAGATTAACCTTTATAACAGAATCACATCATCTCACATTTCTAGTTGACTAAAGCATGGAAAACCAAAAGACAACCACAGCATGACAGGAGCAATGCAATTTTGTTGAATTAAATAAGTGCCGCTATTAGTATTGTTACAGTGAAAGCAAGCGCCGAGTACAACAGACCCACCTCCACAGCATCCTACGTGAAAGGAAATGTCATCCACAGCAACATCGCTCCGGTAGTCTTGGCCACGGACCGCCTCCAGGAGGATCTGTCAGAGAAAGCAGCAGAACTTCAGCAGGAAACAGCCAGTCAAGCAGCACGACGGAAGCCCCAAACTTGCATTTCACTTCAGTAAATCATGGGTGCACAACAGTTCTGAGACTGTGATGAAATCATTCAAGAGAGAATATATCCAAAAATTATTTGAAAAATAACTGCCGGCTCTTCAAAATTGTAAAGCACAGAAAGAGTGCAATAAGCGGGTCATATCAGGCAAAGGACAGGAAATTCAATTTCACCAACAGCACTTCTATACGTCCAAAATAATTCCATTGACATTTCAGTCTATCGCAAGACTGAAATGCCAGGGGCTGGGAGAAGAAAGATCAATCATTTGGACAACAGGAGATCCCAATTTCAGTGTTAAAATTTGAGTAAGTGTTCTGAATGAGTACTGTTACAGAGAGAACAATAAAATTTAGGATTTAACTTGTGGAAACTATAGAAAGGGTGCAGAGGAGATTTACAAGGATGTTGCCTGGATTGGGGAGCACGCATTATAAGAACAAGTTGAGTGAACAGGGCCTTTTCTCCTTGGAGCGACGGTGGACGAGAGGTGACCTGATAGAGGTGTATAAGACGATGAGAAGTATTGATCATGTAGATAGGCAGAGGATTTTTCCCAGGACTGAAATGGCTAACACGATAAGGCACAGTTTTTAGGTGCCTGGAAGTGGGTACAGAGGAGACGTTAGGGGTAAGTTTTTAACATATAGAGTGGTGTGTGCGTGGAATGGGCAGCCGGCAATGGTGGTGGAGCTGGATACAATAGGGTCTTTTAGAGACTCCTGATACGTAAATGGAGTTGAGAAATAGATAGGTCACCGGAGGTAATTTCGAAAATAAGTACATGTTCGGCACAGCATTGTGGGTCGAGGGGTTGTATTGTGCTGTAGGTTTTCTGTGTTTCTGCAGAAATCTTTGGGTTGGGTAAAAAGATGCATTCATATTTGTGTATAGACAATAAAGTGCAAGGTTTCAATTAATTAAGAGCTGTGTCGGGAATTCCCTAAAGTGGATCACTGGTTGATAGGTCTACAAATTTTGATGGACTAAAACTCGTTGATTGCAAGGGGAGAGGAAAGAGAACAGTGGCGTGCAGCATTAAGAATATCTGCAAACTCATCAACTTTGGACAGTGTGGGAAATGCACTAAAATTTTGCAATCATTTTCACCCAATGCAAACACCATTGGGTACATGGTGTCTCCATTATGGTTTATTTACCTGGACTTGTATGAATTAAAAAATCATTTCAGTGACTTCTTGAATATTATCCACGCAGCCTACCTGAGAACCTCCAGACAGGTCAAGGTCAACCTGTCCTTCAATCCATCGGTTTCCCTTATTTCCTGAATCAGACCACTTCAGCACTGCTGTTCCGCTTTCAATCTGGTAAACATTCAAAGCCATGCGCTGACCTACTCCATACATGTGGTACCAGAATCGCATGCAGTGAGCTCCTCTCTCCGCACATGGAACACTGACCAGATGGGCTCGGTCTCCTGGTTGGCCATCGTTGCCTTCAATGTAGATGTAGTAACCACCTGCAAACACAAGAAGGTTTATTCTTCCAATAGAAATCAGGTGCACAGTGGCTGAGCAGCAATCTCACATCACCTACCTGCTGTGGTGTGGTCAAAACTTGGTCCTGTGTTATATGATGGTGTCGGCCCTCTGTTGCGTGTCCAGTCCAACGTATCGCTCTTGGATTGGGCCCAATGGCACAGGTCTTTGTCAAAGTTACAATCCAGTGGACAACCTGCCGAGTTCAGAAAGACAGACATTCATCGGAATACTCTCAACAACTGTTGAAAATATTCAACACCTTACTATTGAATCAAGACACTGTACAGTCGCTCAGTACCGTACTTTACGGGAGGCACCAGAGGATTAAGACTTTTAATTTATCATTTATTATTACAATGGGATAAGAGTCCTTTATTTAAGATTGAACATCATTACCATTTGACCAAGGAGAGACTCTCTGAAATATTTCCCAATGTTGATAGTTATTGATGTAAAACTGAGATAGCTACATTGACACATGTGTTCTGGTCATGGTCTATACTGGAACAGTTCTGGAAGTCATCTTCTCGACAATTTCTAAAACACTCGGAGTTAACCTGCAACCTAATAACTTGACTGTGCTTTTTGGAATAATTCCTCAAAATATCCATGGTATTTCTGTGTCTAACCAACATGTTATTGCATTTGTTACATTGATAGCAAGGAGGGCCATTTTGTTGAAGTGGAAGGATATATCAGCTCCTACTTTGTCACAATGCTGCTTCTCAAGTGATGCTATGTCTTAGTTTGGAGAAAATTAGAAGTGGAACCTTTGAAACTTTATTTGATTTTGAGAAATGATGGGTCTCATTTGCTCGCTAGTATCATTTGAGCTCATTGATAGATCTTCTCCATCATCTAATTGTAAGTTTTTTTGATATATTTTTCTTTCTTGCTGGCGGTTTGATGTTTATTTTTAGAAGCTTTTTGCATGACGCATGGCTCCGGGGTTGCACTCCTAATGGTTTTCCCCACACTTTTCTCTTAGTAGAGCTATTTTATATTCACAAAATTTTCGATCTTTAAGATAATTTCTTTTTTTTTCTTTCAGGCATTGTAAGTATTGTTACTTTGATGTATTTGTGTTATTTTTGAATAATATAACAATAATAAAAAGATTCAAAAAGAAAAGACAATTAATGAGGACAGGCTATCACTCAAAATCTAGAGGGAAAGGAAGAACAAATTACGTTCCCTGTTAATCAGACTTCAGTGCCAGTCAGCAGAGATGTTTATTCAGATGCCATTGTCAGCTTGAAGGACTTGCTACTTGCTGCAAAGTACTCGGGTTTCTGTACACTGAGCCGGAAGGCTCCTTCAGGAGATATTGCGCAACTTTTACCGGTCTATTACATCGTGGCATGATGCAGTCCCAGAAACGTCACTGATGGCAAAAGCCTCAGCTTGCATCAGGAACTTCAAACATTAAGAGTATTAACTCTTGAATACCTTTCTCAAAAACAATCCTTCATTCATCAGTGGGGGACAACATGTAAACTACTAGAATCCCTTTGCCCAACTCTCTGCAAAGCAACTTGCATGGAGCTGATTGGGCAGCAAAAAGCTTGGGTTTCCGATGGAAAATGACTTTTGTCTCTTAACTGGGTTTCTCCATTCACCACATGCAGAAGTAAAACAGAGGAATAGATTCAGAGTTTGGACTTACATTTCTCAGGACAGCCACTCTGCTGCCTCCAGTCTCCCAGCGCAACACCAGCTGCTTCACAAGCTGAAGCATAAGACTCCAGCATGTTGCACATCTGAACAGAGTCTCCGCCAGTCACACAATGATCGTAGACGCAGCTCTCAAAGTAGAGTTGAGGTGGGATATGCCAGTGGCACTCTTCAAATGGACCAGGGTTAGCCAAGACTATTTTACAGTATCTCACTGCCTCTTCGCTTGCTGCTGGCTCGCATGGAGGTGGAAGTGGAGCTGTTTGGTTACACCTGTGCAACAGAAACAACCTCTCACTCTTCTCAAATTTAATTTATCCCATTCAGTCCTCTCCAAAACAGAAAGAAGCTTGGAAGGCTACAGGCAGGGCTTGAGAGAAAAATACACCATGCCATCAGAATATACAAGGAACAACATGACTCCGTTACACAACTGAAAAGACTGAAAGACATCCTGAAATCAACACTGGAAATATCTTTACATTTCTCCCCTGTGTGCCCTTGTCATTCAAAAGAACAATACACTCGTGCTGATTCGAATTATCTCCTTGATATCGCTTCCTTGCCCCAACATTGTTTAGATTCAAGCAACATTGCCACTTGCTGCAACAATTTTCAGGACTTGAGGAGACATTTTGCTAGTTTTTCTTCACGTAAATCACACACAGCAATACTCACGGCCAGTCATCGTCAGTAACTGTCCAACTGTTCCCAAATTGGTTTGAATCCAAGGCTAGTATTCCATCAGGTTTCAGGAAGTCATCCAGTTGGTCATTGGTGTAGGTTCCACACAAGCCACACAGCTGTCCTTTGTATCTCTCGTCCACAACTACCACCAGTTGATGATCTCCGTCAAACTTCACCTGAAGACCAAAGTCGGTCTGGAGCACAACATATGACCCTAGCAGCGACAGTCTTACCGAAGCAATGGGTGTCACAGGGAGATACACCCTCACTCCATCCACCTAAACAAAGCATTACAGAGTTAGCTTCCAGAAAATCACAAACAACCCAACTGTTGCTTGACAACGTCATGTCAATGCTGAAAATTATACTCTTTCCAGTATATAATACTCACATAAACGTCCCTATTTTTCCGCAATGCAATGTGGAGGTTGTGCAGGCGCACGCTCACCGAGTTAATGGCAGTCCAGCTCGGACTACCTCGGTGCTCATTCCTACTCGTCACAGAAAATTGGACAGATGTATTTCCACAAGTCTCAGTCACCGTGTAATTGCAGGCACCCTGGAAATGGTACAGCTTCCCATCAAATGTTGTGTAGTGCGGGTCGCCATAGATGTGGCAAATGGCAGTGTCAGCGCCGTAACATCCCAAATTGCCACCCTGCACTTTGCAGATTTCTCCCGGTCCACAAGTTGCTGGCTCGCACACGATTCGGTCATTGCCAGTGCAGCGGCACCTTTCTCGACATCCGTCTTCCCAGAACATTGCACCTTTCTGGCACACAAACGGCAAGGTTTATTTCCAAAAGTGCTATGTGCTCTGATGGGAAACAGAACCTTCTTTCCATAGAAACCAAAGTGTACCACAAACACTTCCAACTTACCTCGTAGTATTTGTTCTTGTGCGTGCAACCACAGTTCTCCACAGACACGCACGAGCTTCCACTCAGGACAAAGCCATGGTTACACTCACAGTCCTCCACACAAGGCTCACTGCAGTTCCCCGAAGCAAAGCGGTCAGTGCAAGTGGCTGGACAAGCGCTAGCGCATGCGTTATAATGGCTGTTGGCTTCACACACCATACCTGAAAGCAGCAGAGAAGCAACAAAACTGTTTACACTTCAACTCAAGCTTCACAAATGGCAATTCTCTGACACGATGTCATACAGCTCCGAACACTGCTAAGTACATCGGATTCCGGTTAATTGGACCATCAGTTAATCAGGGCAGCTGCTTATTTGGAACAACTCTTAAGCAACAAAATCTAATCCAGAAAATAGCCCTCATTCCTTTCGTTTGTTTGGGACACCGTATCGCCTCGTCGGGCCAGTAGACTTCTGACAAATAATGTATAACTTGCGCGGGGGGTCACAACCTGTGGTACGCGGTCTGCTTGGAAAATGGTAAGGGACCACGACATAAAGAAGGTTGGGAACCCATGAACTTGTGTCAGCCGGGTGGACACGTGTGGCCGTTGGACACTACACTGTGCTTACAGCGAAGAGTTTTCAAATAGTGTCAGTTGAATGTGCTTCTGATCTTTGTCACTGATAATTGGTGAGAAATAAGCAGCAAGACAATTCAGAACTCTCTTGCTCACTGCGGTTTCAGGCAGTCAGGCTTGGAGATGCCAGAAAAGGCTGGGATTGAAAAGGAAATGATCTCACTACTTCAACAAATTAAGAACTACAAACAACTTGAGTGTCTCAGCAAACGCCTTAAACGTTACAATAAAAGTGAAGTTTTGAGGCATGCAATTGGCTAAAGCACTGTATGAAGGCAGTACAATCAACAACCGGTGTCTGCACTGATCTCCTTCATTAAATGGCAGCGTCTACTGAGTGATTCCTCTATCGATAACTATTGGGAACTAATACATTGATTTAGTGTACTGTAGTAGTACTGGATGGTTTCCAATTTGCTCTGTATTTCTTTTAAATACATAATTTGCTGAATAAACTCTTCTCGGACTTCCATCCGGTAACAAGTATCGATTTTAACTGATGGTGATTTGATGACAAATTCTGCCATCTTCATCATGGATGTAGATAATTTGTTGATCGGTTAAACAGCAGTTTGTCTTTTTTTTTTAATAACTTTTAATTATTTCCATGACCCTTTGGCTGATTGGGGGCATTCACTTAATTAAGCCAAAATGCACTGGTCCCGGGTGTCTCAATGAAGCGGAATCCAGTGTATTACTCCAACAGCATTTGCAGGAGACAACTCATACGTACCACAGAAAGTCGAGTTCCTCCATGGCACAATGGTCACTCCTGCTCTCTGGCAGGCATCTGAGTAGATCTGCAGGGCATTACACAGAGCTCCTTCGTCTCCTCCGGTCAAGCACAGTTCAACAACACAACTTTCAAAGAAACCATTGGTGTTGATCACAGAGTGGCAGTTTACAAATGGCCCCTGTTGACTGGTGATCAGACCACAGAAATCATCACCTCGATAGCGCTCCTCATCTGCGGGCTTACACTCTTCTGGCTCGACGGGGTCGCAACCTGGCTCGTCAGGTGGCACCTTCCAGCTATTTCCCAGTTCGTTGTCATCCTTAGCTTGCGTTCCATCAGCTTTCATGTAGTCATCCTGCCGTATTCCATTGTAGTTACCGCACATACCACAAACCCGATTAAAGTACGTACTGGGCACCTTCACTTCCACGGAATGATCAGTGTCGTAAGAAACGTACAGGCCGAAATCAGTTGTCAGCACCACGTATCTTCCGCTCCTTCTCACACTCAGGCCACCTTCGCCACGCCCAACAGGTAAGGTCTCCCACACGTCATCAACCTGTGCACAAGACGAAATACTGCATCATACAGACTGTATGGGGCCGCAGCCCTGGAGAAACAAAACAACCATTTGCACCGTACTCCTCTCAAGCCCTTCAGGCATGTCTAATGATCTTAGCCATCACATCCGTACACACTCACCTGCGTTCAGAGCCCCACTTCAGCTGAGGATAAAAAGCTCTCAATGCCGCTTTAATTAGACTCATTTCCGTCGCACTGCGCATCCCTTCTCACTTACTCGCATCTCCAGTTACAAGCAAAGTGCTTTACCGATCAAGTGTTTCCATGTCAAATGATTTTTCGTGGAGAGAGCTGTACTTTAGCAGATTTAGACTTACAGTAAGAGACTTACCAACACCCGCCGACGTTCCCGCTTCACAATCCAAACACTGTGGCCGTGAACAGTTACATGAACTTTCTGAACGTAAGATACTCTTGCGTTGCCACGATTTTCATTCTTTGTTTCAATGTTGAAGTACGGAAGGGAGGAGGAATTTCCACACGACTTGGCGATTGTGTACGTACAGCTGCCCATAAAGTGGAGGGTGGCTTTGTCAAAGGTGTTGTAATGCGGATCATTATGCACTCTGCAGATACCGTACGTGTATGGGTAGCAACCGGGGACGCCGTTTACAACTCCACAGTATGAACCTGTAGAACACGTTGAATCCCTGCACACCATATTACTGCCTGCAGAAGGACATCTACATTTTCTTGAGCAGGTATCATCTGTCCAGAGTTCAGAGCCCACTGGGTAGTGCTTTCCTTCATACCAGCAACCACACTTATCCTCTGGCACACATCGGTCATTGTAGAGAAGGTAACCACTGTCACACACACAGCCTTCCACGCAAGGTTGCAAGCAGCGCGATGGAGCACTCGGACTCACACAGGTGGCTGGGCAAGCTGAGCCGCACTGCTCATAATGGCTATTCGCTCCACACTTTACAGCTGTGAACGGAATCCATAAGGTTACACGTTACTTTCATCTGACATTCCTTCCATCAAACACTTCTCACTGCTCTCTATCTCCACTGAGTCTCACTGAAAGGTCTGGCACTATACTCTCAAGCACTTACGGCAGAAGCTCTCATTCCTCCAGGGATCCACACTCGCTCCCTCTGACTGGCATGCATCTCCGTACGACTCCAAACTGCTGCACAGAGCCTCCTGCTCCATGCCTAACGCACAAAGGTCGTACACACAGTCAGCAAAATAAGCTTCTGGGTCGACTCTCGAATGGCACCCTTTGAAAGGACCGTCTGCATCCTTGATTATCCCACAGTAATATTCACTTTCGATGATACGCTTTTCATCCTTACTGCAATTTGGTCTGATGCCAACATCAGGAGTACACCTGGGGAAACAGCAGCATCCCAAATCACAATTACTTCCAGCTGAATCAAAACTCAAAGAGCATAAAGATGGAGATTGGAAACTGGACAGTTAGTTTCCAACCGAATGGAAAAGTTGCCAGCAGCTTGCTGCCAGTCACACTGTACCTTGTGTCATTTCCAGACTGCCAGCTGTTGCCCAAGCTGACTGAATCAGGTTCCATTATTCCATCTGGATTCAGAAAATCATCCCTTCTGTCTTCATTATAGTTCCCACACATTCCACACACCTTGCCTTTGAAGAGACTCGGGAGAGTCACCTCAGCTCGATGCCTGCCATTAAACTTCACTCGCAATCCAAAACTAGTGGCAATGACGACGTACTGCCCAGACAGAGTGACAACAACACCCAGGCTGACTGCAACAGGTAGCACTGCCTCCTCCCCATCAACCTGCAAGCATCCAAATCATTCATCAATTGATTCTTCTGCAGACCTTGCAATGCACCTGACAAAAGACACTTAGCACATCCAGCCCTTACCTTTACCACACGCCCCTTCCCGAGCGTGATTCTGTGATTGGAAACCTCAACGTTGACTTGTCTCACGTAAGACACGTACGGGTTTCCGCCTCTGTGCTCATTTGCAGCTTCAACTTTGAAATAGGGCAGACTGCTGTTGGTACTGCACAGTTTTGATAAGGTGTACGTGCACGTTCCCATAAAGTCGTGAGCTTGGTCATCAAAGGTCATATAGTGAGGATCTCCTTGTACTATGCAGGAAGACTCTGAAAACAGCAAAACAATCAGAATTACTCTTGTTATTACTGACATAATTCAAGAGATATATGTTTTTTCTGTGTCTTTAATACCATACTGTTGAATTAAGGCACTGAATGGCGTTGGTCGGTACTGCACTTTATGGTAGTCAATTGACAATATTCCAAATCTTTTCGGTAGAGGACTAAAACTTGTAATGACGTCTCACCAGTGCTGAATAAAACTTCAGCATCAAATCCCTGGTCTCATATTCTGGAACTCTTGTTAACCTTGTATGTGCCTTCCACACCATCACTTCAACCTGCAAGTTTACATTTAGTGTGATTGGCACAAGGACTCTTTCCCTTTGAAGCTGAAATTTCTGAATTTTCTCCTCTTTAACAAAATAGTCCACTCATTTATTTCTACTAGTAAAGTGCATGAGAAAGCATTTTGAACATTGTATTTCAGTTGCCACTTTCTTGCCCATTCTCTAATTTTAGTTTTTTGTAGCCTACCTGTTTCTCAACATTACCTTCCCCTCCACCAATCTTCATCGTGGTTTTACATACTGACCCATATTCTCAGTTCATCACCCTTGTTCCTGATACTCCTTTCATTAAAGTAGACATATATCAGCCCATCCCACTGACTACAATTTTGCCCTAGCAACTGCCTATCATTCTCTACATGCTGCATTTACCTATACAGGATTAAGTCAGAATTGTTTCCTTCAGGGAAAATCCTGCCTGACAAACCTATTGGAATACCTTGAGGAGACTACAAATAGGATCGATAAAGAGGATGTAATGGATGTTATATATTTGGACTCTCAGAAGGATTTTGAGAAGGTGCCACACATGAGGCTGCTTACCAAGTTAAGAGCCCTTGCTATTACAGGAAAGTTACTCAGATGATTAGAGCATTGTCTGATTGGAAAGAGGCAGTGAGTGGGAATAAAAGGATCCTTGTCTGGTTGGTTGCTAGTGACTCGTGATGTTCTACAGGGGTCTGTGTTGGGACCAGTTCTTTTTATGCTTTACATAAATGAATTACATGATGAAATAGATGTTGCCAAGTTTGCAGATGATACGAAGATTGGTGGAGGGGCAGGTAGTTTTGACGAAGCAGGTGGGATGCAGAAGGACCTAAGATGGGAGAATAGGCAAGAAAGTGGCAAATGAAATTTACTGTGGGAAAATGCATGGTCATGCACTTTGGTAGTAGAAGTAAATGTGCAGACTGTTTTCTAAACAGGGAGGAAATCCAGGAATTGGAGATGCAAAGGGACTTGGGAGTCCTTGTGCAGAACACCCTGAAGGTTAACTTGCAGATTGAGTTGGTAGTGAGGAAGGCAAATGCAATATTAGCATTCAAGATGTCTAGAATACAAGAGCAGTGTTGTGATGCTGAGGCTTTATAAGGCACTGGTGAGGCCTTACCTTGTATTGTGAACAGTTTTGGGCTCCTCATCTTAGAAAAGATGTGCTGGCATTGAAGAGGGTCTGATGAGATTCACAAGAATGATTCCAGGAATGAAAGGGTCATCGTATGAGGAATGTTTGATGGCTCTGGGTCTGTACTCACTGAAATTTAGGATGAGAGGGGGATCTTATTGAAACCCTTTGAATGTTGAAAGGACTAGACAGAGTAGATGTGGAAAGGATGTTTCCCATGGTGGGAGAGTCTAGGACAAGAGGGCACAGCCTCAGGATAGAGAGGTGTCCATTCAAAACAGAGAAATTTCTTTAGCCAGTGGGTGATGAATTTGTGGAATTTGTTGCCTCTTGCAGCTGTGGAGGCCAGGTCATTGTAAGTATTTAAGGCAGAGATTAATAGGTTCTTGATTGGACATGGCATCAAAGATTACGTGGATAAGTCCAGAAAATTGGGTTGAGGAGGAGAAAAACAGGATCAGCCTTGATTGAATGGAGGAGCAGCCTCACTGTGCCAAATGGTCTATTTCTGCTCCTATGTCTAATAGACGAATGAACTGCCCCATCCCTCTGCCAAACTAGTTTAAAGCCTCCCCAAAGCTATCTGCAAGGATATTGGTTTCCATTGAATTCAGGTGTAACATGTCCTTTTTGCACAAGTCATACCTTCTTCAGAAGAGATCCTAATGATCCTCAAATCTGAAACCCTGTCCCCTGCATCAATTCTTCAGCCACACATTCATCTGCCAAATCATGCTAGTCCTACCCTCACAGGTACATGGCACAGGCAGCAATCCAGAGATTCTCACCCTTGAAGTCCTACTTTTCAATGTCCTACCTTGCTCTCTATGTCCTCTCCTCAGAACCACATCCCTTTTCCTACCTATTTTGTCATTACCAATATGTATCAGATTTCTGGCTGCTCAGCCTGCCCTTTCGTATGCTGTGGCCCCGATCTGAGCTGTTGCTGAGTCTGGTACCTGGGGGGTAATATACCATCCAAGAGTCTCTTTCACATCCACAGAATCTCCTATCTACTCCCCTAACTAAAGAATCCACTGTCACCAGTATACTCCTCTTCTCCCCTTCCCTTCTGACTCAGTGCCATTCACTTGATCACAGCAGCTTTTTCTGGGTAGGTCATTTCCCCAACACTCCCCACACCTTCCAAACTGTCCTCTAGATCGCATAACTGTTTTTGAGGGGATAGGATAGCGGTAAGCAACATTGTCTGCCTATCTCCTTTCCCTCTCCTGACAGTCAACCAGCTACCTGCCTCTTGCAACTTAGGGGTGACTGCCTCCCTGTTTCTTTCATCTATCACCTCTTCATTTTCCTGTATGAGTCAAAGGTTGTCAAGGTGCAGCTACATTTCACTAAGCACAATCTGTGAGGAGCTATAGCTCAATGCATTTTGTGCAGATGTAGTAATCAGGGAGACTTGAGGTCTCTCAGAACTACAACATCTAACATGAAGAACCATACCACTGACCTTAAATCCATTCTCTAGCTCAGCCTGACAAAGAAACATACCAGGAGCTTACCTGAACCTTCACCTCTTCTCACTAAAGCCTCAGGGTCTCCAGTAGCTCTGCTCTACACCAACAAGGGCTGGCCACCTAAACCTCACTTCTTTTTATACGCCTTTGCTAAGTGCCTAATTAACTGTGATACCTCCAGCCCATTAAAAAGTTCCAAATCACCCTGATCGCATTTCAAATCTAATGCTCACTCAGCTCCAAACAAGCGACTGCTTACAATATCTCAAACCTACCTCCTCCATGAAGTGCTCCATTTCTGCAGTTTAATCTAACCTTGATTAGCAATGCAAAACCCCCATCTCTTTTTAATCCCTCTCTGTCCCTTTTGAAACATCTAACCCCGAGAATATCCAACAGCCATTCTGGACCTAGTGATAACCAAGTATCTGTAATGGCCACAACATCATAGTTCCATATACTGACATGTGCTCTAAGTTTATCACTCTTGTTCCTGATACTTTCTGCATTAAAATAGACACATTTCAATTCATCCCACTGACTGCAATTTTGCCCAATCATCTGTCTACTCTTCCTCACAGTCTCTCTACACACTGCATCTACCTGTATAGCAACGGCTCCATTCTCTGCCCTATCACTCTGGTTCCCAGCCCCCGGGAAAGTTTAAACCTTCCTCATCAGATCCAGTAAATCTGCCTACCTTCAAGTTGAGGTGTAACCCACCCTTCTAGTACAGGTCAGACCTTCCCTGAGGAGATCCCAATGATCCACAAATCAGAAACCCTGCCCACGACACTAATTCCTGTCATCTGACAAGCCATTTTATTCTTACCCTCAGTGGTGCATGGCACAGGCAACAATCCAGAGATTACAACCCTTCCATTCCTGTTTTTCAGTTTTCCTCAATCCCAACATTCTCTCTTTAGGACCTCGTCATTGGTACGAACATGTACGACTTCTGGCAGCTCACTCTCCCCCTTAAGAATGCTGTGGATCCAATCGAAGATGTCCCTGACCCTAACACTTGGGTGGCAACCTGCCAGCTGGGAGACGCAATGACAGAGGGAAGTCAGAAGCTAATTTTCCAAAGCTTGTTGAGGAACACATCATTTAAATGTCTTCTCAGGTTTATTGGGGGATTGAAGTGGAAATGGTCCATGGGCTCTGAGTTGATCTCTGCAAACTTATCTCTTCAGGACATCTGAGATAGGTCACTGGTGGGAGAGTGGGTCTAAAACAGACTGGCAACATGCAGATGGCAGGGAAAGGAGGAGCACACATGCTGCAGCCAGATGCAGAAAAGCTCTGGCATACAAACTGTGGGCCACACAAGAGGCAGATCAGGCAAGGGATGGGAAGGGGCACTGGACCTGGGCAGAAGTCACCCCAGGAATATTTTGAGTGTCATGGTAGCATAGAGGGTAGTTGGACACTATTACAGCTCGTTGAGCTTGGAATTCAGTTCCGATGTCATCTGAATACATAGGATTTTCCCCATGTGCTCCATTTTCTCCCCAGAATCCAAAGACATTAGTAGGTTATTTGGTCATAATAAATTGTCCTTTGATTAGGCTAGGGTTAAACAGGTAAGTTGCTGGGCAGTGTGGCTTGAAGGGCCTGTTCTGCACTGCATCTCATTTTTCTGAGTTCCTCCAGCATTGGAGGAAAGGCAGTTGGTCAGGCAAGAATGAGAAGGGGCACTGACCAGGGTTGAAGTCACCTGGGGAATATGTTGAGTGCCATGCTCTGGAGGAAAGGCAGTGGGGTCACAGGAAGGGCAGATAAGAAGTTGGACTGTACAGGGAAGAAGCCACCATGTAAAGATGTTGAAACCCCATGTTTTGGAGGAAAGGCCAATGGGATGGGGTAACAGTAAGGAAGAAGTCACATGAGAACAAATAGGGTGCGAGGGTGAGGTGGCCTATGGAGAAACTTCTAGATACAAAAGGAGGCAAAGCACATTAAGAAAGATCATTAAAGGGTTCAAGGACACAAGAGATTCTGCAGATGCTGGGTCATCAACATACAAAAAGTGCTGGAAGAACTCAGCAAAAAAAAAGATATGGCTGTGGTAGCGAGACTGGTTGAGCACATCGTCCAAGAACAGCAAGGATCACATACAAGGAACAGTGAAAGACGATCTCAATAAACTCTCGTCGCTTAAATTTAAACTTCTTCAGTGAGGCGAGAGAGTTGGGATGAGTGGAACGTGTCCTGGGAGGCAGCAGCAAAGGGAGTGCTTGCTGGAAGAAGAAGGATCTGGTCTGAGAGGAACCGAACCCGCCCCTGAGAAAAAGCGGCAGCGCCGCGTGTGCGTCGGGCAGCGCACCGGCGCGGAGTGCGATTGGACAAGTCCGTGGGTGTGCGGGAACCAATAGGAGGGAAGGGCAGGTCGACAGGGAAGGGCCAATTGTGTGTTGCTTGGACTTCCAGCGTCAACAGATTTCCTCTTGTTTGTGATTGGGCGAAACCAATGCATTGGCGGGAGCAATAAGTGAGGGGTCCGCGAGCCGATGATCCGTGAGGGGGCGGGGCCGAGAGGCACGTGATTGGGGAGGGGGGAAGGAGGGAAAGAAGGGTGAGGGAATGGGATTGAGAGGGATGGAGGTTTGGTTAGGGAAGGGGGGAGAAGGAAGGGGTGAGAGTGGGAGAGAGGGGGTGAGATGGAGGAGGAAGGGTGAGAGGAGGGAAGGAAGGGGGTGACAGATTGAGGAGGGGTGAGAGTGGGGAAGGAAGGGAGCGAGGGAAGGGGAGAGGAGGGAGGGAGGGAATAAGGGGAATGGTGTGGGAAGGGGATGGAGTAAGAGGGGAGGAGGAAGGATGGTCGAGAGGGGGGAGAAGGAAAGGGTTGAGACGGGGAGGGGCTGAGAGGGAAGGAGGGTTGAGAGGGGGAGGGGAGTGAGGAGGAAGGTGAAAGGGAGGGAGGTTGGTGATAGCGGGGAGAGGGAATTGGGGGAGAGATGGAATGTGGGGTGGAAAGGGAGAAGGAGAGCGAAGAAAGGGGAGGGGGAGAGTGAACGAGATGGGGGAATGACGGGGAAGGGGAGAGAGGGTTTGAGGGATGGAGAGAGGGAAGGGAGGGGGGTTGGAATGGGAAGGGAAGGGGGATGGAGTGGAGAAGAATCAATATTCATGCAGGCAGATTTGTTAGAGGGTTTAATCTAATTAGTCAGGGGGGTGGAAACTGGAGTGAAGGAGCTCAAGATAGGTTAAAAAAAAAGGGATGGTAAAAAAAGCAAAGATAGCATGCTGTCAGGAATGGCAGGCAGATGATGGGACAAAATTGCGGTTAGTATTAGAGGTGCAAAATCAGAAAGGGTAGCAAATACAGCACTCTTGTGATGTATGATGTTAAAAAACTGCAAAGGTAAAAGGGCCCTGATGGCAGTTATATACAGGCCTCTTAATAGTAGCTGGGACGTGAACCACAGACTACAATACGAAATAGAAAAGGCGTGTCCAAAGGGCAATGTTATGATAGCCATGGGAGATTTTAACATGCAGATAGATTGGGGAAAATCAGGTTGGTAATGGATCTCAAGAGAGTGAGTTTGTTGAATGTCTACGAGATGGCTTTTTAGAGCAGTTTGTCAATGAGCCTACTAGGGGATCAGCTATACTGGTTTGGGTGTTATGTAATATAACCATATAACAATTACAGCATGGAGACAGGCCATCTCGGCCCTTCTTGTCCGTGCCAAACGCTTACTCTTGCCCATAACCCTCCATTCCTTTCCTGTCCATATACCTATAATTTTTTTTTAATGACAAAATCGAACCTGCGTCTACCACTTCTACTGGAAGCTCATTCCACACAGCTACCACTCTCTGAGTAAAGAAGTTCCCCCTCGTGTTACCCCTAAACTTTTGGCCCTTAACTCTCAACTCATGCCCTCATCTTTGAACCACCGCTACTCTCAATGGAAAAAGCCTATCCATGTCAGCTCTATCTATCCCCCTCATAATTTTAAATACCTCTGTCAAATTCCCCCTCAAAGAATAAAGACCTAACTTGTTCAACCTTTCTCTGTAACTTAGGTGCTGAAACCCAGGTAACATTCTAGTAAATCTCCTCTGTACTCTCTAATTTGTTGACATCTTTCCTATAATTCGGTGACCAGTACTGTACACAATACTTCAAATTTGGCCTCACCAATGCCTTGTACAATTTTAACATTACATCCTAACTCCTATACTCAATGAACTCAGTTAAAGGTCTCGACCCGAAACGTTGACTGCTCCTTTTAACAGATGCTGCCCGACCTGCTGAGTTCATCCAGCTTTTTTGTACGTCTCGATTTGACCACAGCATCTGCAGTGTACTTTGAGTTTTCTATACTCAATGCCCTGATTTATAAAGGCCAGTATACCAAAAGCTTTCTTTACCACCCTATCCACATGAGATTCCACCTTCAGGGAACTATGCACCATTATTCCTAGATCACTCTGTTCTACTGCATTCTTCAATGCCCTACCATTTACCATGTAAGTCTTATTTGGATTCCTACCAAAACGTAGCACCTCACACTTATCAGCATTAAACTCCATCTGCCATCGTTCAGCCCACTCTTCTAACTGGCCTTAATCTCTCTGCAAGCTTTGAAAACCTACTTCATTATCCATAACGCCACCTATCTTAGTATCACCTGCATACTTACTAATCCAATTCACTAATCCCCATCATCCAGATCATTAATGTATATGACAAACAACATTGGACCCAGTATAGATCCCTGAGGCAGACCACTAGTCACTGACCTCCAACCTGACAAACAGTTATCCACCACTACTCTCTGGCATCTCCCATCCAGCCACTGTTGAATCTATTTTACTATTTCAATATTAATACCTAACGATTGAACCTTCCTAACTAACCTTCCATGTGGAACCTTGTCAAAGGTCTTACTGAAGTCCATATAGGCAATATCCACTGCTTTACCCTCGTCAACTTTCCTAGTAACCTCTTCAAAAAATTCAATAAGATTTGTCAAACATGACATTCCAATCACAAATCCACGTTGACTGCTCCTAATCAGACCCTGTCTATCCAGATAATTATATATACCATTTCTAAGAATACTTTCCATTAATTTAACCACCACTGACGTCAAACTTACAGGCCAATAATTGCTAGGTTTACTCTTAGATCAATGGAACCATATGAGCAATACGCCAATCCTCCGGCACGTTGGAACGTTGAAATATTTCTGTCAGAGCCCCTACTATTTCTACACCAACTTCCCTCAAGGTCCTAGGGAATATCCTGTCAGGACCTGGAGATTTATCCAGTTTTATATTCTTTAAAAGCTCTAGTACTTCCTCTTCTTTCATCATCATAGTTTTCATAACTACCCTACTTGTTTCCCTTACCTTACACAATTCAATATCCTTCTCCTTAGTGAATACTGATGAAAAGAAATTGTTCAAAATCTCCCCCATCAATTTTGGCTCCACACATAGCTGTCCACTCTGATTCTCTAAGGGACCAATTTTATCCCTCACTATCCTTTTGCTATTAATATAACTGTAGAAACCCTTTGAATTTATTTTCACCTTACTTGCCAAAGCAACCTCATATCTTCTATTAGCTTTTCTAATTTCTTTCCTAAGATTATTTTTACATTCTTTATATTCCTCGAGCACCTCATTTACTCCATGCTGCCTATATTTATTGTAGAGCTCTCTCTTTTTCCAAACCAAGTTTCCATATCCCTTGAAAACCATGGCTCTCTCAACCTTTTATCCTTTCCTTTCAACCTAACAGGAACATAAAGATTCTGTACCCTCAAAATTTCACCTTTAAATGACCTTCATTTCTCTATTACATCCTTCCCATAAAACAAATTGTCACAATCCACTTCTTCTAAATCCTTTCACATCTCCTCAAAGTTAGCCCTTCTCCAATCAAAAAATCTCAACCCTGGGTCCAGTCCTATCCTTCTCCATAATTATATTGAAACTAATGGTATTGTGATCACTGGACCCAAAGTGCTCCCCAACACATCCCTCCATCACCTGACCTATCTCATTCCCCAACAGGAGATCCAACACTGCCCCTTCTCCAGTTGGTACCTCTATGTATTGCTGCAAAAAACTATCCTGCACACATTTTACAAACTCCAAACCATCCAGTCCTTTTACAGAATGGGCTTCCCAGTCTATGTGTGGAAAATTAAAATCTCCCACAATCACAACCTTGTGCTTACTACAAATATCCGCTATCTCCTTATAAATTGGCTCCTCCAATTCTCACTCCCCATTAGGTGGTCTATAATACACCCCGAGAAGTGTTACTACACCTTTCTCATTCCTCAATTCCACCCAAATAGTCTCCCTTGACAAGCCCTCCAATCTATCCTGCCAAAGCACTGCTATATTTTCTCGGACAAGCAATGCAACACCTCCCTCTCTTGCCCCTCTGATTCTATCACACCTGAAGCAACGAAGTTCAGGAATATTAAGTTGCCAATCACACCCCTCCTACAACCATGTTTCACTAATAGCTACAACATCATAGGATTCAAGTGTAACCCGTCCTTTGTGTACAGGTCACACCTGCCCCAAAAGAGGCCCCAAAGATCCAGAAACTCGAATCCCTGTCCCCTGCTCCAATCCTTCAGCCATGCATTTATCCTCCACCTTATTCCATTCCTACTCTCATTGTCGCGTGGCCCAGGCAGTAACCCGAGATTACTACCTTTGCGGTCCATCTTCTCAACTGCCTTCCTAACTCCCTATATTCTCCTTTCAGGACCTCTTCCCTTTTCCTATGTATGTCATTGGTACCTATATGTACCACGACCTCTGGCTCCTCACCCTCCCACTTCAGGATATGTTGGATGCGATCAGAAACATCCTGGACCCTGGCACCAGGGAGGCAAACTACCATCTGGGTCTCCTGATTGCGTCCACAGAATCGCCTATCTGACCCCCTAACTATCGAGTCCCCTATTACTACTGCCTTCCTCTTCCTTTTCCTACCCTTCTGAGCCACAGGGCCGGACTCTGTGCCGGAGGCACGGCCACTGTTTCTTCCCCCAGGTAGGCTGTTTCCCCAACAGTACTCAAACAGGAGTACTTATTGTCAAGGGGTACAGCCACTGGGGTACCCTCTAGTACCTGACTCTTACCCTTCCCCCTCCTAAGTGTGCCACCTGTCTGTCTCCCATGGCCCCGGTGTGACCACCAGCCTGTAACTCCTCTCTATCTACTCCTCACTCTCCCTGACCAGACGAAGGTCATCGAACTGTAGCTCCAGTTCCCTAACACAGTCCCTTAGGAGTTGCAGCTCAGTGCACCTGGTGCAGATGTGGACATCTGGGAGGCTAGGAGACTCCAGGACCTCCCACATCCGACACTGAGAACAACAAGCTGCCCACACACTCATACTTCCCATTTTCCTCAAATAACAGGAAAAACTGAAACCTAAACCTACCTGTTTCCGCCTAAGCCCATTGACCCCAAGCCCTTAAGCCGTCATTGTTCCCGGCTCACTTCGCTGCCCGCTATATAAGGCTGTGTCCTTTTGAAATCTTTCCCACTTCACTGCCCAACATCACACGCCTGTGCAGTCCCGCCTCTCTTAACTCCAATGAGGAGAAGAAAAAATCAAAATGGCTCCCGCTGCTGTCCCGTTCTAATCCTCCAACTTCCTTCTCCATGAACCAGGGGTGATTAAGGACCTTAAAGTAAAAGAACCCTGAGGAGCCAGTGATCACAATATGATTGTGTTCAACTTGAAATTTGATAAGGAGAAAGTAAAGTCTGATGTAGCAGTATTTCAGTGGAATAAAGGAAATTGTAGTGGTATGAGAAAGGAGTTGATCAAAGTAAATTGGAAGGAGCTGCTGGCAGGGATGTCAGCAGAGCAGCAATGGTGTAAATTTCTGGGAAAAATACGGGTGCAGGATAGATGTATTCCAAGAATGAAGAAATACTGAAATGGCAAAATAGTACAATTGTGGCTGACAAGGGGGTCAAAGCCAATGTAAAAGCAAAGGAGAGGGCATATAACAAAGCAAAAATTAGCGGGAATGTAGAGGTTTGGGAAGCTTTTTAAGATTTAGAGAACAGCTAAAAGAATCATGAGGAGGGAAAAGATGAAATATGAAAACAAGCTAGCAAATAATATCAAAATGGATAGTAAAAACATATTCAACTACGTAAGAAAAATAAAAGAGAAATGAGTGTTGATAAAGGACCACTAGAAAATTAGGCCAGAGAAATAATAATGGGTGCCAAGGTGAACTGAATGAGTATTTTGCATCAGTCTTCACTGTGGAAGAAATGTGCAGTGTGCCAGATGTTGAAGGGTGTGAGGAAAGAGAAGTGAGTCCAGTTACGCTTACAAGGAAGAAGGTGCTCAAAAAGCTGAAAGACAAAGGTGCATTAAGTCACCGGACCAGATGACCATCACCCTAGGGTTCTGAAAGAGGTGGTAGAAATTGTGGAGACATTAGTAATGATCTTTCAACAATCATTGGTGTCTGGCATAATGTCAGAAGACTGGAACATTGAAAATGTCACTCCACTCTTTAAGAAAGGAGGAAGGCAGCAGAAAGGAAACAATACACAAGTTAGGCTGACCTCAGTGGTTGGGAAGATGCTCAGGATGAGGTTAAGGAGTGCTTAGTGACAGAGGACAAGATAGGGAAAAGTCAGCAAGGGAAAATCTTGCCTGATGAACCTGTTGGAATTCTTTGAGGAGATTATGAATAGGATAGATAAAAGAGATGCAGTGGATGATGTATATTTGGGCTTTCAGAAGGCCTTTGACAAGGTGCCACACATGAGGCTGGTTACCAAGTTTACAGCCCATGGTATTACAGGAAAATTACTGGGATGGTTAAAGCATTGGCTGATTGGTAGGAGGCTGTGAGTGGAATAAAAGGATCCTTTTTTTTAGCTGGCTGCCAGTGACCAGCTGTGTTCTGCAGGGGTCAGTGTTGGGACTGCCTCTCTTTATGCTGTGTATCAATTAACTTGCCTTTGTTGTCAAGTTTGCCGACGATACGAAAATTAGTGTTGAAGAAATAGGTGGACTGCAGAAGAGAGCAAGAGCATGGCAAATTAAATGCAATGTTGAAAATTCATAGGCATGCACTTTGGTATTAGAAGTAAATTTTCTTAACGGGGAAAAAAATCCAGAAATCTCAGCTGCAGTGGGATGGGAGTCCCTGCAGAACACCCTGAAGGTTAACTTGCAGGTAGAGTCGATGGTGAGGAAGCCAAATGCAATGTTAGCGTTCATTTCAAGAGGTCTAGAATATAAGAGCAGGGATGTGATGCCGAGGCTTTGTTGAGCACTGATGAAGCTTCACTTTGAAGTTTTGGGCTCCTCATTTAAGAAAAGATGCGCTGGCATTGGAGATCATTCAGCGGAAGTTCACAAGGATGATTCTGGGATTGAAAGGGTTGCCATATGAGGAACATTTGATGGCTTTGGGTCTGTACTTGCTGGAATTTAGAAGGATGGGGGGGATCTTATTGAAACTTTATGAATGTTGAAAGGTCTAGACAGAGTAGATGTGGAAAGTATGTTTCCCATGGTTGAGCCGAGGACAAGAGGGCACAGACTTAGGATAGAGGGGCATCCATTTAAAACAGAGAAGTGGAGAAATTTCTTTAGCAAGAGGGTGGTGAATTTGTGGAACTTTTTTTAAAACAAAATATACTTTATTCAAAAATAAAATTATATACAATAAACCATTCAATGACTCTCAATCCTTTACTTGTTTCCATTACGGTCTTTACATTTTCACACTTCTCGCCACCCACCTGGCACTCTATTATTCCACATTTACATTCCCTTGTTGAGGGGTATACACCCCACCCCACTACCCCTCAACTCCCACAGGAGAAGAACCCGAGACTGTAGTCCTTCCCCACCGGTCCCTTGCAGTGGCTGCACCAAGTTTGAGTGCGTCCCTCAGCATGTACTCCTGCAGCCGAGAATATGCCAGTCGGCAGCATTCCCACAAGGACATCTCCATGTGCTGGTAGACCATCAAGTTTCGGACTGACCAAAGAGCGTCTTTCACCAAGTTGATGATCTGCCAGCAGCATCGGATGTTGGTCTCGGTGTGCATCCCCGGGAACAGCCCGTAGATCAGAGAGTCCTCTGTTACGCAGCTGCTGGGAATGAACCTCGACACAGTCCCTTCCATCCTCCTCCACACCTTCTCTGCGAACCCACAGTGTGCAAAGAGGAGGTTTACCAACTCCTCCTCACTGCAGTCCTCCCGTGGGCAGAGGGGTGTGGAGACGACGTTCTGGGTGTACAGGAGGGATCGGACTGGGAGGTCCCCTCTCACCACCAGCCAGGCGAGGTCTTGGTGCCTGTTGGTGAGGTCTGGCGATGAGGCATTTTGTCAGATGAATTGGACGGTCTGCTCAGGGAACCAGCCCACTGTGTCCATCACATCCTTCTCCTGCAGTGCCTGCAGGACCTTATGTGCTGACCACTGCCTGATGGCCCTGTGGTCAAAGGCATTGACCTGAAAGAACTTCTCTACGAAGGACAGGTATGGTGGCAATGACCAGCTGACAGGGGTGTTGCACGGGGAAGGGTCCAGACCCATCCTTCATAGCCAGGATGACAGGTAGAACCTGGGCACGTAGTGGTACTTGGTGCCCATGTACCTGGGATCCACACACAACCTGATGCAGCCACACATGAAGCTGGCCATCAGGGTGAGGGCGACATTAGGGACGTTTTTGCCTCTGTTGTCCAGGGACCTGTGCATGGTGGTCCGTCTGACCGGCTCCATCTTGGATCCCCAGACAAATCTGAAGACGGCTTGGGTGATTTCCGAGCTGAAGGAGCAGGGGACTGGCCACACCTGCGCCAAGTACAGCAGCCCTGAGAGCACCTCACACCTGATGACCAAGTTCTTGCCGCTATCGATAGGGAGCGCCCTCCCCACAGTCCCAGTTTCTGTTTGACCTTGGCAGCCTGCTCCTGCCAGTTCTTGTTGCACACCTTGGCTCTTCCGAACCAGATCCCCAACACCTTCAGGTGATCAGACCCGATGGTGAAGGGGACGCTGGATCGGTCGGGCCAGTTGACGAAGAGCAAGGCTTCACCCTTCGTGCAGTTGACCCTGGCCCCTGACGCCTGCTCGAACTGTTCGCAGATGCTGATCAGCCTGCAAACTGACCTTGGATCAGAGCAGAAGACGGTGATGTTGTCCATGTATAGGGAGGTTTTGACTTGGGTCCCTCCACTGCCTGGCAGCGTCACCCCTCTTATGCCCTCATCCCTCCTGATGGCTTCAGCAAGGGGTTCTGTGCAGCACATGAACAAGACAGGGGAGAGAGGGCAGCCCTGCCTGACTCCAGACCTGATGGGGAAGCTGTCTGTTTCCCACCCGTTGACCTGGACTGCACTACAGATGTCTGTGTAGAGCAGTTCGATCCAATTCCAGATTCCCTCCCCAAATCCCATTTTGGAGAGTACATCCACCATGTACGTGTGCGATATCCTGTCGAAGGTTTTCTCCTGGTTCAAGCTGACCAGGCAGGTGTCCACCCCCCTGTCCTGCATGTAGGCGATGGTGTCCCTCAGCAGCGCGAGGCTGTCTGAGATCTTCCTGCCCGGTACAGCACAGGTTTGGTCCGGGTGGATCACCAGCTCCAGTGCAGACTTGACCCTGTTGGCGATAGCCTTGGACAGGATCTTGTAGTCCACATTCAGGAGTGAGAGGGGCCTCCAATTTCTAATGTCCTCCCTCTCCCCCTTCTGCTTGTAGATGAGGGTGATGATGCCCTTAAGCATGGATTTGGATATGCTGCCCGCCAGGAGCATAGCGTTGTACACTTCCAGCAGGTCGGGGCCCATCCGGTTCCACAGAGCCGAATACAAGTCTACCGGTAAGCCGTCAATTCCGGGAGTATTACCGGACAAAGGAAGGGATGGAGCTGGTCAGCTCGTCCAGGGTCAGTGGCTGCTCCAGACTCTCCCGCTTGCCGTCGTCTAAGACCTGCGTGTAAGACTGGCTTCCCACCAGTGAACCGGGAATCAAAGATACCACAGGTGGCTGTGGAAGCCAGGTCATTGGTTATATTTGCGGCAGAGTTTAATAGATTCTTAATTAGTCACAACATTAAGGTTATGGGGAGAAAGCCAGGGAGTGGAGAAAGAATTAGACTCCATAAGCCAAATGGCTGAATTCTGCTCCTATGCCTGGTCTTCTGTGGGAGGGAGAGAGGAGGAGTGGATGTGGGAAGAGGTGGGGAGAAAGGGACATGGGATAGGGTGAATGTAGGAGGGAGAAGTATGAGGAGGTGATGTGAGAGGAAGGAGGGGATGTCGGAATGGGATTTTGGGATGTGAAAGTGGGAGGGGGAGGAGATGTTGGAGGGGGAAGGGTGGGTGTGTGAGGGGTGGAGCTGTGGGAAGAGGGGATGTGGGAGCCAGAGGGGTTGGGTTGGGTTGTAGAGGAGGGAGAGAAGAGGATTGGGACTTGGAAGGCAAGGCAATATGTGAAGGGTGGATGAGATGTGGGAGGGGAGGGGGTAATGAAGGAGGGGGTGGAAGGAGGAGGAGATGGGGAGGTGAAGGAAGGGATGTCAGAGGGGTAACAGGAGAAGTGGGAGGGACAAGGGGATTGGGGGTGTTTGGGTTGTGGGAGTGGGAGGGAGGGTGGGGAGGGGATGTGGGAGGATGAGGGGATTTAGAAAGGGGATGGGTTATGGGAGAGGGAGGAGGGGATGACAGATTTGGAAGCAAGGCAATGTGCAAGGCAAGGATGAGACGTGGGATGGGTTGTGGGGAGAGGAGGGGGCGTGGGAGGGGGAGGTGGGGATGTGGTAAGGGGCCTATGAAAAGGAGGGAGGGGATAGGATATGGGAAAGGAAGGAGTGTATGTAAGATGGGATGGATGAATAAGGGAGGGGGATGGGGAGGTGATGTGGGAGGAAGGAGTGGGTGTTTGGGATATGGGAGTAGAGGGAGGGAGGGTGAGGAGGGGGAAGGTGGGATGCGGGAGTAGGGAATATAGGAGGGGTAAGGGTATGGGAGTGATAGGAGGAAATATGGGGAAGTTGGTATGTGGAGTGTACAGAGATTGGGAAAGTGGGTAGGTGGGGATGTGGGGGATTGAGGAAGGGGGTACATGTCTTGGATACGGGAAGTGGTAGGTGTGAGTGTAGGAGTATTGCTGATTGGGGAAAGGAATAGGTTGGAGTTCAGGGGATTGGGTAGGTGGGGCTGTGGCGAAGTGGGTAGGTGGAGTTGTAAGGGATTGGGTGGGGTGTAGGGGGGAGTAAGAAGGTGGGGGTGTAGGAGGTTTGGGGATGTGGGCCTTTGGGGGTGTAGGGAGATTGGGGTAACATATGAGCGAAGGTGTAGGGAGATTCAGGATGTGGGTTGATCGGGTGTAGGGGGATTGGGGTAGTGGATGGGTGTGGGTGTAGGGGGATTTAGGAAATGGGTAGGTGGGGGATGTAGGGGATTGGGGAAATGGGTAGTTGGGGAGTAGGGGGATTGGGGAAAAGGGAAGTTGGTGGTGTAGGGGGATTGGGGAAATGGGGTGGAGTGTGGGGGATTGGAGAAATGGTAGTTGGGGTGTAGGGGGATTGGGGAAATGGGTAGTTGGGGTGCAGGGGGATTGGGGACATGGGTAGTTGGGGAGTAGGGGGATTGGGGAAACAGGAAGTTGGGACAGTAGGGGGATTGGGGAAGTGGGTAGTTGGAGTAGGGGGATTGGGGAAAAGGGAAGTTGGGGGTGTAGGGGGATTGGGGACATGGGTAGTTGGGGTGTAGGGGGTTTGAGGAAATGGGTAGATGGGGATGTAGGGGATTGGGGAAATGGGTAGTTGGGGAGTAGGGGGATTGGGGATGTGGGTAGTTGGAGTAGGGGGATTGGGGAAAAGGGAAGTTGGGGTGTAGGGGGATTGGGGAAATGGGAAGATGGGGTGTGGGGGATTGGGGAAATGGGTAGGTGGGGTGTAGGGGGATTGGGGAAATGGGAAGTTGGGGTGTAGGGGGATTGGGGACATGGGTAGTTGGGGAGTAGGGGGATTGGGGAAACGTGAAGTTGGGGTGTAGGGGGATTGGGGAAATGGGAAGATGGGGTGTGGGGGATTGGGGAAATGGGTAGGTGGGGTGTAGGGGGATTGGGGAAATGGGAAGTTGGGGTGTAGGGGGATTGGGGACATGGGTAGTTGGGGAGTAGGGGGATTGGGGAAACATGAAGTTGGGACAGTAGGGGGATTGGGGAAAGGGGAAGGAGGGGTGTGGGGGATTGGGGAAATGGGTAGGTGGGATGTAGGGGGATTGGGGACATGAGTAGGTGGGGATGTAGGGGGATTGGGGAAATGGGTAGTTTGGGGTGTAGGGGGATTGGGGAAATGGTAGTTGGGGTGTAGGGGGATTGGGGAAATGGGTAGGTGGGGTGTAGGGGGATTGGGGACATGGGTAGTTGGGGTGTAGGGGGATTGGGGACATGGGTAGTTGGGTGTAGGGGGATTGAGGAAATGGGTAGTTGTGGTGTAGGAGGATTGGGGAAATGGGTAGTTTGGGGTGTAGGGGGATTGGGGACATGGATAGTTGGGGAGTAGGGGGATTGGGGAAATGGGAAGTTGGGACTGTAGGGGGATTGGGGAAGTGGGTAGTTGGAGTAGGGGGATTGGGGAAAAGGGAAGTTGGGGTGTAGGGGGATTGGGGAAATGGGTAGGTGTGGTGTAGGGGAATTGGGGACATGGGTAGGGGTGTAGGGGGTTTGAGGAAATGGATAGGTGGGGTGTAGAAGGATTGTGGACATGGGTAGTTGGGGGTGTGGGGGATTGAGGATATGGGACGTTGGGTTATAGGGGATTGGGGAAATGGGTAGGTGAGGTGTAGGGGGATTTGGAACATGGGTAGTTGGGGGTATGGGGGATTGAGGATATGGGACGTTGGGTTATAGGTGATTGGGGAAATGGGTAGGTGAGGTGTAGGGGGATTTGGAACATGGGTAGTTGGGGTGTAGGGGGATTGGGGAAATGGGTAGTTTGGGGCGTAGGGGGATTGGGGAAGTGGGTGGTTGGAGTAGGGGGATTGGGGATGTGGGTCAGTGGGGGTGTAGGGGAATTTGGGTAAGTGGATAGGTGGCAGTTTAGGGAGATTGAAGAAGTATGTAGGTGTGAGTGTAGTTGGATTGAGGAATTGGGTAGGTGGGAATCTAGTGGGTTTAGGGTGTCTGGTTTGGTGCAGTATCCCCTGGCAATATATGAAAGCTGCAGTCCCACGAGTAGAAAGGGTCACTGACTACAGTCTGCCATTACTGAAGGATTTGCATGTGTCCAGGACAAGAAAGCAGGCAGCATAAATCATGGCGGACACTACCCCTCCTGCAAACTGCCTTTCCTTAATGTTCCTTCGGGACTGCATTATAACACTGTAAAAAACAAAAACTTCACACTGTCTTAAAAATATCTTTGCTGTGGCAACTGTTCCAGATCACCACACCCACCTCTACCTTTTACCCCTGTTGCGGTGCTGTTAGCACTTTAAAACACTTTTTATTGTGTTGTTTTCATTGTAAATGCATGCTGGTATTGATTTCCTGTATTTATGCACATTTATTGCATATCTGTCCTTGAACCTCTCTCTTTATTGAGAGGTGTAATGTGAAATAGTCCCTTTGAGCCGTGCTGCCCAACAATGCTCCAATTTAATCCCTAGCCTAATCATAGGACAATTTCCAATGAGCAATTAACCTACTGACCTTTATTCCTTTGATTTGGGAGGAATCCAGACCACTGGGGAAAACCCATGTACAGATGTGAAGGAAGTTAGAAACTCCTGACAGAGGATTTCAGAATTGAACCTCTAACCTCAATGCCTGAGTGAGAATCACATCACCCAGACTGTTAAGTTACCATACCTCTTTATTAGCTTTTTTGAGTAAATTATTTTTTATTCATTATAATTATTGAATGTTATTTCCTATTGCATTTCACACCTTGACCGACACACCACAGCGAACTCCTAATACATGAAGAAAAATTTTTAATTTAATTTTAATTTGGAAATACAGTGCGGTGATAGGCCCTTCCAGCCCAAAAAGACATCACTGCCTAATTATACCCATGTAACCAATTTACCGACTGATGCGTATGTCTTTGGAATGTGGGAGAAAACTGGATTGTCTGGAGAATACGCAGGCAGTCACGGGGGAGAACATACGGGAATTGAACCCTGGATGATCCGGCACTGTAATAGTGTTACGCTGTGCAGGTTGGTAGTTGTGGTGTGTTGGCCTTCATTAATTAGGGGATTGTGTTCAGATGCCATGAGGTAATGTTGCAGCTCAATAGAAGTCTGGTTAGATCTCACTTGGAGTGTTGTTTTCAGTTCTGGTTGCCTCATTAGAAAGATGAGGAAGCTTTAGAGAGGGTACAGAGGAGATTTAGCCGGATGCTGTCAAGATTAGGCAAACTTAAGGCTATTCCATATTTGAGGAATGGACTTCTCTACACACAAAGAGACAAAGTTGCAGATTTTTAAGTTTACCTAATTAGAATTTTCAGAAAGTTTGCAGATATATTTGCTTCAACTGGAAAATGCTTTAAGCTGTTTAAACTGTTTTCACACATTTTAAAAAATACTGTAAACTTGCCTTTAGTCAAGTGTTTTCCCTGAGCTAATATTCCTTTATTTTTCAGTATGTATTTATTGGTGCAGTAAAGTATCTTAGTTTGCCTTGCAGGTTGTCCGAGACTGGGAATCGGAGGGGCACTTGTCAAACTCCAAAAATGACCAAGACAGAACCCTGGGAGCAAGCAATGAGGAGGACTGGGAAGCAAGGTTGAGAGACCATCTGATGATCCACTTCTTGTGCTTCTTGCCTGATGAGGACCCAGCGCAGCTTTGCAATAGATAGAATTGGAGTCTTTATCTCCACTGATTGAACACTGCTACAAGGAATCTAAAGCTAACTAAAATATAGGGTAAATCATAAACATGAGAAAGTCTGCATTTGCTGTAAATTGAAAGCAACACGCAAAATTTTCCCTGCCCCCTCCTTTCTCTTCTATTCCCCACTTACCTCTACTCACCTGCTTATCACCATCCCCTATGGTCTACTCTCCTCTCCTATCAGATTCCTTCCTCTTCAGCCCTTTACCTTTCCTATCCCCATTGCTTCACCTATCATCTTCTAGCTAGCTTCCATCCCCTCCCCCCACCTTTAATTATTCTGGCTTCTTTCCTCCTTTTCAGTTCTGAAGAAATGGCTCAGTCCAAAACATGGACGGCTTATTCATGGACTGCCTAACCTGCTGAGTTCCTCCAGCATTTTGTACGTGTTGCTAAAAATAGAAAGTATGAGCTTTTATGTTAAAGCTTACCACTGCCGCAGTTTCCTCTTCGGATTGCTACATTATCAATAGCTATGTCTCCATTGTCTGTCTGCCCACGGATGGCCTCGAAGATTACCTAGAATGTCAACCAAAACCAAGAATTCATTCCACAAATGAACCAGTGTCATATATGACGTTGCAATGTCATGACTCATCACTAACACCAATCCCAGTGTGAGGTCACGAACACAAATAATGACCAATACTAGTATGTATGACTTGACTCTTGCAAATATGCTGCAACTGTGAGTGTGTTTTCCAGCCAATAAAATCTATTTGAAATGTAAGCATTACAGGACGGGATACTGTTGCAACATAACCATATAACAATTACAGCATGGAAACAGGCCATCTCGGCCCTTCTAGGCCGTGCCGACGCTTATACTCACGTAGTCCCACTGGCCTGCACTCAGCCCATAACCCTCCATTCCTTTCCTGTCCATAATATATTCTGTGCAAGCCCTTCATTAGTCAGGGGATTGAGTTCAAGAGCCACAAGGTGAGGTTGCAGCTCTTAGAAACTCTGCTTAGACCAGACTAGGCTTTTTCCACTGAGGTCGGGTGGGACTACAACCAGAGGTCATGGGTTAAGGGTGAAAGGTGAAAAGTTTAAAGGGAACATGAGGGGAATCTTCTTCACTCAGAGGGTTGTGAGAGTGTGGAATGAGCTGCCAGAACAAGTGGTGCATGCAACCTCAATTTCAATATTTAAGAGAGGTTTGGATAGGTACGTGGATAGTAGAGATATGGCCCTGGAGCAGGTTAATGGGAGTAGGCAGTTTAAATGGTTCGGCATGGACTAGAGTTTCTGTGCTGTACTCTATGATTTGAAGTATTGTGTTCCGTTCTGGGCATCTCATTCGAGGAAAGATATGGAAGCTTCAGAGAGGGTGCGGAGATGATTTACCAGGATGCTGTCTGGATTGGGGAGCACACCTTATAAGTACACATGAACCTCCAGGGGTGGCACAACAGCATAGCGTTTAATGTGACGTTATTACAGTACCAGCGACCTGGGTTCAACTCATGCCACTGTCTGTAATGAGTTTGTATGCTCTCCCCATGACTGCTTAGGTTTCTTCCCGTGTCCCAAAGATATACAGATTGACCTCATTGATGTAAATTGGGTGGTGTTGGGCTGAGCAGCCTGTTAATGTGCTGTGCTCTAAATGAAATAAAAACTAACTATCTGAGAACGTGGGAAAAAGTAATTTCAAACCGAGAGCCTATGGATGGATAGATCCAATTTTGACTTCATCACGTGTTCTCAACATTTATTGTTTATTTATTTATTATTATTTTCTTTCATTTCGTATTTGCACAGTTTGGTGTCAATTGCACATTGGTTGTTTGTCCATCTTGTTGCGTGCAGTCTTTCATTGATTCTATGGTGTTTCTGTCTGTTTGTTGTGAATGCATGCAAAGAAATGAATCTCAGGATTGAATATGGTGATATATATGTACTTTGATAATAAATTTACTTTGAAATTTAGCACCTGCTTTCACCATCCAGCGTGGTTCTCAATCTGAAATGACTATAAGGCATAGGAGCAGAATTAGGCCATTTGGCTTATCAAGTCTTCTCTGCCATTCCATCATTTATTTTCCCTTTCCACTCCATTCTCCTGCCTTCTCCCATAACTTTTGACTTCCTGATCAAGATTTTATCAACCTCCACTTTAAATATACCAAAAGACGACCTTCACAGCCATCTGTGGCAATGAGTTCCACAGATTTCCACTCACCCTCTGGCTAAGGAAATTTCTCCTAATCTGTTTTAAATGTACATCCCTCTAGTCTGAGGGTGTGTCCTCTGTTCTGAGACTTCCCACTATAGGAAACATCCTCCCTATATCCACACTATCTAAGCCTCTCAATATTCGATAGGTTTCAACGAGATCGCCCCCAGTGCTTCTAAACTCCAGTGAGTACAGGCCCAAAGCCATCAAATGCTTCTCATGTGTTAACCCTTTCATTCCCGGAATCATTCTCAAAACCTGCTCTGGACCTTTTCCCATGCCAGCACATCTTTTCTTAGATAATGGACCCAAAACTGCTCATAGTGCAGTCTGATTATTACCTTATGAGGCCTCAGTATTACGTCCTTGATCCTTATTTTTCTCATGTTTCTAACATAAGGAAATAACTAAAAAAAATCCTTATGACACATTTTGACCCATCAAGTTGATGCGGATCAGAGAGCAATCTCATTCTACTGGTAATTTTCTCTGCAGCCTATTCTCTCCATGTTCAGAGGCTGCTTGGCCTGTTGAGTGTTTATGACGTACTGGTTTTCTTGCTGATCTGTGTCCAGCTTTTTCTCCACATGCCTTATTTACATTTCATAAAATTCAAATCCAAAATTAACAACTTAACCATCTAAAAGTATCTGTCCTCCGGGTCATTTTTTAACCATTTCTTACTCCTTACTCCAGCCATACTCTGTTCCCCCACCCACCTCCCATTGCACAGAAAATACAAAATCCTAAAAGCAGATACCACACTCAAGAACAGTTTCTTATCCCACTGTTGGAAGTCTATTGATTGTTTCTCAGTACAATACAATGGATTTGGGCCTCAAAATCTAAGCCTTCATGGCCTTGCACCTTATTGTTGCCTACACTGCATTTTCTCTCACTTTATGCTACATCTGATTATCACTTAGCAACACAGAGAAAATGCTGGAGGAACTCAGCAAGCCTGTCAGTATCTATGGAGTGGAATGAACTGTTGATGTTTTAGGCCAAGATCCTTAATCAGGATCCTGTGTTTCTAATATAATTTCCCCCTTTGTATGATCTCACCGTACTGACATGATGAAATGAGCAGAATTTTTCACTGTACTTCAGTATATAGGACCATAAGATATAGCAGCAGAATTAGGCCATTTGGTCTATCGAGTCTGCTTCACCATTTCATCGTGGCTGATCCAATTTTCCCCTCAGCCCCGATCTCTTGCCTTCTCCCTGACCAATCAGCAATCTATCAACCTCTGCCTTAAATATACAGACTTGGTCTGCACAGCTTCCTGTAGAAACAAAATCCACAGATTCACCACTCTGGCTCAAGAAATACCTCATCGCCTCCATTTTAAAAGGACAGCCCTCTATTCTAAGGCTGTGTCCTCTGGTCTTAGACTCTTCCACCAAAGGAAACATCCTACCTACATCCACTCTATCAAGGCCTTTCACCATTTGATTGGTTTCAATGAGGTCACCCTTCATTCTAGTGAGTACAAGACCAGTCTTCATAGGACAAGCCATTTAACCCTGGAATCATCTTCGTGAACCTCCTTTGACCCTCTCCAGTTTCAGCACATCCTTTCTAAGATAAGGGGCCCAAACCTGCTCACCATATTTAAAGTGAGGCTTCACCAGAGCTTTATAAAGTTCCAACATTATATCCTTGCTTCTATATTCCAGTCCTCTTGAAATGAATACTGATATTGCATTTGCCTTCCTCACCACAGACTCAGCCTGCAAATCAACCTTTAGTGAATCCTGCACAAAGACTCCCAAGCTCCTTTGCACCTCAGTTTTTTGTATTTTCTCTCTATTCAGAAAATAGTCAACCCTTTAATTTCTTCTACCAAAGTGCATGACCATACACTTCCTAACACTATTCCATCTGTCATTTTTCTGCCCATTCTCTTAATCTGCCTAAGTCCTTCTGTAGCCTCTCTACTTCCTCAAAACTATCTGCCTTTCCACCTATCTTCATATCATCGGCAAACTTTGCAACAAAGCCATCAATTCCATCATCCAAATCATTGACATATAATGTAAAAAAATTTATTCCAACACAGACCCCTGTGGAACACCAATAGTCACTGACAGCCAATCAGAAGAGGCTCTCTTGTTCCCACACTTGGGCTACTGCCAATCAGCCACTGCTTTAACTGTGCTAGAATCTTTCCTGTAATACCCTGGTTGCATAGCTTGTTAAGCAGCCTCATGTGAGGCACCTTGTCAAAGGCCTTCTGAAAATTGAAGTACACAACATCATTGTCTATCCTGCTTGTTATTTCTTCAAAGAATTCCAAAAGATTTGTCAGGCAAGTATTTCCCTTGAGGGAGTCATGCTGACTATAGCCCATTTTATTTTGTGCCTCCAATTACCCTGAGACCTCATCCTCAATAGTCGACTCCAACATCTTTCCAACCAGTAAGGTCAAACTAAATAGCCTGTTATTTCCTTTCTTCTGCCTCTCTTCCTTCTTGAAGAGTAGAGTGATATTTGCAATTTTCCAGTCTTCCTGAACTATTATAGATTCTACTGATTCTTGAAAGGTCATTACGAATGCTTCCACAGTCTCTTCAGCTACCTCTTTCAGAACCCTGGGGTGTGTACCATCTCATCCAGGTGACTTATCTACCTTCAGACCTTTCAGATTCCCAAGAATACTCTCCCTAATCATGGTAACTTTACACACTTCATGCCCCCGACAGCTGGAACTTTCACCATAATGCTGGTGTATGCTACAGTGAAGACTGATGCAAAAATACTTACTCTGTTCAGTTCATCCACTGTTTTGTTGTCCCCTATTACTACCTCTTCAGCATTGTTTTTCAGCAGCTGATATCCACTCTCACCTCTCCTTTATACTTTATATATCTGAAGAAACTTTTGGTATCCTCTTTAATGCTATTGGTTAGCTTACTTTCGTATTCCAGCTTTACCTTCTTAATGACTTTTTCAGTTACCTTCTGTTGGTATTTGAAAGCTTCCCAATTCCCTCGAATCCCAGTAGTTTTTTCTCTATTATATGCCCTCTCTTTGGCTTTTATGGTGGCTTTGACTTCCCTTGTTAGCCATGGTTGTGTCATCTTGCCTGTAGAACACTTCTTCCTCTTTGGGGTGTATCTATCCTGTGCCTTCTGAATTGCTCCCAGAAATTCCAGCCATTGCTGCCCTGCCATCGTCCCTGCCAGTGTTCTTTTCCAATCAATTCTGGCCAGTTCCTCTCTCATACCTCTGTAATTCCCTTTACTCCACCGTAATACTGACAAATCAGACTTTAGCTTCTCCTTTTCAAAAGTCAGGGTGAATTCAATCATATCATGATCACTTTCCCCTAAGGGTTCTTTTACCTTAAGCTCTTAATCAATTTCAGTTCATTGCACAACACCCAATCCAGAATAGTAGATCCCTTCGTGGGCTCAGCCACGAGCTGCTCTAAAAAGCCATCTCATAGGCATTCTAGAAATTACCCTTCTTGGAATCGAGCACCAACCTGATTTTCACAATCTACCTGTCTATTGAATTGCCCATTTCTATAATAACGTTGCCCTTTTGGCATGCATTATCTCTCTCCTATTATAATTTGTAGAACACATCCTTACTACTGCTTGGGGGTCTGTATACAATCCATCAGCGTCCTTATACCCTTGCAGCCCCTTAACTTTATCGACAATGATTCAACACCTTCCCACCCTATGTCACCTCTTTCCAATGATTAGATTTCATTTTTTACAAGCAGAACAATGCCTTCTTCCTGTCTTCTTCCCCTCTGCCTTCCTTCCTGTCCTTTTGGTACAATGAGTGTCCTTGGACATTAAGCTCCCAGCTATAATCTTCTTTCAGCCGTGATTCAATGATGCCCACATCATATATGCCAATCTGTAACTGTGCTATAAGTTGATCGACCTTATTCTGTATACTGCACACATTCAAACGTAACACCTTCAGTCCTGCATTCAACCTTTTTGATTTTATCCACATTTTACATTACAACTCACCCAGTTGACTTTTACCCTGTCATCAGCCTCTCCTTGCTACACATTGCTTCTGTTACCTCATCCTCAGCACTATCACTCCAGTTCCTATCCCCTACCAAATTATTTAAATCCATCTGAACAATTCTACCCAGTCTGCCCGCAAGAATATTGGGCCCCTTCAGGTCAGACCTTCTCCAGAAGAGATCCCAATGATCTATAAATCTGAACCCCTGGCCCCGGCACCAATTCCTCAGCTATGCATTCACCTGCCAAATCAGTCTATTCTTACCCTCACTGACACATGGCACAGGAAGCAATCCAGAGATTACCCTGTGGGTCCTGTTTCTCAGCTTTCTACCTAGCTCCTTAAAATGACTCTTCAGGACCTCCTCAGCTAGTCTATTGTCATTGGTGTCAATATGTACCAAGACTTCTGGCTCTTATCCTTGCCCTTGAAAATACCATGGACACGATCTGAGAAATCCCTCATCCTGGCACCCGGGAGGCAACATACCATCTGGGTGTATAACATAACCTCGCCTCTGTTCCTCTGACTGAGGAATCTCCTATCAACTCTGCAGTCCTTCTCACCTCTCTGCTCTTCTGAGCCACATGACCAGACTCAGTGCCAGAGATCCGGTCACTGTGGCTCCCACTGCTTGTCCCCCTCAATAGTGTCTAAAGTTGTATAACTGTAATTGAGGGGAATGGCCACAGGTGTACTCTGTACCGGTTGTGCTTTCCCCCTCCTTTTCCTCACAGTCACGTAGTAAACCTGTCTCCTGCAACCTAGGGTGACTACCTCCCTGTAGTTGGTCACTCCTCAAATCAGAAAAACTGCCACAAAACTCTGCCTTCAAAATTTCAATATCTGACAATGATAAATTAATTATCTTAAACCTTAAGCCTTCTGATTGCAGGTAACCTTGCTATGGGAAAAACTTTACTACAGCATATCATAGCATTGCTTCCCTGTCAGGTCCAGTTATTCCTCTCCACAAAGCAATTTCACCCCAGGCATCACGACATATGCCAGTCATATTAAACCTGATTCTGATTCTAATCAGTGAATTGAAATATTAGATCTGCTTCTGACTCCACAAAAGTTATGGTCATGGAAAAGGACAACACTAAAAGTACAACCTAGTCCATGGTGAACCATTTAAACTGCCTACTCCCTGACTTGTTCAGAAATTAGTAGGGTAAGCTTGATAGAATCGCGTTTCTAACATACAGTAAATTGATTTAAAATTTAACCATTTAAGTTACCTTTATGTTGGAGTTTCTTGTAAAATGAACTGTCTGTGATCCATATAGCCAGGAGGGTCCCTGGTTGCCATTCCTTCTCCAGATATCTCTTTCTATCAGATTCTCCTGAATCACCACCTTAAGTTCATTTTGGGTCTCCGATCCCAACATGTGATACCAGAAGTCGATACATATTTCTCCAGACGCAGTGAATTCCACGCTCTCCAATCTAATCAGCTGTGATGGTACCAAGTTGCTGGCCTCTTGGTAAAGGAAGTAGCCACCTGTGTATTCAAACAGGATGAAAGCCGATTCCCTCGGAGGTACATAACTCTATAAGTCAACTTAAAGATTTAAAGGTTAGCTTTTTTAGCCATATGTACACAGTGAAATGCGTTGTTTGTGTCAATGGCCAACACAGTCTGAGGACGTGCTGGGGGCAGCCTGCAAGTGCCACCGGGCTCCCAGCGCCAACATATCATGCCCACAACTTACTAACTCCAACCAATATATCTCTGGAATGTGGGAGAAAGCCAGAGAGTATAGGCAAGCATTATCACTGTTGGGTCCAAGATGTGAAATTGTGGGAGGAAGCCGGTGCACCTGAAGGAAATCCCCATGGTCACAGGGCGAGAGGTTTTGGGCCCTTTTTTCCAATGCTGACATTGGAGAGGGTTCAATGGAGGCTCACAAAAATGATTCCAGGATTGAAAGGATTATCATATGAAGAGCATTTGATGGCTCTGGGCTTGTACTCACCGGAATTCAGAAGAATGAGGGGTGACCTCATTGATACCTATTGAGCTTGATAGGCCTTGAGAGAGTGGACATAGTGAGGATGTTTCCTATTCCTAAGGCCAGAGGACACAGAATCAGAATAGAGAGATATCCATTTAGAATGGAGATGAGGAGGAATTTCTTTAGCCAGAGGATGGTGAATCTGTGGAATTTGTTGCCACAGACGGCTGTGGAGGCCAAGTCACTGAGTATATTTAAGGCAGAGGTTGATCAATTCTTGATTAGTCAGGGCATGAAGGGATGTGGGGAGAAGGCAGGAGATTTGGGGCCGAGGGAAAATGGGTCAGCCATGATGAAATGGCAGAGCAGCCTCGATGGGCCACATGGCCTAATTCTGCTCCTATATCTTATGGAGAAACTCCATTATGGAGCAGTGGGAATTGAATCCCGATCACTGGTGCTGTAAAACATTATGCTACCTGTGACACTACTACGCCGTTCCAATTTAACTGTGTTCTCGAAAGGACACGGTTAAAACAGTTGAATAACAGACCTGACGCGTGATTGACTTTTGTTGAACAATATAAGCCAATGTTGCCAGTGACAGTATGATGTGTGGTGGAGAGTATAGGAGTATAGTGACTGCTTGTATCACAGCCTGGTATGGGAACACCAATGCCCTTGAATGGAAAATCTACGAAAAGTGGTGGATATGGCCCAGTCCATCACTGGTGAAGCCCTCCCCACCACTGAGCACATCTACACAGAGTGTTGTCACAGGAAAGCAGCATCCAGCATCAAGCACCCCCACCATCCAGGACATGCTCTCTTCTTGCTGTTGCCATCAGGAAGGTGATACAGGAATCTCAGGTCCCACACCACCAGGTTCAGGAACAGTTATTACCCCTCAATCATCAGGTCCTACACCACCAGGTTCAGGAACAGTTATTACCCCTCAACCATCAGGTCCCACACCACCGGGTTCAGGAACAGTTATTACCCCTCAACCATCAGGTCTCACACCACCAGGTTCAGGAACAGTTATTACCCCTCAATCATCAGGTCCCACACCACCAGGTTCAGGAACAGTTATTACCCCTCAATCATCAGGTCCCACACCACCAGGTTCAGGAACAGATATTACCCCTCAACCGTCAAGCTTTTGAACCAGAGGGGATAACTTCACTCAACTTCACTTGCCACATCACAGAATTGTTCCTACAACCTATAGACTAACTTTCGAGGACCCTTCATCTCATTTTCTAATATTTATTGCACATTTATTTATCATTATTATTTTGTTTGTTTTTGTCTTTTTCTATTTGCAGTTTGTTGTCTTTTACACTTTGGTTTTTCGTCTTATTCATTGATTCTGCTGTGTTTCTTTGTATTTACTGTGAATGCCCACAAGAAAATGAATCTCGGGCTTGTAAGTGGTGACATATACATACTTTAATAATAAATTTACTTTGAACTTTGACATTATCGTCCCATAAACAGATAAAAAAAGGTAATAATTTGACTGTACCTAAGAGTTTTGCTATTTTATCTGAGAGTAGGAAGATTATGGTTATGTACATGACTCAAGAGGTATGTGCCCTTGATCAAAAAACCTTACCACAGCATGTAGCATAGCGGGCAGTGTAATGCTATTACAGCACCAGTAGTTAGTGATTGGGGTTCAATTCCCGCTACTACCTGTAAGAGGTTTGTAATTCTCCTCGTGTCCGCGTGGGTTTCCTCCAGGTGCTCTTGTCTCCTCCCACATTCCATAGACCAACTGGTTAGGGTTAGAGTTAGTAAGTTGGGGCCCACTGTGCAGGCTTTATTGATTTGATTTGATGCAAAGGCCACATTTCACTGCATGTTTTGATGTACATGTGCCGAATAAAAATAAAGTCAGTAGAAAGGGTCTCTGACTGCAATCTGCCATCACTACAGGACTTGGATATGTTCAGGACAAAGAAGCAGGAAGGAAAAGTCATTGCAGACACTACCCACCTAGCAAACTGCCTTTTCCATAATCTCCTTTCTGAAATGCACTATCCGGCTAGTAAAATAAAAACCTAATGCCATTTAAAGCATTTCTTCCCTGGGCCGTTAATATGATCAACCATTTTAGTTACCCAATTACCCAACCCCTCTATCTGTTACCAACGTCACTCCACTGCAACGTCAACACTTTAAACCACTTTTCACAATGCCATTAACATTGTAAATACCTGCTAGTGTTTCTGTGTTTATGCACATTTTCTTCTATATCCATATTTTAAACTTTATTTTTATATAATTCTTTGTAATTGCTGAATGTTGTTTTTGGTTGCTTGTCACACCCTGACCTGCTCACCGCAGCAAATTCCTGATCCATGTAAAGGTACATGGTGAATAAAGTTGATCCTTCATCCTTGAGGCTGCCTAACCTGCTGAGTGCTTCCAGCATTTTCTGTTTCTGTGCAGCGTGATTTAATATTGGGAAGAAGGATGAGGAGAAACAGCGCGATTGAAAGATATAATTCTAAAATGGGTGCAGGAACAGACAGACCTGGGAGCTTACACCCTTAGTGGGAACCTACATTAGGTGTCTCCTCTACCTAATAACGTGGCCACTGAGTGCATGTTCATGGTTTTCTGCTGCTGTAGCCCATCCACTTCAAGGTTCAATGTGCTTGACGTTCAGCGATGCTCTTCTGTTGACCCCTCTTGTAACGCATGGTTATTTGAGTTACTGCCACCTTCCTGCCCGCTTGAACCAGTCTGGCCATTCTCCTCTGACCTCTCTCATTAACAGGACATTTTCACCCACAGAATTGCCACTCACTGGATTTTTAAAATAATTTTCTCACCATTCTCTGTAAACTCTGGAAACTGTTGTGGGTGAAAATCCCAGGAGATCAGCAATTTCAGAGATAATCAAACCACCCTGTCTGGCACCACCAATCATTTCATGATCAAAGTCACTTAGATCACATTTCTTCCCCATTCTGATGTTTGGGCTGAACAACATCTGAACCTCCTGACCGTGTCTGCATGCTTTTATGCATTGAGTTGCTGCTACTCGATTGGCTGATTAGATATTTGCATTAACGGGCAGGTGTACCTAATAAAATGGCCACTGAATGTATGGATAAATCTCTGGGGTTAACAGACATTCTGCAATCAGTGCTGAAGGATCTCACCTCCATCTGGGTAATCTTTCTCTGGACCAGTTCCCAACGTTGGCGTAGCATGCTTGGTCCTTATCCAGTTTCCATCGTCACTTTCACAGGGCTGGATCCAGTCACAAAATGGCTTTTTATTGTTGTTGAAATCACATCTTGTGATGTAATCTACAGAAACACAATTGAAATGTGCTACTTTTATTTTCTACTTCTTTGGAGAGACTGATAAACACAATCAGCAGAACAGAAGTTCATAAGACAATAAGGCATAAGCGTAGAATTAGACCATTTGGCCTATCGTGTCTGCACAGCAAATCCATCATGGCTGATTTATTTTCCCTATTAATTGCATTCTTCTGCCTTCTCCCCAAAACCTTTGATGCCCTTACTAATCAAGTACCTATCAACCTCTGCTTTAAATACACCCCATGACTTGGCCTCCACAGTTATCTGCAGCACGGATGAATCCACAGATTCACCCACCTCTGGCTAGAGAAGATCCTCCTCATCTCTGTTCTAAATGGATGTCCTTCTATCCTAGGCTGTGCCCTCTGGTTCTAGACTCCCCCACTATAAGAAACATCCTCTCCACATCCACTCCATCTAGGCCTTTCAATGTTTAATAGGTTTTGAAGAGATTCCCCATCATTCTTCCAAACTCCAGCAAGTACAGGCCCAAAACCAACAAATGCTGTTCATACATTAACTTGTAATTGTTGGAATAATTCTTGTGAACTTCCTCTGGACTGTCTCCGATGCCAGCACATCCCTTCTTAGACAAGGAGCCCAAAACTGCTCACAATACTCCAAATAAGTGCAATTACAAAGAAAGCACAACAGTGCCTCTACTTCCTTAGGAGTCTGTGGAGATTCGGCATGTCATCAAAAACTTTGACAAACTTTTATAGTTGTATGGTGGAGAGTATATTGACTGGTTGCACTGCAGCCTGGTATGGGAACACCAATGCCCTTGAATGGAAACGCCTACAAAAGAATAGTGGAAATGGCTCAGTCCATTATGGAAAAAGCCCTCCCAACCATTGAGCACATCTACTGTTACAAGAGAGCAGTGTCCACCATCCATGCCATGCTGTCTTCTCGCAGCTGCCATTGGGAACCAGGTACAGGAGCCTCATGACCCACACCATCAGCTTCAGGAAAGCTATTACTCCTCAACCGTCAGGCTCTTGACCCAGAGGGGATAACTTCATTTACGTTCACTATTCCCATCACTGAACTGTTCCCACAACCAATGGACTCACTTTCAAGGACTTTTCATCTGATGTTCTCAATATTTATTGCTTACTTATTTATAATTCTTATTTCTTTCCTTTTATCTTTCCAAGTTTGGTTGTCTACTGCAGTCTGGTTGAACACCCAAGTTGGTACAGACTTTCATTGATTCTCTTATGGTTACCATTCTATAGATTTATTGAGTATGCTCAAAAGAAAATGAATCTCAGGGTTGTATATGGTGACATATATGTACTTTGATAATAAATCTACTTTGAACTTCGAAGTGCGGTTTGACCAATGCCTTATAAAGCCTCAGTATCACATCCTTGCTAAGGCTTTATATTATTATGTTCCTCTCGAAATGAGTTCTAACATCACATTTGCTTTCCTCACCACCAACTCAACCTGCAAATTAACCTTCAGGGCATCCTGCACAAGGACTGCCAAGTCCCTTTCCATCGCAGGCCCTCTGTATTTACAACATCCTCGTGAATGTTTCCTGCACTCTCCCCAGCTGGAAGACAGATGCGTGTATCATTTATTTATTTATTTTCTTTACTTGGGGATACAGCACAGAGTCGTCCCTTTGAGTCACACTGCCCGTGCAACCCCGAGCAAAGAGTGTGGTTGCAGTCAGTAAATCTCTCCCTCAGGAGGGTGACAGGTGACGATAGCAGTGTACAAGAAGTACTGTATAGATCAAGTGGACAACCAGGAACTATTTCCCAGGGTGGAGGTGGATAATACCAGGGGGCATGATGGGAGGGAAGTATGGGTAGATGTCAGAAGGAGGATTTTTACACAGAGAGTGGTGGGTGCGTGCAACGCCCTGTCAAGGATGGTAGTAGAAACAGGTACATTAGGGACACTTAAGAGACTCTTAGATGGGCACATGAAAGGAAAGAGAATTGACAGCTCTGTGGGAGGGAAGGGTTAGATTGACCATAGATCAGGTGAAAAGGTTGGCATATCATCGTGAACCAAAGGAACAGTACAATGCTGTGTTCTACGATCTAATGTGAGTAAAAGGGATTTGTGTGACGCACACTAAATGCTGAAGGAACACAACAGGTGAGGCAGCATCTGCTGAGAGGAATAAACAGCCAACGTTTCAGGCTGATGAAGGGTCATGCCCCAAAACCATGACTGGTTTTCCCCCACCATAGGTGCTACCTGACATGCTCTTGGTGTGCGCTGCTCAAGATTCCCAGCATTTGCAGAGTCTCTTGTGCCTGGGATTAGGGCAGATGGGCAAAAAGGTCGACATGGAGTTGATGGGCAGATTGGTTCATTCCTCCGTTGTACAGTTCTACAACCCTACAACCAATATGTTGGGAAAGGAACCTGTGGCAGACCCGTGGCACTGCTGCCCTATCCTTCATTGTAATTGAGGTCTTAAAATTGGGAAACGCTCTGGGAATTGCTGAGGTGAGGAGAGTTTTGTAGAAGGCCAGCACTGCGGTGCTTAGAGCAAGGAACATTTGGGGTTGTGGATGTGACACCAATCAACCTCACCAGCAACTCTACATCACGGTGGAACAGAGGGCTTTGGGAATACATGTCCGTAATTCCTTGGAAGTGGAATCACAGGTAGGCAGGGTTGTAAAGGAAGGTTTTGGCACCATTGGCCTTTATAAATCTGAGTGTTTAGTTCAGGAGTTGGGATGTTGTACTGAAGTTGTGAGGCCTAATGTGGAGTTCTGTGTGCAGTTCTGGCCACCTGTCTATGAGAAAGATATCAATAAAGTTGAAAGAATGCAGGGAAAACTTATAAGGATATGAATTCCAGAATTCCCCAAGCTGTAATAGGCAGTCAGTGGTTTGGTGGCATCCACACTGGACTTTGAGACAGGTGGTCCCAGGTTCAAATCCGGCTGACGCCTTGCATGCTTTCCATCCATGCTGGGTTGAGCCTTGAGCTAGCAGCTTGGCCTCGTAAAGAAACGGACAAGTGCGAAAGAAGTTTCTGCCTGCAGGGTGCAGAGAGGAGCAACAAACAAACAAAAGCTGCTACGTGGAATATCCTAACAATCAACTAATGCAGAGGGAGAGTTGTTTTCTTTAGCGAAGAGAGAAACAGAGTATCAGCTTCCTTACTGGGACAAGAAGAGCATTCCTGGATCATAAGGAAATGCCTGTTAAAGTGCACTCATCTCTCAAAGTCCACAGATACTAACAGGGCTGATTGACTTGCCTGAGTCATCAGGGTAACTGGGGACAACAACACAAGGAAATAACCTTCATGTCCTCAAATGAGTTACAAGGCTACAAAAAAGAGGGCCAAGGTCTAAGATCAGAAACAAGATTTAAAAAAGGGCACCGTGGGCAGCTTCTTCATGCAAAGGGTAGTGTATATCTGATTCAAGATTCAAGACTGTTTAATATCATTTCCACTGCACAAGTGTAAAAGAGAACAAAATAATTGTTACTCTGGGTCTGGTGCAGCACAACAAAATTGATAATAATAAAAAACACACAAAATATGTAGTACTGTGCAAAACTCTTAGCACATACTACTGTATGCAGCTCAAGTGCCTGAGACGTTTGCATAGTACTGTAGTAATGTTGTGTATTGCACTGTACTGCTGCTGCTGCAAAACTTCATGGAGTGATGATAAACCAGGTACTGATATGGGTGTCTATTGTGGACTGAGAGTGGGAGAGGGCAATCTTCTTCTTCTTCATGTGCCTTGTGCATTACACGCTGTGGTGATATCACGTGTCAGCACATGATTGGACAGAGTTATGAGCATGTGCAGAAATGACAGAATGATCGAGAAGCTTATATGGTTAGGATGTGGTTGCTGGTTGCTGTTAAATAAAAGGTCTAGTTATGTTCTTCCAGAATATGTTTCTTTATGAGTAACCCACGGTACTCATAAAGATCACAACATGGTCTCAGAAGTCAGTCTGGAAGCATAACATGGAAATGGGAGAATCGAAGATAATCGAAATAAAAAAAGAACATGAACTTTTCGTTGTTAGCTAACAGCTTTAAAAGTGGAAGTTTTGCAACCGCCATTGAAGCTTCAACTGACTGGAAATGTAGCAGAAAACTGGAAAAGATTTAAACAGCATTTTGAAATTTATTTATCGGCAATCGGAGCAAATGAAAAATCGGAAGAAACCTAAGTTGCCATTCTACTCCATGTGATTGGGGACGACGCAGTTGAGGTATATAACCATTTTACTTTTGAGAATGAAGATAATTTGAATCTAAAAGCGATAATTGACAAATTTGATGCTTTTTGTATGCCAAAGTGCAATGTGACGTATGAAGAGTACAAATTTTTCAAATTTCGGCAGAGACCTGGTCAACTGATTGCTCAATTTGTTACTGAGTTGAGAAACTGTAGTAAAACATGCGAGTTTGCAGAGCTGGTGGACTCTCTCATTAAAGCCAGAATTGTTTACGGCATCCTGGATAATGGCCTGAGAGAAAGATTCTTAAGAGAACCAGACGTAAATTTGGAAAAAGCTTTGGTTCTCTGAAAAGCTTCTGAAACTGTGACATCACAGGCTAAAGAGCTTTTTATTGAGAGCTACATAGACACTGTGAAAAAGCGCAAACATGTTAGAATAACAGAACAGCAACAAAACCGACAGAGAGCAAGATGTCATTTGAAAGAAAAAAACTTTGTGATTGCTGTGGGTGGGAGCACCTACTTAAAAAGTGTCCAGCGTATGGAAAAATGTGCAACCGTTGTGGTAAGGGTAACCATTTTTCACGCTGTTGCGTAAGTAGAAAGGAAATAAAGCATGTAAATGTGGTGCTTGAAAATGAACATGAAGAGTTTTATATAGATGTGCTTTGTGAAAACAAACAAAGTAAGAATGACTGGACTATGCCATTGCAAGTGAATCAAAATAATATTCTATTTAAACTGGATACTGGAGCACAAGTAAATGTTCTTGTAGAATCTGAGTTTAATCCAAGACCAAAGTTACATCAGACAAATATAAAGGTGACTGGGTATTCAGGTGCAGACTTTCCAGTTAAAGGAACATGTGTGGCAAAAGTATCACAGAAAAATACTGAGCACACGCTTTCATTTGTGATCATGCCAAAAAATGTACAGTCAGTACTGGGTCTATCTGCCTGTGAGAGACTGAATTTGGTGAAAAGAGTCTTAGTCCTGGACAGTGACACGGAGTCAGAATACAGTGAATTGATGAAAGAGCAAGAGAGAACAGAATTTGATTCCAATGTGGCAAAAGTAAAAGAAGTCATAAAGAAAAATCCCAGAGCCATCCCTTTGTTACCAGCATCTGACTAAGCATTGCCACAAAAACCAAACCTGCCGGTACAGTACAATACTGATCTGAAGCCAAGGAGTTTCAAGAATCAGGATCCGACTGAAGAAGTGAAAGCACAAGTGAAAGAACTGAGAAGTTTTATTGAAATGATGACGTCTCAGCATAAAAAAGAGATTACACAGTTAATGAATGAATTGCAATTTTTTGTCAAAGACCTCAAGAAAGAGCCAATTTCAGAGTTTCAGTTAACTGATGCAGACCAGACGAAACATGAAAATTACAATGAAGAACTGTGTGAACCACTTAGGTCTACTTGTGTTGGTATACCCCCAGGGAGACTGATAGAGACGTGTTAAATTATGCATTTGTTTTGATTAATGTTGCTAATTGTTTTTCTTCTTAAGGAAAGGAAGATGTGGTGATATCATGTGTCATGTGTCAGAATGTGATTGGACAGAGTTATGAGCATGTGCAGAAATGACAGAATGATCGAAAAGCTTATATGGTTAAGATGTGGTTGCTGGTTGCTGTTAAAGAAAAGTTCTAGTTATGTTCTTCCAGAATATGTTTCTTTATGAGTAACCCATAGTACGTATAAAGAACACAACACATGTTTGGGTGATCATGGCTCTCCACATTGAACTATCCCTTGCAGCGTCAATGATATCTTGCAAATTTAGATTTGTTAGTTCTTTCACAGTGTCCATACATTTTCTTCTTTGCCTTCCTCTTCCTCATTTCTCAGGCATACGGCCTTGTAATGTAAGGCATTCTATTTCTCTCTTTCTGATGACATGGCCCAGGAAATTAATGTTCTCATTAAACATCTTTTTGTATGGGCACGTTGGAGTGCTGTCTCATTAGTTACCCTATCTCTACATATTTTCAGCGTTCTTCTAAGAAACCACATTTCTGTTGCTTCTAAGTTTCTTTGGAGTTCTGGTTTTACAGCCCATGTTTCGGAAGCACACAGCAAGATTGACCAGATGTAACATTTTAGTAGCCTAAGCCTTGTTCTCATAGAACTGTGTCTGTTGGTAAAAATGGGTTTCATTTTTTTGGAAGTTGGTTTTGACATTGGTAATTCTTCTTTTTATTTCTACTTTACTTCTAGCATCTTGTGATACAAAGCTGGTGTTTTGTTCAAACTCTTGATTACTGATGTACAATTGGCAGTTGGGAGTATCCTGCTGTTTTGATATTACCATACATTTGTTTTTTTTTTACAGAGGGAATCATGGTTGAGAAAAGGGGAAGGGAGAGGGAAACACCAGAGAGACATTATGTAATGGTCAATAAACCAATTCTTTGCAATCAAATGACCTTGCCTGGTGTCACAGGGCTGGGTGTATCTGTACCCATGACAACCCCACCCTTAGCACTTTTCTCTGCCACAACCCTCCACCACCACTCCCAGCATGCTTTGCTCCTGCCAGATCTACAAACTTGTTCTCCATTCTACGATGACAAATACTGTACTGTGCAAAAGTCTTAGGTACCTTAGCAATATATATGTGCTTAAGACTTTTGCACAATACTGTAAAAATATATAACATAGCTTATAAACAAAGATTGATTATATGTCCATAAAATGATGTTAGGCACAGGAGTGTCTGTATATAAAGTGACTGACAGGGAATGATGGTGGTGGTGGTTGGGGGTGTGGAGGGGTGGGTCAGTGGGTGGAGGTGTTGGTCAGCCTTACTGTTTGGGGGAAGTAACTGTTTTTGAGCCTGGTGGTCCTGCCATGGATTCTATGTATCTTCCTCCATGATGGAAGTAGGACAAACAGTCCATGAGCCAGGGTGTGGGATCCCTCATGATGTTACTGACCCATTTCTGACACCTTTCCATATGTAAGTCCATGTGGGTAGGCTGGTGCCACTGATGAGTTGGACAGTTTTGACTACCTATTGTGGAGACTTCCTGTCTGCCGCAGTGCAGTTACCATACCCTGCAGTGTTACAGATTGTCAGGAGTCTCACTACTATGCATCTGTAGAAGGTACTAGGTATTTAAAAAGGACATCCACGCTCTCACCACCCTCTGAGTGAAGAAATTCCCTCTCAAGTATTTGACCTTTCACCCTTAAGTTATGACTACTAGTTCTAGTCACACCCAATCTCAGTAGAAAAAGCCTGCTTGCATTAACCCAATTTATACTGCTCATAATTTTGTATACCTCAATCAGATCGCTACCCATTATCCTACGCTCTATGAAATAATGTCCTAACTTATTCAACCTTTCCCTATAACTCAGGTCCTGGCAACATCCTTGTAAATTTTGTCAGTGTTCTTTCAATTGAATTGATATCTTTTCTGTAGGGAGGTGACCAGAATTGCCCAGAATTGACCAAATTAGGCTTCAACAATGCCTGAAGCAACTTCAAAATAACATCCCAACTCCTGTACTCAATAATTTGGTTTCTGAAGGCCAATGTGCCAAAAGCTCTCTCTATGACCCTATCTGCCTGTGAGCACTTTCTATGAATTACGGGTCTGTTTTCCCAGATCCCTCTGTCCTAACACCCCTCTCAGTGCCCTACCGCTCACCATGCAAGGGTTATCCAGATTTTATTAACTAGCCTGAGTTAACTCCAAAATGCTAATCAAATTTACCAATATGAAGACTGATCGCTGATAGTTCGGCTGTTTTAGACATACCTGCTCCTGGAATCCAGATGTTCAGATTGTGGATAGTTTAACTGTTTTTGACATACCTGCACCTGGAATCCAGATGTTCAGATTGTGGATAGTTTAACTGTTTTTGACATACCTGCACCTGGAATCCAGATGTTCTGGCTCTTTTGTCTGTGTGAATCACTCTTCTCACTGCGTGTTTAATAAAGTTTATTACTTCTCAGTCTTGTAGCATTTCAACAGTTGCACACATTTTTCAAAAAATCAAATCTTAACTTTATCCTGATTAAGATCAGATGGATTCCCAGTCTTGATGAAGTTTATTTTATTTATTTTGAGATACAGTGCAGAATGGACCCTTCCAGCCCAGCAGAGCAACCCACCTATTTAACCCGGCGTAATCACAGGAAAGTTTATAATGGCCAATTAACCTCCTAACCAGCACGTCTTTAGACTGTGGGAGGAAACCGCAGCACCCGGAGGAAAGGCGCGTGGTTCATGGGAGAATGTAGGAAGTCCATACAGTCAGCACTGGAATTGAACTCTGAAGCCCAGAATGTCCCAAACAGTAATAGCTTCACTGTAACCGCTACGCTACATCAGTGAGGTCCCCACACACTATTCTAAATTCCAGTGAGGACAGGCCCAAATCTTCCAAACGCTCCTCATATGTTCATTTCTTCATTCCTGGAATCATCCTTATAAACCTTCTCTCGTCTCTCTCCAATGACCTTTCTGAGATATGAGGTCCAAAACCATTGACAATACTCCAAGTGTAGCCCGACTAGTGACTTATAAAGGCTTAGCATTATCTCCTTGCTTTTATATTCTATTCTCCTTGAAATAAATGCCAACATTGTACTTGCTTTCTTTACCACAGATTCACCCTGTAAATTAACCTTCTGGGAGTCTTGCACGAGGACCCCTAAGTCCCTCTGCACCTCTGATGTTTGAACCTTCTCCCCATTTACATAACAGTCTGCACTTGTCTTTTTACCAGAAAGCATCATCATACATTTTCTGACACTGTATTCCATCTGCCGCTTTTTTTGCCCATTCTTCCAATTTGTCCAAGCACTGCCTACCCTTCCACTTATCTTTGTTTCATCCAGAAACTTTGCCACAAAGCCATCAATTCCCTTATCTAAATCATTGACTTATGATTATGAAAGGTATTGACCCCCCCCCCCCAATGGACAGGAAAGGAGTGGAGGGTTATGGGTTGAGTGCGGGTAGGTGGGACTAGGTGAGATTAAGAGTTCGGCACGGACTAGGAGGGCCGAGATGGCCTGTTTCCGTGCTGTGATTGTTATATGGTTATATGTTATTTATATAATATCACTAGTCATTGGCAGCTAACCAGAAAAGGCCTTTATTCCCACTTGCTGTCTTCTGCCTGTCAACTGTTCCTCTATCCATGCCAGAATCTTTCCTGTACAACCATAGGATTATCTTTTTAAGCAGCCTCATGTGTGGCACCTTATCAAATGCCTTCTGAAAATCCAAGTAAGTGACATCCACTGCCTCTCCTTTGTCCACCCTGCTTGTTACTTCCTCGAAGAACTCTAACAGATTTGTCAGGCACGAGTTCTCATTGTAGAAACCATACTGACTTTGACTTATTTTATTATTAGTCTCCAAGTACCTTGAAACATATTCCTTAATAATAGACTCCAGCTCTTTCCCAGCCACTGAGGTTAGGCTAACTGGCCTATAATTTCCTTTCTTTTGCCTTCCTCCCTTTTTAAAGAGTAGAGTGACATTTGCAATCTTCCAGTCCTCTGGAATCATACCAGAATCAAATGATTCTTGAAAGATCATGACCAATGCATCCATTATCCCTTCAGCGACTTCTCTCAGGACTCTGGGATGTAGTCCATCTGGTCCAGGTGACTTATCCACCCTAAGACCTTCGAGTTTGCCTAGCACTTTTTCCTTTGTAATAGCAATGGCGCTCACTCCTGCTCCCTGACACTCACGGACCCCTGGCACACTGCTAGTGTCCTTTCCCGTAATACCACAGGCTCTTATTCAGCAGCCTCATGTGCAGCACATTATCAAAGGAGTTCTGAAAATTCAAGTAACCGTCATCCACTGACTCTCCTTTGTCTATCCTTCCTTTTACTTTCCTCAAAGATCTCTGATGGATTTGTCAGGCAAGATTTCCCCTGAAAGAAATACTACCAGCAGAGAGTTTAAAACAGCAAATGAAGCTAAAAATTAAACTGAACTTACATTTCCCCTGGTGTAATGCTTTGCCACAACTGAGCTCCAGTTAGCAGGAACAAAGGCAAATGAATGCCCCTCATTCTCAGTCTATGGTTCAGACATGTAGATACATCGCTGACTCTTACAGCTATGCCCAGCGAAGTCACTGCATGCTGAAGTTAATGATCGGCAATAGATCAGGTGATAATGAAGTGCGAAAGCATTAACGTCGGCAACCAATTTCTGAGCATGACCTGAGGAATGTAAGTGATTGACAGGCAGAATTTTACTGACTTTGTGATAAGGCTATTGCACCATACAAATTCATGTTTATTGACATCTGACTGTATATATCCAGTATCAAACCAAACAAAACAATGTTCCTCTGGACCATGGTGCAGCCACAGTATATATTTCACACACAACATATAAAACAAACGTTACCACAGTAGAAGATGTCATTCAAAGTGTGTGAGGGTGCTTCTTCTTCTTTTGCCCATTATGCCACTGACGTTAGGGCAGCAATGAAGGCCCTCCATCTCCAGCGGTGCTCACGGCTTCCTTCATTGTGTCAGTAGCTTCCTCTTGGTTTACTGTCTGTCAAAAGAGCTGTGACCAGTGGTCAATCTGGACCGGAATCTTCGAGAGCAGCAGATTTCAATCAGGTCCACTGCCCGAGAATAAAAGGCAGCAGTAAAAAAGAGCTCAGACCAGCAACCAGACGGCATTTGGGATTAATTAGTAAGAGCAAATTAAAGGAAGGAAAGGACAAGCACGACGGCCATCGTCTGAGTGGACATCGTCAAGAGTGGTGATCTTGAGGCCTTAGCTCTTCGAGGCTTCAGGGAAGAGGGGCTTCACTTAGACAAAGCAAAGGAAACCTCAAGATTTTTCATTCTCTTCTTTATATCTGCTCAGCTAGGACAGTAGGGGTGGCAGGCAGGATAGTGGAATTCTTCCGTAACGGGATGTGTGATGGCAGGGAGACCTCAGGTGTCCCTGACGGCTATAACTAACAATCTACATTAAGGAGTTTGAGCTGGAACTGGATGAACTTTGGATCATTTGGGAGGCTGAAGGGATGATAGACAGGACACACAGAGAGGTAGTTCCACCCAAGGTGCAGGACACAGGAAACTGGGTGACAATCAGGAAGGGGAAAGGGATTAAGGAGCCAGTGCAGAGTACCCCTGTATCCATTCTCCTCAACAACAGGTATATCTCTTTAGATACTGTCAGGAGTTGACCAATCAAAGGAAAGTCACAGTGGTCAGATATCTGTCACTGAGTCTGTCTCTGTGACTCAGAAGTGAAGGTGGGGGAGAAGAGGCACGTTGTGGTGATGGGGGATTCATTAGTTTGGGGAATGGACAGGAGGTTCTGTGGGCAAGAATGAGATCCCTGGATGGTTTGTTGCCTCCTGGGTGCCAGGGTCTGGGATATCTCAGACTGAGTCCCCACCATTCTTAAGTGGGAGGGTGAACAGCTAGAAGTCATGGTCCAATAAGGCACCAATGACATGGGTAGGGCAAGTGATGAGGTTCTGCTGAGGGAGTTCAGGGAGTCAGATGCTAAGTTAAAGGGCAGGACCTCCGGAGCTGTGATCTCAGGATTGCTACCCATGCCAGTGAGGCCAGAACTAGGAAGATTATGCAGTCTAATACTTGGGAGCTGAATGTTCAGGGTTGTACATTGTATCGGAGAGATAGGAAGATAGGCAAAGGGAGTGGTGTGGTTCTACTGCTAAAACATAGCATCGAATCAGTAGAAAGATGTGACATAGGATCGGAAGATGTTGAATCCTTTTGGATTGAGTTAAGAAACTGCAGGGGTAAAAGGACCCTGATGGCAGTTATAAGCTGGCTTCCTGGGGGATATGGACTACAAAATACAATGGGAAATAGAAAAGGTGTGTCAAAAGAGCAATCTTATGATAGTCATGGGAGCTTTTAACATGCAGGTCAATTGAGAGAATGAGGTTGGTAATGGATCTCAGACAGTGAGTTGGATGAATGTCACAACTAGGAGGCATTAGTAATGATCTTTCAAAAATCACCCGACTCTGGCATAATGCCAGAGGACTGGAAAACTGCAAATTTCACTCCATTCTTTAAGAAAGGAAGAAGGCAATAGAAAGGTAATTATAGACTAGTTAGCCTGACCTCAAAGGTTGGGAAGATGTTGGACTCAATTGCTAAGGATAAAGGTATGGAATATTTGGAGACACAAGACAAAATTGTACAAAGACAGCATGGTTTGCTTAAGGGAAAATCATGCCTGACAAACCTGTTGGAATTCTTTGAGGAGACTACAAAGAGGATAGATAAAGGAGATGCACTGGACGTTGCGTATTTGGATTTTCAGAAGGTCTTTGACAAGGTGCCACATGTGCGGCTGCTTACCAAGTTAAGTGCCCATGGTATTACAGGGAAGTTACTGGCATGGTTAAGAGCATTGGCTGATAGGTAGGAGGTAGTGAGTGGGAATAAAAGGATTCTTGTCTGGTTGAATGCCAATGACTAGTGGTGTTTCGCAGGAGTCGGTGTTGGCACTGCTTCTTTTTACGCTGTATATAAATGATTTTGATGATGGAATAGATGGCTCTGTTGCCACGTTTGTAGAATATACGAAGATTGGTGGTGGACAGGTAAGGTTGAGGAAACAAATAGGCTGCAGAAGGACTTAGACAGATTGGGAGAATGGACAAGGAAGTGGCAAATGAAATTAAATGTGGAAAATGCAAGGTCATGCACTTTGGTAGTAGAAATAAATGTGAGGACTATTTTCTAACCAGGAAGAAAATCCAAAAATCCAAGATGCAAAGAGACTTGGGAGTCCTTGTGCAGAACAGCCTGAAGGTTAACTTGCAGGTTGAGTCAGTGGTGAGGAAGACAAATGCCATGTTTACATTCATTTCAAGAGGTCTAGAATACAAGAGTAGGGACGTGATGCTGAGGCTTTATAAGGCACTGGAGAGGCCTCACCTTGAGTATTGTGAAAGTACTGGACTCCTCATCTAAGCAAAGATGTACTGGCATTGAAGAGGGTTCAGAAGAAGTTCTCAAGGATGATTCTGGGAATGAAGGGGTTATCATACGAGGAACATTTGATAGCTCTGGGTCTGTACTCACTGGAACTTAGAAGGATGAGGGAGAATCTCATTGAAACCTTTTAAATGTTAAGGCTTAGACAGAGTAGATGTGGAGAGGATGTTTCCCATGGTGGGGGAGTCCAGGACAAGAGAGCACAGCCTCAGAGTAAGAGGGGCATCCATTCAAAACAGAGATGCTGAGAAATAGGGCAAAATTGCAGTCAACAGGTTGTGTTGCAATGTAAAAGCTGGACAAAATCAATCAGGGTGAATACTGGACCGAAGGTGTTCTATTTGAATGTGCACAGTATACGGAATAAGGTAGATGAATTATTGTTGCATATTGGCAGGTATGATGTTGTAGGCATCACTGAATGATGGCTAGAGGAAGATTATAGCTAAGAGTTTAATGTCCAAGGATACATATTGTATCAAAAGGACAGACAGGAAGGCAGATGGGGTGGCATTGTTCTGTTGGTAAAAAATCAAATCTAATCATTAGAAAGAGGTGACATAGGGTGGGAAGGTGATGAATCATTGTGAAAAGAGCTAAGGAACTGCAAGGGTAAAAAAACCCTGCTGGGAGATATATACTGACCCCCAAACAGTAGTAAGAATCTGGCCTACAATTTACAATGGGAGATAGAAAATGCATGCCAAAAGGACAATGTTACAATAGTCATGGGGGACTTTCATATGCAGGTAGATTGGAAAAATCAGGTAGGTGCTGGATTCCAGGAAGGGATGTTTTTAAAATGCCTATGAGATGGCTTTTTAGAGCAGCTCATAGTTGAGTTCACTAACGAATCAACTATTCTAGATTGGGTGTTGTGCAACGACCCAGAATTGTTTAGAGAGCTTGACGTAAAGGAACCCTGAAGGGAAATGATCATAATGTGATCAAATTCACCCTGAAATCTGAAAGGGGAAAGCTAAAGTCAGATGTATCAGTATGAGAGTGGAGTAAAGGGAATTACAGAGGTTTGAGAGAGGAGTTGGCCAGAATTGATTGGAAAAGAACACTGGCAGGTATGACGGCAGTGCAGCAATGGCTGGAATTTCTGGAAGCAATTCGGAAGGCACAGGATAGATACATCCCAAAGAGGAAGAAATATTCTGAAGGAAAGATGACACAAACATGGCTAACAAGAGAAGTCAAAGCCAACATAGAGAGGGCATATGATAGAACAAAAAAGTTAGAGGACTGAGAGGCTTTTAAAAACCAACAGAAGGCACCTAAAAAAAGGTCATCAAGAAGGTACAGATGGCATACAAAAGCAAGCTAGCCAATAATATTAAAGGATATATCAAAAGTTTCTTCAGATACATAAAGTGTAAAAGAGAGGCGAGAGTGAATATCGAACTGCTGGAAAATGATGCTGGAGAGGTAATAATGGGAGGCAACAAAATGGCGGATGAACTGAATATGAACTTTGCATCATTCTTCACTGTTGAAGATGCTAACAGTATTGTAAAAGCTCCAGGTGTGAGGGGGCATGAAGAAAGTGAAGTTACCATAACTAAAGAAAAGGTTTTTAGGAACCTGAAAGGTCTGAAGATAGATAAGCCACCTGGACCAGCTGATCTGCACCCCAGTGTTCTGAAGGAGGTGGCTGAAGAGATCACAGAGGCATTAATAATGATCTTTCAAGAATCATTAGATTCTGGACAATTGCAAATGTCACTCCACTTTTCAAGAAGGGAGAGAGACAGAAGAAAGGAAACTATAGGCCAGTTAGTCTGACCTCAGTGATTGGGAAGAAGTTGGAGTCAATTATTAGGGATGAGGTCTCAAGTTACTTTGAGGCACATGATAAGATAGGCCATAGAGAGCATGGTTTCCTCAAAGGAAATTCTTGCCTGACAAATATGTTGGAATTCTTTAAAGAAATAACAAGCAGGATAGACAAATGGGAATTGGTTGATATTGTGTACCTGGATTTTCAGAAGGCCTTTGACAAGGTGTCACACGTGAGGCTGCTTGACAAGCTACAAGCCCATGGTAATACAGGAAAAAATCTAGCATGCATAAAGCAGTGGTTGATTGGCAGGAGCACAGAGTGAGAATAAATGGAGCCTTTTCTGGCTGGCTGCCAGTGACTAGTGGTGTTCCATGAGGTTCTGTGTTTGGACCTATTCTTTTTACCTTATATGTCAATGATTTGGAAGATAGAATTGATGGAAGATGATATGAAGATTGGTAGAGGGGCAGGGAGGTTTGAGGAAGAAGAAAGGCCACTGAAGAACTTAGACAGATTAAGAGAATGGGCAAAGAAGTGGCAGATGGAATACAGTATCAGGAAGTGTATGGTCAGGCACTTTGGTGGAAGAAATGAAAGGATTAAATATTTTCTAAATGGAAAGAAAATACAAAAAAAAACTGAAGTGCAAAGGGACTTGGGAGACCTTGTGCAGGATTCCCTAATAGTTAATTTACAGGTTGAGTCTGGTAAGGAAGGTAAATGCAATGTTCTCCTCTGACCTCTATCGCTCATTGACTGTTGTGCGTGAAAATCCCAGGAGATCAGCAGTTACTGAGACAGCCAAACCACCCCATCTGGCACCAACAATCATTCCACAGTCAACATCACTTCAATCACATTTCTTCCTCATTCTGATATTTGGTCTGAACAACAATTGAACCTCTTCAACATGTCTGCATTTCAAGAGGGCTAGAATATAAAAGCAAGGATGTAACATTGAGACTTTATGAAGCACTGATGGGGCCTCACTTGGAGTATTGTAAGCCAATTTGGGCCCCTTATCTTTGAAATAATGTGCTGAAACTGGAGAGGGTTCAAAGAAAGTTCACAAAAATTATTCTAGGATTGAATGGTTTGTCATTTGAAGAGCATTTGATGGTCCTGGGCCTGTATTCACTAGAATTCAGAAGAATGAAGAGTGACCTCATTGAAACCAATTGAATGGTGAAAAGCTTTAATAGAGAGAATATAGAGAGAATGTTTCCTATGGTGGGGCAATCCAAGACCAGAGGACAGCCTCAGAATAGAGGGGCATCCTTTTAGAATGGAGATGAGGAATATTTCTTTAGCCAGAGCATAGTGAATTTGTGGAATTCTTTGCCACAGGCAGCTCTGGAGGCCAAGTCTTAATGTATATTTAAGGCAGTGGTTGATAGATTCTTGATTGGTCAGGGCATGAAGGGATACAAGGAGAAGGCAGGAGATTGGGGCTGAGAGGAAAAATGGATCAGCCATGATGAAATGATGGTGCATTCTCAATGGGCCAAATGGCCTAATTCTTGCTTAGACATCTGGTCTAAGCAAGTAGAAACTTAGGAATACCATCTCACACAGATGTGGAAGAATTCTTCGTTGTTGGTTCTGCAACAGTTTTGTTTGACCACTCAGGGTTGTTAGCCCTGAGCTGAACCCCTGAACCTGGAAGACTGGTGGATCACTCTTAGTCTGGCCTCTACCCTTGGACCTGTTTGGTATGGGTGACCCTACCAAGATCCAAAGCATAAAGCTCTGACTCCAGCCAGCATTGGCCTCCGAGTCATTGAGGTACAAGCCTCCAAACAAGGTTGTGGTCCTCTTGGAGGTATTAATGTGCAGCACAAGTAAACAGTAAACAATTAACAGTACACTGTCCCAGTGACGAGACCTCGGTGGTGGCAGGGTATTCGTTAGTCTCACAGCCTGAGGGAAGAAGCCATTTCCCAGTCTGACAGTCCCAGTCCTGATGCTCCTATACCTCCTTCCTGATGGTAGTGGGTCAAAGAGATTGTGGGATGGGTGGAAGGAACTGCATTAATGGATATCGATGCCTCATGGTCAGCGGGCTAAAATGACACACTCAAATGCTGGAGGAACTCAGCAAGTCAGGCAGCATCTATGGAGGGCAATAAACAGTCGACATTTCCAGCTGAGGTCCTTTATCAGGATGAGTTGTGAAATGAGAAGAAGCCAGAATAAGAAGGTGGGCAGAGAAGAAGTAGAAGGTGGCAGGTGACAGGCAAAATTAGCTGAGGGGGAAGCTTGGTGGATGAGGGAGGAGGGTGAAGTATGAAATTGGGAGGGGATAGGTGGAAAAGGAAAAGGGCCGACAAAGAAAGAATTTGATCAATTGCAGTGGAGAATAGGAGAAAGAGAAGAAGGAGAGGAATTAAGTGAAGTGGTGAGAAGGTGTGGAGAACGAAGGGGGAAATCAGATTGAGGAATGGAAGGGAGAAGGGGGAGGGGACAGAAATTAAAGTTCATGCTGTCAGGTTGGAGGCTACCCAAACAGAAAGTGAGGCATTGTTTCTCCAAGAGGAGTTTGGCTTCATTGTGGCAGTTGAGGAGGCCAAGGACAGACATGCCAGAATGGGAATTGGAAGTCAAATTGAAGTAGATGACCACCTGGAGATCTTGAACTTTCTGGCAAATGGAGTGATGGTGACTCTGCCCAAGCATGGAGTTTCTCCAGATAGCTGTGAGTGCGTTGCTCAATATTTCCAGCATCTACAGAATCTCTTGTGTCAATGGGCGTTTTCTATCTTGTATGAATCTATGATGACCTTCTAACTCATAGAACATAAAAGGGTGTGACACGATGTTGAGCCAAATTAATTAAATCAGTAATTTAATTCCTTCTGCCTTCACAATGACCATTTCAAGGTTCAAAGTAAGTTCAAATGTTCATTTATTATCATTTACCTTTGTCCTGCATATTCCTGTTGAATGCTCTAACATACACTCAGTGGCCACTTTATTAGGTACAGGAAATAAAGTGGCCACTGAGAGTAGTGTACAGTCTTCTACCGCTGTAACCCATTCATGTCCAGGATGAATGTATTCTGTGTTCACAGATGCTCTTCTGTACACCCCTGTTGTTCTGTGTGGTTAGTTGAGTTGCTGTTGCGTTCCTGTCACCTTGAACCAGTCTGTCCATTCTCCTCTAATCTCTCTCATTAACAAAGCATTTTCGCCTACAGAACTGCCATTTACTGGATGTTTTTTTTTTTGTTTTTTGCACCATCCTCTCTAAACTCCAGAGACTGTTCTTCGTGAAAATCCCAGGAGATCAGAGTTTCTGAGATACTCAAACCACCCCGTCTGGCACCAACAATCATTCCAGTTAAAGTCACTCAGATCACATTTCTTCCCCATTCTGATGTTTGGTCCAAACAACAACTGAAGTTGTTGATCATTTCTACATGCTTTTATGCATTGAATGGTAGCCATATGATTGGCTGATTAGATATTTGCATTAACGACCAAGTGTGCAAGTGTACCTAATAAAGTGGCCACTGAGTGTAGGTTAGCACAAAATTGTGGGCTGAAGGGACACCCTGTGCCGTCATTCTGTCTTCTACAAGCTTCATTACTGGTGGCTACATTTTGAAACTTCCAATATAATGCATACAAATGCCCAACGATAAAAGTCAAAAATCATGGACATCATGGCGTAGCAGTGAGCGAGTCACTGTTACAGCTCAGGGCACTCCGGAGATGCGAGTTCAATTCTGGTGCAGTCTGTAAAGAGTTGGTACATTCTCCCCATGAATATGTGGGCTTCCTCTGGGTATTTTGGTTTCCTCCCACAGTCCAAAGACATACCAGTTTGTGGGTTTATTTATTTGTTTGTTTTTTTATTTATCTTATTTATTGAGATACAGCACGGAATAGGCCCCTCCAGCCCTTCGAGCAATCCTGTTATTGAATCCTAGCCTAATCACGGGACAATTTACAATGACCAATTACCTACCAGCTGGCTCATCTTTGGACTGTGGGAGGAAATCGGAGCACCTGGAGGAAACCCGCACAGTCACGGGGTGAATGTACAAACTCTTTCAGGCAGCGGCCGGAATTGAACCCGGGTTGTCTGTGCTGTTGGGTGTTGAGGTAACCACTATGCTTACTGTTAATTAGCCATTGTAAATTGTTCTGTGATTAGGCTACAGTTAAATCAGGGTGGGTTGCTGGGTGATGCTGGGCTTGAAGCGCCTGCTTCATGCTGTATCTCTAAATAAATTACTTAATTAACATTTTCATCCATAACAACAGTGACCCTAATATAAAGCTTGGGAAACATCCTTACAGTGTCATCAGCTTTATTTTTATCAAGTGTTCCAACAGGGATTAAAATGCAAAAGGATGCTGGAAGAAAACAAGATCACGTTTTATTTCAAAATATTAAAAAGCTGCTGATCAAACACAATCAGTAAGTTAGTGGGTAAGCTGCAGGTAGTTGTAAATTTAGTCAACTCCATCACGGGTACTAGCCTCTGTTGTATCCAGGCCATCTTCAAGTGGCAATGCCTCAGAAAAGTGACATCCACCATTAAGGAGCCCCTACTATCCAGGACATGCCCTCTTCTCATTGCTACTATCAGGGAGGAGCTGCAGGAACCAGAAGGCACACACATTCAGGAACAACTTCTGCCCTTCTGCCATCCAATTTCTGAATGGACATTGAGCACCACCTCACTAATTTTTTTCATTTCTGTTTTTGCACTATTTATTTAACTATTTAATATGTATACTTGCTGTAATCCCTGGTTTCTTTTCTCCATCATTGTGTATTGCAATGTACTCTTGCCACAAAGTTAACAAATTTCATGACATATGCCAATGATAGTAAACCTGATTCTGATTAAATTGTATGACTCTTGCAGAATGTGAGGTCATATGGCACATTGTTAAACCGGTTTAAAATCCATTAAGCTCTGGTGTTGATGAGTGGATCATGGTAAAGACCAGAACTAAAGAATAGGACCCTACTCAGGGCTTTTCTTCACACGTACCTACCATGCTTATCTTTATTCTGTGTGAGAACAAAGTCTAAAATGATAAGTAATCCACCTTGACAAACGTTGTCCAAATTGTTCATAGCAGTACAATCTGAAGCAAATAAAAAGCAGGCAGGTGCAGTAAATGATTGAAGTTTTTTGTCTTTTATTGCACAGTAATAAGGAAGTCTTGCTGCAATGATTGAGAATCAGAATTATTATCCCTAAAATACACACAGTAGCCACTTTATTGGTTCTCTCCTGTACCTGATAAAGTGGACACTGTGTGTATGTTTGTGGTCTCATGCTACTGCAGCCCATCCACTTCAAGGTCTTGATGTACCATCAATAATTCTCTGAGATGTGAGGCAAGATATAGGCTTTTATTGACTGGAAGAAAGAACAAGCAGCAATTGACCACCATACTACATCCTGGAGACTGAGGGCAGGGCTCAGGCCCCAATTGCCTTTATACCGGGGTCTGTGGGAGGAGCCACAGTCAGTGGGAGGAGCCACAGGAGCAGTCAGCCGGGTGGGGAGGGGGGGGGGGCATGTCCGGACAGTTATATGTAGTTCACCACCGGTCTGATGAGTTGTGCGTGTGGTTATTTGACTAACTGTGCCTTCCTGTCAGCTCAAACCAGTCTGGCCATTCTCCTTTGGCCTCTATCGCTCATTGACTGTTGTGCGTGAAAATCCCAAGAGATCAGCAGTTACTGAGACAGCCAAAGCACCCCGTCTGGCACCAACACTTATTCCACAGTCAACATCGCTTCAGTCACATTTTTTTCCAATTCTGATGTTTTGTTCGAACACCAAGTGAACTTCTTGACCATGTCTGCATGCTTTAATGCATTGAGCTGCTGCCACATGATTGGCTGATCAGATATTTGCATTTGGTTGCCAGGGTAACACAGCATTTTGAATGACACTATAGCAACTTAAGATGTTCTGGAGTTCCCAATTGGAATCTCGGCATCATCTCTAAGGAGCTTGTATATCCTTCTCTTGGAATACATGGTTTCATCACACAGTCCGAAGATGTACGTGCTAGTGGGTAAATTGGTCATAGTGAATTGTCCTGTGATGAGGCAAGGGTTAAATAGGTGGGTTGGTCAGTGGCACAGCCCAAATGGCCAGAAGAACTTGATTCATACTAAATCTAAATAAACAAACAAACAAACATACAAGCAGGTGTACAGGTATACCTAATAAAGTGGCCGCTGAGTTTATTTTATTTCACAGGACAATTTTTTTAAAAATGTTGCTTCCTCAGAATTTTTTTTTGTTTATGATAGACCACTTGAAGCTGAACAGAAATCTAATGTCAGACTACTTGTATCACATAGGAATTTGGAGAAACAAGAAATCAACTTTTTGAATATAATATGATTAATTGCATAATGGTGCTGACATTTTGCAATAGTTCAACTAAGCTAAAAATGTTTTGTTCATGATTTTCATTTGTACTGAGTGGTCTGAGGCTTTCCACTAAAGTGTCCAACAATAATCAGCCAGCATTGATGGATTCCAGTTGTCCTGATACTGTTTCTCCGTGACCGCAATGTCCTGGTGAAACCTTTCACCATGCTCGTCACTGACAGCGTCAAGGTTTGCAAGGAAGAACTCTAAATGGGAATGTAGAAAAAGAACCTTTAGTGAAGCACGTTGTCAACCAGCTGCATGTAGTTTGGTGATCTGTAGTTGCAAAGAAATTTTTCAACATTGTTTAATGCCTTCCATGTGATTTTCTCCAGTCCCATTAGAAGTTCTTCAAATTGTCTGTCACTGATTACCCATTTGATTTATGGACCAACAAAGTGCCTTTATTGTTCTTTGCATAAGTTATTCTGGGAAACATCTGAATCCAATACTGAAATCCTTCATGGAAATTTATAGCCTTTCTAAAACCTGTTGTGCCATGCAGCATCCACAACCTCTAAGCATGCCTGGACAAGATAGAAAACTTCCCAGCTTACATTGTGGGCAACAGACTTGAATTATGAATTGAAATAACAAATATGGGTGATTTCAAAAAATGGTGTGTGAGGGGGAAATTTCATGGTGATTTTCATGATCAGTAGTCCAAAATCCAAAAATATTCAGGAAGCAAAATCTTTGTTGTTCCATGTAATCAAATAATATTTGTACATGACACAATATGACTGAGTGACATCACTGGCACGACCCGTCTATTCCAGCCAATGGATCGATGCTGGAACTGTTGATGCAGTTTGTTCACTACTTGAGGCTTTGACCAACACTCATCCCAATGGCTGCAGATTAACAGGTTTTTGATCTCATCTGCAGCTCGGCCAGGTTACCAACTCAGTTAGCTGATGTGATTTCATTGAACCAGCTATGACTATGATTCTGATTTGGGAAAATTCTACATCAGCGATTGCTGATTGGTGAGGAGATACAGGAGCCTGATTCTGATTAGGGATAGTCAGCATGGCTTTGTGCACGGAAGGTCTTGTCTAACCAAACTTACAGAGTTTTTCGAGTAAGTTACCAAGAAAGTTGATGAAGGCAAGGTAGTAGATGTTGTCTACATGGACCTACAAGCATTTGCTTGTCATATGAAGAGCATCTGGTGGCTCTGGGCCTGTATTCACTGGAATTCAGAAGAATAAGGGGTGGCCTCAGTGAAGCCTATCAAACGTTGAAAGGCCTTGATTGAGTGGATATGGAGAGGATGTTTCTGATGGTGGGAGAGTCTAAGAATAGAGGGGGGTCCTTTTGGAATGGTGATGAGGAGGGATTTCTTCAGCTAGACAGTGGTGAATCTGTTGTCACAGGCAGCTGTGAAGCCAAGGTTTTCTGTATATTGCAGACAGAGTTGATAGATTCTTGTTTGGTCAGGGCGTGAAGAGTTACAGGGATATGGGGAGAATGGGGTGAGAGGAAAATTGGATCAGTCATGATGAAATAGCAGAGTAGACTTGATGGGCCAAGTAGCCTAATTCTTCTCCTATACCTTATGATCCTGTGGTCTGATTTGACAAAGTCCCACATGGGAGGTTGGTCTAGAAGGTTCAGATGCTTGGCATTCAAGATGAGGTAATGGATTGGATCAGATACTGGCTTTACAGGAGAAGCCACAGAGTGATAGTAGAGGGTTGCCTCTCTGACTAGAGGCCCATGACTACAGCGCTGCAGGGATCTGTGCTGGGTCTGTTGCTGTGTGTCATCTATATTTACGATCTGGATGATAATATGGTTACCTGGATCACCAACTTTGTGAGTGACATCAAGATGGTGGGTGTAGTGGATAGTGAGGAAGACTACCAAAACTTTCAGCAGGATCTGGACCAGATGGTAAAATGGGCTGAAAAATGGCAGATGGAATTTAATGCAGACAAGTGTGAGGTGTTGCATTTAGGCAGACCAACCAGGGTAGGTCTTACATGGTGAATGATAGGGCACTGAGGAGTGTGATAGAACAGAGGTATCTAGGAATACAGCTCCACTATTCATTGAAAGTGGTGTCACAGTTTGATAGGGTCATAAAGAAAGCTTTTGCCACATTGCCCTTCATAAATCAATGAATTGAGTACAGGAGATGGGATGTTATGTTGAAGTTCTATAAGATGTTGGTGAGGCCTAATTTGGGGTATTGTCTGCAGCTTTGGTCACCGACCTACAGGAAAGACGTACAGAAGGTTGAAAGAGTGCAGAGAAAATTTACAAGGATGTCGTCAGGACTGGAGGACCTGAGTTATGAGGAAAGATTGAATAGGTTAGAACTTTATTCCCTAGATGAGATTGAGAAGAGATTTGACAGAAGTGTACGAAATTACGAGTGGTATAGATTGGGTAATTGCAAGCAAACTTTTTCTACTGAGGTTAGGTAGGACTACAACCAGAGGTCATGGGTTAAGGGTGAAAATTTTAAGGGGAACATGAGAGAGAACTTCTTCACTTAGGGGGTCATGAGGTCATGAGAGTGTGGAATTAACTGCCAGTCCAAGTGGTGGGTGTGGGGTCGATTTCAACATTTAAGAGAAATTTAGATAGCTACATGGATGGGAGCGGTATAGAGGTCCACGGTCCTGGGGTAGGTCAATGGGGTGAGGCAGATTAAATGGTCTTGGCATGGACTAGATGGGCCAAGGGGTCTTTTCCTGTGCTGTACTTCTCTATGACTCCATGACTGCTCAGGTCTCTTTTAAATCTCTCCACTCTTATGTTATGTCTCGTTTTGGATAGCTTAACCTTGGGGACGGATCTATAACCATCCTCTGTATCCAAAGTCCTCATGATTTTTTAAAGTTCAGTGAGGTCACCCGTCCTTCTCATGCGCTGCAAGGAATAACAGTCCAGTGTGGCCAACCTCTCGTTATTACTCAGGCCCACTAGTCCAGGCAGCAACTTTGTCTGCACCCTCCCCGGCTTGACAGTGTCATTCTTATAACATTGGATTAACCTAAATAGTATTTGGTATGGTTGGCCATAGGGCCTCTTTCTGTGACATCTGAAGGTCATTTTGAGAGAAGCTCCCACCACCTTTGCTGATGGAATGCTCAGGTTGGGCTAAAGAAGTTTTGCTTCTTTGCACCCACTCAGGGATTTTTGATATTTGATGCTATCGATGAACAGCATTGACAGTGAGAGGACTTTAACTGAATCTTCACAACTTGACCCTCTCAGTTCTTCTTGAGATTGGACAACACCTGTTGAGGCTGCAGAGTCTAAGTCTGTGTGTACATTTCCTGTGGGTCACTGCCCATATTGGGGTTGAAGGGAATGAGGTGGCGGGCTTAGCTGCCAAGCAACCACTCAAAATGAAGGATATTAATGAACTGGTGCTTTTGCATGGGGGGGGGGGCGGTGAAAGCCATAATTTAAATTCCATCACTGTGGCAATAAAGTTGGGGTAAGGAAAAGAAACTTCATTCCTCCCCCTCTGTTTCATCTATCACCCTGTGTTTCTTCCCCCACCTTTTAAATCTATTCCTCATCTTGTTTTCTCCAGTCCTGCTGAGGGTCTCGGCCTGAAACGTCAGCTGTACTTTTTACCATAGATGCTGCCTGGCCTGCTGAGTTCCTCCAGCATTTTGTGTGCATTGCTTGGATTTCCAGCATCTACAGATTCTCTCTTTTTGGTGGAATGACAGGTTGGATTGCATGCGTCTGTACACTGCCAGGAGGCTGAACCATCACTTGCTGGACATTGTCGCTCAGGGTCTTGGACCATATATATGTTTTTCTCCCCAAGTGAATATGCTTCTTGGCTCGCTATTTTGAATTATGTTACTTGCTATTTTGAATGTTTTGCACCTTGGCCTCAGAGGAACACGTCTCATTTGTATAATAATTATACTTGATTTGTTCTGATAGTAATGTATTTAGATATGTATTTAACATTCTGAAATACATTTGACATTTTGATATTATTTGAAGTTCTTTGGGGGGATCTAGTGGGTATACTTCCTGTCTCTTTGCTCCAAACTCCACTTCAGTTGGTAGAGGTAATAAACCCTATGTTGGTCTGCCAACCGCCTTCGAACTTTACAAAAAGCCTTAGACTTAGCGGTCCTCTCTCTCAGGGCGGAACTACAATCCGAGCCTCAGTTTTCAGTCGGGCCGTACTCGATCCGACCGGAAATGCGGCGGGTTACCAAGGAGACGGAGCAGCTGGCCATGGCGGAGAACAGTTACAGCATCAGACCGCCCTTTCAGCAGAGGTGGGAGAACTTCGGGGGAGAAGGGGTGGCGTGGGGACAGAACATGGGGAGGGTCCTCCTCGCGGACACCAGAGACTGGGTGCTGCGCTCACTGTGTAGGGTAAGGGGAACGGCTCCCTAAGGGGATACCAATGGGGGAGGGGGTCACGGCTTCCCTTGCAAAAATATTGTGGAGGTTGTGATGCCCCCCCCCCCACGGATACCGGGGGTGGTGGTGGTGTGGCATGAACAGAGGATTGACTGACTAGCGGGAGGCAAAGAGTAGGAATAAAGGGAGCCTTTTCTAGTAGCGGATGGTGGCTAATGCTATTCCACAGGGGACTGCTTCTTTTTACGCCAAATATCAATGATTTGGATGACGGAATTGATGTCTATGTGGCCAAGTTTGCAGATGATACAAAGACGGATGTGGACTTTGCGGAGGCCCCCCAGCAGTTTGTGTGTGTATATACGCATGTGACAATAGGTGATTGAGGATTGTCACTAATCCACTGGATCACAGGATCTGTTACTTTGACTAAAAAACAACGATAATATCAGTTATAGTGATAGTAAACCACTGGAACTTGATTAGAAATTACTTTATTCAGTAACGCTCATTAGAGAAGGTAGCCTCTCTCTTTTATCCTCAGTGGCCATCATGTACTCTTGGCCCTCTGAACAGTGGCTCATTAGAATGTTCCTGTGCCTGATAGAGGCAGCATCAATGAACTCTCTTGAGGCTGCACACACATTTCCAATATCTTACTGACTACAATCAGTTTCATTTTTTGTCATATTTTTGCATTCATGGTGTTCTTTTCAAATCTCACGATGTAAAGAAATTCCAAGATGTGGGGACATCATCCACCCCCTTGTGTGACATTCTTGAATTGACATTTCCCATCACATCTCCCATTCAAATGTCTGAATTGAATGGACTTTATTTCTTACATCCTTCATATCCATGGGGAGTAAAAATCTTTATGTTATGTCTCCATCTAAATGTGCAATTATAATAATTTATAATAATTTTTATTAAATGGAACAGTCAATGTAGTATAGAATACACCCAAATCAGCGTGAGTTAATCATTCCGATGGCCTGGTGGAAGAAGCTGTCCCGGAGCCTGTTGGTCCTGGCTCTCATGCTGCTGTACTGCTTCCTGGATGCTGGCAGCTGGAATAGACTATGTTCGGGCTGATGTGGGTCCCCAGTGATCCTACGGGCCCTTTTTACACACCTGTCTTTGTAAATGTTCTGAATCATGGGAAGTTCACAACTACAGATGCACTGGGCTGTCCACACCGCTCTGCAGAATCCTGCGATTAAGGGAAGTACAGTTTCCATACCTGGCAGTGATGCAGCCAGTCAGGATGCTCTCAATTTGTTCTCCTTTAGAAAGTTTTTAGGATTTGGGGCCCACACCAAACTTCCTCAACCATCTGAGGTGAAAGAGGTGCTGTTGTGCCTTTTTCACCACATGTGGTGTGTACAGACCACGTGAGGTCCTCGGTGATGTGGATGCCGAGGAACTTAAAGCTGTTTACCCTCTCATTGATGTCGATAGGGGTATCCCGTCTACGTTCCTCCTGTAAACCACAACCAGCTCGTTTGATTTTGCAACATTGAAGCAGAGGTTGTTTTCTTGACGCCACTGTGTCAGAGAGTTGACTTCTTCCTTGTAGGCCACCTGGTTATTGTTTGAGATTAGGCCAATCAATGTAGTGTCATTAGCAAATTTAATTAGCAGATTAGAGCTGTGGGTGGTGACTCAGTCATGAGTATACATGGAGTAAAGGAGGGGATTTAGTACACAGCCCTGAGGGGCTCCTGTGTTGAGGGTCAGAGGGGTGGAGGTGAGGGAGCCCACTCTTACCACCTGCCGACGATCTGACAAGAAGTCCAGGATCCAGCTGCAGAAGGCAGGGTCAAAGCTGAGCCTAAGCTTCTTGTCGAGCCTGGAGGATATTGTGGTGTTGAATGCTGAACTGTAGTCCAAGAACAGCATTCTCGCATAAGCATCTTCTCCAGATGTGTAAGGACGGTATGTAGAGCAGTGGCTATTGTGTTGACTGTTGATTGGTGTGTCAGTTGGTGAATTGTAGGGGGGCCAGTTTGGGTGGTAGCATGCTGCAGATGTAATCCTTGACCAGCTTGTCTTTCTTTTCTTTCGTTTTCAATCTTTTTATTGAATTTCATATATAAAAAAAACATAACATAATAATGAATAGGTTTTAAATGCATAAGACTTGAAATTGAATTAATAGTAGGATAACAATATCCTATTAAAATATCAACAGAAAAACATAGTACATTATCAATCAAGTCTATAATAATTATATGAAAAAAATAAGAATAATCGTCAAAAGAAAAAGAAAAAATTATAAAAATACAAGCAAAAAGTATATATTAAGAAAAAAAATACTAAACTAAACTAACATGGGCAATAATAACAGTTTATTTGTATATGATAGTGCCAAAAACTCCGGAACTCCATACCAGAACAAGAATAGACAGAGAGAAGGTCTGGGAGAGGTCAAATTAATTCATATGAAAATGTCGAATGAACGGTCCCCAAGTTTCTTCAAATTTAACTGATGAGTCAAAAATAGTGCTTCTAATTTTTTCCAAGCTCAGATAAGAAATAGTTTGAGAGAACCACTGAAACGTGGTAGGAGGATTTACTTCTTTCCAATTTTGCAATATAGACCTTCTGGCCATTAATGTTACAAAAGCAATCATTTGTCTAATTGAAGGGGAAAACTGATTACCATCCTCATTTGGTATACCAAAAATTGCAGTAATAAAATGAGGTTGTAAATCGATATTCCAAATTGAGGAAATGGTAGCAAATATGTCCTTCCAATAATTATATAAGGTGGGACATGACCAAAACATATGGGTCAATGAAGCCACATCTGAATGACATCTGTCACATTGAGGGTTAATATGAGAGTAGAATCGAGCAAGTTTATCTTTAGACATATGAGCTCTATGTACAATTTTAAATTGTATTAAAGCATGTTTAGGACCAGCTTCTCAGAACATTTGCTTATTATTGAGGTGATTGTGACAGGCATATTACCTTGGTCTTTTTTGGTACGGAGACAATGGTGGATAATTTGAAGCAGGAGGGCACTCTACACTGGGAGAGGGAGAGATTAAAAATGTCAGTAAACACACCTGCCAGTTATGCAGAGCAGATCCTGAGTACTCGCTCTGGGATGCCGTCCGGTCCTGCAGCCTTGCGACCGTCCACTCGTTGGAAACATCTGCGTACCTCAGCCTCAGAGATGATCGGGTTGCAGGTTATAACGGTGGCTTTCCTCAGAAGCTGAGTTAACGACATCGAACTGAGCGTAAAAGTGATTGAGCTCATCTGGGAGAGAGGTTGCGATGTTGGTGGCACCACTATGCTTGGCTTTGAAGTCTGTGATGATGTGCAACCCTCACCACAAGTCACCTGTGCTATTCATTGCGAATCTTGACTCAGTTTTGCCCCTGTGTTGTTTCACAGCCTTGACAGCTCTGTGCAGATCGTAGCTGGTTTTCTTGTGCTCCTGCTGATTGCTGGCAATGTAAGCTCGATGTCGCGTGGTAAGCACTGCTCGCAGGGAACCATTGATCCAGGGTTTCTGATTTGGGAAGACCCTGACCGACTTCTGGGGGACAACATTGTTGATGAACTTCTGGATGAAGCATGTGACCCCACCCGTGAACACGGAGACATCTTCATCATGGAAGACATTCCAGTCGATGTCATCGAAGCAGTCCTGCAGCATGGAGACCGATCAGTCGGGCCAACAGTGGACCGTTTTAACTATGGCTGCCTCTGGCTTCAGCTTCTGCCTGTATGTCTGCAAACGCAGGATCGAAGAGTGGTCTGATTTTCCAAACGCTAAGCGAAGGAGAGCTTTGTAAGCATTGCGGAAGGGTTTGTAGAAATGGTCAAGTGTGTAATCTCCCTGTGTGCTCACCTGGATGTGTTGATAAAACTTTGGAGAGACTTTAGACAGTGACGCTCTATTAAAGTCACCGGCGACAGAGAAGGCAGCCACTGGTTCCGGCGTGTTGACGGTCTCGTACAATTCCTTGAGAGCCAGGTCAGTATCAGCCTGTGGTGGAATATACACTGCTGTGATGATAACAGCCATGAACTCTCTAGGCAACCAGTGGGGTCTGCACAGCAGCACCAGGTATTCCAGGTCCGGAGAACCAAAGGATTTAAGAGCATGCACATTCTGGGGGTTGCACCAAGCATTGTTGATCATGAAGCATACCCTTCTTTACTCTTCCCTGAGAGGTTTCTTGACTTCTCTGCCCGAAGCAGGGAGAAACCAAAGGGTTCGATAGCATGATCCGGTATCTCCTCCATCGGCCAGGTCTCCACAAAGCACAAAACATTACATTTCTTTGTTTCCCGCTGATGGGAGATCCTGGCTCTGAGTTCGCAAAGTTGTTATCCAGGGATTGAACATTAGCCAGGATTATGCTCGGGAGTGGCGGCTGATTTGCACGCCATCCTCAGCCTCACCAGGACGCCAGCCCTTTTCCCTCGCTTCCGGCGGTTTTTCCAAGGTGGTGGGGGTCTACAAGATGAGTGTCCCATGGATCTGGTTTGATATTTGATATCTGCTGTCTACCACAGTTTAATAATGATTTGTAATTGCTCTGTTTGTGAGCAAGGAGGTACAGAATCCTGAAGGCATGCACTAAGCGATTCAGGAACAGCTTTTTCTCCTCTGCCATCCGACTTCTAAATGGACACTGAACCCATGAATACTATTTCACTGCTTTTTTTATTTACTTAAGTTTTTGCACTAATTTTAACTTACCTATTTAATATGTTTATGCTATTTAATATGCTGATGTAATTCAGTTTTTTTTGTATTTAATCAGGTATTGCTGCTGCTCAGTTAACAAATTTCACGACATATGCTGGTGATGTTAAATGTGATTCTGGTTCTGATTCTGAAGAGATTCTGCAGATGCTGAAAATCCAGATTAACAGACACAATGCTGGAGGATCTCAGCAGGTCAGGACAATAAACAGTTGACATTTTGTATCGAGTTTCTTCATCAGGGCTTGATGTGTTCCGATGAAGGATCTCAGCCTCTAAATATCAACTGTTTATTTTCTCTCCATAGATGCTGCCTGACCTGCTGCGTTCCTCCAGCAGTTTTTGTGTGTTGCTCCTTGTCTTCATCTGGCTATCTCTTTTGCTGATTTCTAATTGAAGCTTAAAAATTAATTTATCAAATGTACATGAGAACACAGTGAGATGCATCGTTTGTATCAAATCAATTCAGTGATGCCTGAATTGGGCAGCCCACAAGTCTCCCCATATTTCATAGCATGCCCACAACTCATGGACCGTAAACGGTACAAGTTTGGAATGTGGGAGGAAACCGGAATCCCATGTGGTCATGGGGAATATGTACAAATTCCTAAGAGACTGCAGCGGGAATTGAATCCCAGTCTCAGAGCTGGTAGTGTAAAGTGTAACTGTTGCTGCATTTTGAGACACAGGGTCTTGGTTGAGTCAGACAGCCCATTGTGACTGTGCTAGTTTTGAAAGAACCTTACCCTCAGTCCAACTCCCACCGTTCTGTTATCATCTTTTCTTCTTGGCAATTTCTCATTTTCCAGTAATTATTTTATTTCCTTTTGATCATTAGTTTGTATTGTAAATGCTCCCAGTAACGTGTGTCTCAAATAGCCTCTGACAAGAAGTCCGGTTGCTGGCCTTCACATACAGCTTAGCCACTAAGCCCAGCAAAACTGTTTCTACTGACAGGAGAAAGGGCAAAGGTGGGTTGCTGGTACCTTAGAACTTTTGGCAGATGGGGTTAGTCAGCTGTGGCTGGCAATTCATCCAGGAGTAGGAAAACTTATCTCAAACCTCCTGTGCCTTGCAGCTAGACACACTCAAGCAGAAGCCTTTGGGAGTAAACCCTGAGGAAAAATCCCGAGCTGGTGTCCCTAAGGCAGTTGTACATTGAGTTAAACATATACTGGCAACTTCTGCAACGTGCTGATGCTCAACTGTATTGGTCTGTGCTGCTACTTTGGACTTATCAGCTGTGTGGAGAGGGGGAGCTACACGGATCATATAGGATCGGAAGAAGCAGCAGAAAATTGTAAAATTAGTCAGTTCCATCTTGGGTACTACTTGTTCATAGTATGCAAGACATTTTCAAGGAGCGATTCCTCAGAAAGGTGGCATTCATAATTGAGGACCCCATCACTCAGGACATGCCTCCTTCTCATTGTTACCTTTCCAAAGGAGGTATGAAGTCTGAAGACACACTCAGTAATTCAGGAACAGCTTCTTCCCCTCTGCCATCCGATTCCTAAATGGACATTGCACCCATGAAAACTACCTCATTTTTTAATTATTCCTGTTTTTGCACTATTTTTAATCTAACTATTTAATATACACTATATACACATAATATGTAATTGATTTACTTATTTACTTTTCTATATTATTATGTATTGCTTTGTACTGCTGCCACAAAGTTAAACAAATTTCACACTACATGCTGGTGATATTAAACCTGATCCTGCTTCATATCTGCCCTGATTGACCCTGATCAACTATTGTATCTGCTATTGCCTCATCTGTTGTATCTGCTTCCACCACCCGTTGAAGTGTCATGTTTCAGGTCACAGGAGCACTGCTGAGAAAATATTCTCCACACAGGCACAACGGATTTGTTTCACCTTTATCAAACTGAGTCTGCTATCATGCCTATTTTTTGGCAGTTTGGCTACTCATCCAAGTTGCTTTGCTTCTTTTTGAAAAGAAGACATGGCAGTACTTCTACTTTCTTAGAAGTTTGTGCAGGTTTAACATGTCACCTAACGCTTTGACATGCTTCTATAGATGCACAGTGGAGGGTATCATGACTGATTGCGTCTTGGCCTGGTATAGAAACACTAGTGCCCAGCAATGGAAAAGGCCACAGAAAGTGGTGGATACCGGCAAAGCTCTCTCCTCCATAGAGCACACTTACATGGAGCACTGTCACAGGAAAGCAGCATCTCTCATCAAGAACGTCAGCATCCTACTGATGGCATCGGATAGGAGATACAGGAGCCTTAGTTCCCGCACATAGGTCCAGGAACAATTATTAACCTTTAAGCAATGTCCATGGGTTCATTTAGAAATTGGATGGCAGAGGGGAAGAAAGTGTTTCTGAATTGTTAAGATAAGATGAGATAAAACTTTATTTATTCTGAAGGAAATTATTGTTGCAAAGTTGCTCAATCAGAAATATATACTTTAAGATACAAAATGTACATTACAAAGTAATTGTGCAAATTTCACGACACATGCTAGTGATAATAAACCTGATTCTGTTTTTTGCAAAATACAGATGTGCAATTAAACTAAATACTTGTAGACTTTAAGGAGGAGTTGCAGAGTCTTATAGCCACAGGGAGGAAGGATCTCCTGTGGTGTTCAATGGTCACCTCGGTGGAATCAGCCTGTTACTAAAGGTACTCCTCTGTTTGTCCAGGATGTCATGGAGGGATGAGAGGGATTGTCCATAATGCTCCGTACTTTCTGCGGCATCCTCTCAGACACAACCACCAGGGAATCCAGTTCCATCCCCAGAATAGAATCAACCTTCCTGACAAGCTTATTGATCTTGGTGTCAGCTGCTTTCACCCTGCTGCCCCAGCGGACTACAGCTGGCCACCACTGAGTTGTAGAACATCTGCAGCATAGTACTGTAGATGTTAAATGACTGGAGACTTCTCAGGAAGCATTTGGCTCTGTCCCTTCTTGTACAGAGCCCCTGTATTTTTAGTCCAGTCCAGTTTATTGTCCAGGTGAGTTCCCAGGTATTTGTAGTCCCGTACAACTTCCACATCCGTTCCCTTGATGGAGATGGGAAAGCAGGGTGTTTTCATCTTCCTGAAGTCTGTCATGAATGCCTTTGTCTTTGTGATAACCATATAACAATCACAGCACGGAAACAGGCCATCTTGGCCCTCCTAGTCCGTGCCGAACCCTTAATCTCACCTAGTCCCACCTACCCGCACTCAGCCCATAACCCTCCACTCCTTTCCTGTCCATATACCTATCCAATTTTACCTTAAATGACACAACTGAACTGGCCTCTACTACTTCTACAGGAAGCTCATTCCACACAGCTATCACTCTGAGTAAAGAAATACCCCCTCGTGTTTCCCTTAAACTTCTGCCCCCTAACTCTCAAATCATGTCCTCTAGTTTGAATCTCCCCTACTCTCAATGGAAACAGCCTGTTCACGTCAACTCTATCTATCCCTCTCAAAATTTTAAATACCTCGATCAAATCCCCCCTCAACCTTCTACGCTCCAATGAATAGAGACCTAACTTGTTCAACCTTTCTCTGTAACTTAATTGCTGAAACCCAGGTAACATCCTAGTAAATCGTCTCTGCACTCTCTCTAATTTATTGATATCTTTCCTATAATTCGGTGACCAGAACTGCACACAATATTCCAAATTTGGCTTTACCAATGCCTTGTACAACTTTAGCATTACATCCCAACTTCTGTACTCAATGCTTTGATTTATAAAGGCCAGCGTTCCAAAAGCCCTCTTCACCACCCTATCTACATGAGACTCCACTTTCAGGGAACTATGCACAGTTATTCCTAGATCTCTCTGTCCCTCTGCATTCCTCAATGCCCCACCATTTACTCTGTATGTTCTATTTGGATTATTCCTGCCAAAATGTAGAACCTCACACTTCTCAGCATTAAACTCCATGTTGAGCTGCAGGTGATTCAGCCCATATCACTCAACAAAGATGTCCACCACTCTTCTGTACTCAGACTCTTGACCCCGGTTGATACAGCCCACAGCTGCTGAATCATCTGAAAACTTCTGCAGGTGACAGAACACAGAGTTGTATCTGAAGTCCTAGGTGTAGATGGTGAACAAGAAGGGGGACAGGACTCTGAGGTTCCCCTTTGCTGCTAACCTCAGTAACTGAAACACAGCTTGAAATCTCACCTACCGTGGCTATCTGAACAGGTAGTCTATAATCCAGGATACTAACAGAGCATCCACCTACATCTCTGTGAGCTTACTCCCTAGTAAAGCAGGTTGTATGGTGTAAAAAGCACTGAGGAATCAAGAAACATGATTCTTACAGTGCTATCTGGCTCATCCAGATGGGTGTAAGCCCGTTGAAGCAGGAAGATAATGGCGTCCTAGACTCCAATATGTGGTTGATAAGCAAACTGTAGGGGGTCCGATGATGGTTCAGAGAGTGTGTGCCTTCAGGTTTCTGTACCTCCTGCTTGATGATAACAATGAGAAGAGGACATGTCCTGGGTGGTGAGGGTCCATTATGATGGACACTGCCTTTCTGAGGCACCACACCTTTAAGATGTCCTGGATACTATGGAGGCTAGTACCCATGATGGAGCTGATTAACAACTCTCTGCTGCTTGCTTCAATCCTATGCAGTAGCCTCCCACCATACTAGATGGTGATACAGCCAGTCAGAATGCTTTCCATGGTACATCTGTAGACATTTTTAAGTGTTTTTGGTGACATACCAAATTTCCTCAAATCTTAATGAAATACAGCCACAGTCTTGCCTTTATCATAGCTGCCTCGCTATGTTGGGTTCAGGTTATGTCCTCGGAAATTTTGATACCAGGAACTTGAAATTGCACACTCTCTCCACTTCTGATCCCTATATGAGGACTGGTTTGTGTTCCCTCATCTTACCCTTCCCAAAGTCAAAATCAGCTCTTTGGTCTTACTGATGTTGAGTGCGAGGGTGTTGCTGCGACACCACTCAATGAGCTGGTATATCTTGCTCCGGTACGCCCTCTTGACACCATCTGAGATTCTGATCCAGATTTGTGATCTAGGATTGCTAGGAGGCGTGGCTTGAAGGGCTGGCAGATCCTGTTCCGTCATTGTCGTCGTAGCTATCCCTCGAGGTTGAGGATGATGGTCTTCGTTCTGTTGATCTATCACAGAGTGAAGACGCCTGTGCATGTATTTGTTTAACATGTACTCCAAAGGAGCACACGATACTTCACAAATCAACCAACTGATTCCAGTGGCATGGAAACCATGACAGTTGGAGCTGATGTATTTGTTGCAGCCTTCATCCGCCTTCACAGCCGTTGAGTTCGAAGTAACTTCATTCGCCTGTTCCACCGTTGAGGTCTTGGCTGGATTGTTTTTTGTCAGGGACCTCACCCTCGACCTTACCGCCATGGGTGACCCTACCAGGAGCATAGCTCCAGATGGCATCGCTCTTGGGATCTCAGGACCACACAAGCTTCTCCATCTTGACAAGGTGACAGTCCACGGAGAAGATCCTGTTCCACACTGTATCTCAATAAATACAATAAACAGACAACTTATGTTCTCAGTTATGTTTATTTATATATTTTTATTTTGCACAATTTGTCGTCTTTTTCACTTTATATTTTGAACGTCTTTGTTTAAATATAAAGTTTTTCATAATTTCTGTAATGTTTCTTTATTTTCCTGTAAACGCCTGCAAGAAAATGAATTTCAGGGAGTAAAAGGTGGCATCTACATACTTCGATAATAAATTTCCTTTGACTTTTGACTCCTTGTCCTGACATCATGTCCCAACTCTCCATGGTAAGGATGTCACACCCAGTTCAATGCGGAGTTGCTATATTGCCTCTGAAGCAGGAGGCATTAGTGACTACATCATTTCCCTACATTAGTGACTATCTCAGCAAAAAAGATCATTAGACAGGAGAAAATAGGCCATTTGGCCCACTGAGTCTTCTCCACCATTCCATCATGGAGATTTATTACCCCCCCCCCTTCTTTTGCCTTCTCTCTGTAACCTTTGACACCCTGACTGATCATGAACCTACCAACCTCCAATAAGATCAGTCTGGGTTGACACTTCAGTGCGGTGCTGAGGGAGGGTGAGTACAGTTGGATGTGCCGTCTTTCAGATGAGAATTCAATGTGATTTCTTTCCTGCTCTCTTAGTTTTATGGATGAGAGTAGGAAGTTCTGCTCGTTGACCTGGAGTTGACATTGCTAACCTTGCTGATAATAGATATTAAAAAATTTGATTATCACTTGTGGGAACTCTCTGGATTGACCATGGAGAACATTCTAACTGTCTGCATCACCATCTGTTATGGAAGGCCCACTGCACAGGATCAAAATAAGCTGCAGAAAGTTGTGAACTCAGTCAGCTTGATCATGGGCACTAGCCTACCCAGCATCCAGGACATCTTCAAGGAGTGATGCCTTAAAAAGATGGTGTCCATTATTAAGACCATAAGACTTAGGATCAGAGTTTGGCCATTTGACCCATCGAGTCTGCTCCGCCATTCTATCCTGGCTGATCGTTTTCTATCTCCTCTTCAACCCCAGTTCCTGGCCTTCTTTCCATAACCTTTGATGCCATATCCAATCAAAACCTATCAATCTCTGCCTTAAATACACCCAATGACCTGGCCTTCACAGCTGCATGTGGTAACAAATTCCACAAATTCACCACCCTTTGGCTAAAGAAATTCCTTCACTTCTCTGTTTTGAAAGGGCACCCCACTTTCCTGAGGTTACCCCATCTTGTCCTAGATTCTCCCACCATGGGTAACATCTTTCCATATCTATTCTGTCTAGGCCTTTCAATATTCAACAGGTTTCAATGAGATCCTTCCTTATCCTTCTGAATTCCGGCGAGTACAGACCCAGAGCCATCAAACATTCCTCGTAAGAGCAAACACGAGGAAATCTGCAGATGCTGGAAATTCAAACGTCAACACACACAAAATGCTGGTGGAACACAGCAAGCCAGGCAGCATCTATAGGGAGAAGCGCTGTCCACGTTTCGGGCCGAGACCCTTCGTCAGGACTAACCGAAAGGAAAGATAGTAAGAGATTTGAAAGTAATGAGAGGGAAGAGGGAAATGCGAAATGATAGGAGAAGACCGGAGGGGGTGGGATGAAGCTAAGAGTTGGAAAGGTGATTGGCGAAAGTGATACAGAGCTGGAGAAGGGAAAGGATCATGGAACGGGAAGCCTCAGGAGAAAGAAAGGTGGTGGGAGCACCAGAGAGAGATGGAGAACAGGAAAACAACTAAATATGTCAGGGATGGGGTAAGAAGGGGAGGAGGGGCATTAACGGAAGTTAGAGAAGTCAATGTTTATGCCATCAGGTTGGAGGCTACCCAGCCGGTATATAAGGTGTTGTTCCTCCAACCTGAGTTTGGATTCATTTTGACAATAGAGGAGGCCATGGATAGACATATCAGAATGGGAATGGGACATGGAATTAAAATGTGTGGCCACTGGGAGATCCTCTTATGATAACCCTTTCATTCCTGGAATCATCCTTGTGAACCTCCTCTGGACCCTCTGCAATGCTAGCTCATCTTTTCTAAGATGAAGGGCCCAAAACTGTTCACAATACTCAAGTTGAGGCCTCACCAGTGCCTTATAAAGCCTCAGCGTCACTTCCTTGCTCTTCCTTACCACTGACTCAACCTGGAAGTTAACCTTCAGGGTGTTCTGCACAAGGACTCCCAAGTCCCTCTGCATCTCAGATTCCTGGATTTTCTCCCTGTTTAGAAAATAGTCTGCACATTTATCCACTTCAAGGTGCAGTGTGTTGTGCATTCAGAGATGAGCTTCTTCGCTGTTGTAACACGTGGTTATTTGAGTTACTGTCACCTTCCTGTCAGCTTGAATCAGCCCGGCATTCTCTGATCACCATCATTAACAAGGCATTTTCTCCCACTGCCACTCACTAGATTTTTGTTTTGTTTTTTTGTGCCATCTCGAGACTAGTGCGTGAAAATCCCAGGAGATTAGAAGCTTCAGAGAAACTCAAAACACTTGCACCAACAATCATTGCATGGTAGTCACTTGGATTACATTTTTTACTCATTCTGATGTTTCGCTGGCCTGAACAACTGAAATGCTCAACTATGTCCGCATGCTTATACGCATTAATATGGTGGCACATGGTTATTTGAATTAACAAGGTGTACAGATGTATCTAATAAAATGGCCACTGAGTGTACACCTTTATTTTGAGAGGAGAGAATATTTCCATCTATATACCACATTGTGCAAAATAAGGAGAGTCAGTTGGACTTTTGGCTGCAATATTGGCTGTAAGTTATCAAGTTGTGTTCAAAAATAAATTGAAATGCTTCAAAAGCACCAATATGCTATTTCCCCCAGTAAAACACGCTGCAAATATTTTTAACTAAATGTGCACTCAAATCAGCAGTTTAGTTGTGTATTAGGGCAACACTAGAAAGGAAAGATTGGTACTTGAAAATTACAGGAACGGGAAGCAGAATGAATAGGTCAAGGCAAGCAGTCCTATAATAGGACTGGTCATCAAAATAAGCAATCTCAGCAAGATTGGGATAAGAACTAACAAAAGAGAAACTTAACAAAATCTGTGCATTTGAACAGTCTACTTAAAAAGTAAGAATATAACAGTATTGGACATTAGGATTATAAAGCCATGGCAAAGATGATACTGGATTCCACAGCATTGTTTTACGGGAAGCAAGATGTTGAGTGTTAAAAGCAAGAATTAGGAATTATAGATCATATTTCCCACTCCTGACAACTGGATATTGCTTCGGACTGGGAACCTCTTCCTTCAAACTACAATTCCAATAAAAAATGGTAAAAAAAAAGAGACAAATGGAGATTCAGAAAAGAAGGCAATGAAAATAAGGGCAAAAATAACAATGTGTAACCTTGGACATTCAGCTCCCAACTGCAACCATCCTTCAGCCATGATTCAGTGATGGCCACAGCATCATGCACCACAAGGGGAAATAAAACGTTCACAAATGTGGCTGACGCTCACAAAGCCACTACCCTCCCTCACCTGGGACAGTCTGACCATCTTTCATTGTTTCTGCTTCCCAAGTATAGCCCAGTCTTTAAATGTGTGAAACCCACAATGAAGACTATTAACATCTGGCTGGAGGCTGCTGACTCTGTTCCTCAGCACCAATTCCAGCACACAGACTGGAGTGAGTTTGCTGCCCATGCCACCACAGACTCAGATTAACATTGACTTGTATACCAGCTCTGTCCTTGAGCACATCAACAAGTGTGTAGATAGTGACATCACAAAAACAAATAAAAGTTTTCCCCAATCAGAAACCGTGGATGAACGGAGAGGTTTGCCTCCTGCTCAAAGCCAGAGATTCAGCCTTCAGGTCTGGAGACTGGGAGGCTTATAGCTCAGCCAGGGCCAACCTGAGGAAGGGAATCTCTCAGGCTAAACACACATGCAAACAGAGAATCGAGGAGCATTTCAACTCCTCGGACCCCTGGTGCATGTGGCATGGCATACAGATTATTACAGACTTCAAACCACCTAGCCCCTAGCCCCCTTCCAGCTCTGCTTCCCTCTCTAATGAGCTCAATTACTTCTACACTCGCTTTGACTGAGAGAACAAGGAGGTCACCCTCAAAGCGGACCTTCCACCTGGTGAACTGCCTCTCTCACTTTCCACCTCTGACGTTTGCGCCACTCTGAGCAGGGTGAATGTACGAAAGGCAGCTGGTCCAGATAGAATACCTGGCCGTGTGCTCAGAGTCTGTGCAGGGCAGTTAGCCGGGGTCTTCACGGACATTTTCAGTCTGTCCCTGGCCCAGGCAGTTGTCATGTTCGTGCCAGTGCCGAAGCATTCCACTGCCACGAGCCTGAATGACTTCTGCCCAGTTGCACTCACCCCCATCATTGCAAAGTGCTTTGAGAGGCTGGTTCTATCACATCTGAAATCCTGTCTGCCCACTACCCTGGACCTCCATCAATTTGCCTATCACACCAACAGGTCAACAGACGACCATCTGCACGGCACTTCACTCTGCCCTGACCCACCTGGACAGCCCCAAGTCTTGCGTCAGAGTGCTGTTCATTGATTTTAGTTCAGCATTCAATATTGTGACCCCCTCCAAGCTGATCGCCAAACTTTGCTAGCTTGGTATCAACTCATCCCTCTGCAATTGGATCTTGGACTTTCTGACTAACAAACCCCAATCTGTTAAATTAGACAACCTCTCCTCCTGCGTTCTCACCCTGAATTCTGGCGTGTCTCAAGGCTGTGTGCTGAGCCCTCTTCTGTACTCCCTTTTCACCTATGACTGCGTTCCTGTGCATGGTTCTAACTCCATAATCAAGTTCGCAGATAACATCATGGTGGTTGGCCTGATCAGAGGGGATGACGAGACGGCCTACAGGGACGAGGTCCAGCACCTGGCCACATGGTGTGCTGACAACAACCTGGCCCTTAACACCCGGGAGACCATTGTGGACTTCAGGCATGCTGGGAGCCACCTTCATGTCCCCATCTACATCAACGGAGCTGCAGTGGAGCATGTATCAAACTTCAAATTCCTTGGTGTCCACATTTCTGAGGATCTCACCTGGTCCCTGAACTCCTCCATCCTGATCAAAAAGGTGCAACAGTGCCTTTATTTCCTGCGGAGCATCAAGAAAGCTCACCTCTGTCCCAGGATACTGACGGACTTTTACCGCTGTATCATTGAGAGCAGACTCACCAAATGCATCTCAGTGTGGTATGGCAATTGTCCAGTATCGGACTGCAAAGCACTCCAGTGTGAAAACTGCCCAGCAGATTATCAGCACCCATTTGCCCACCATTAAGAACATCTACCATAAACACTGCCTGGGCAGGGTGAAAAGCATTATCAAGGATGCATCTCATCCTAACCATGGACTTTTTACTCTCCTCCCATCCGTTAGGTGCTACAGGAGCCTCCACTCCCACACCAGCAGGCACAGGAAGAGCTTCTTCCCTGAGGCTGTGACCCTGCTAAACCTCACATCACAGCGCTAAGCAGTATTGCACCCATTTTGTACTGTCTCAGTACTTATATTTGTGTGCTGTAGCACTTACTTTTTATTCACAGTTATTTTGTAAATATCGCTATTGCATTTCATTGGCTTTGTATCTGTACTCGCCACAATGGCAATAAAGTTTAACATAATCAATATTGCAACAGGATCATCCACCTTAGTTCTTATACTCAGTGCATTGAGACATAACTCTTTGAGTACTATATTTGCTCCCCTTTTTGATTCTGCATCCCTAATATACTGATACTCACCCTGCTGGCTGCAATTTTGTCCTATCACCTGACAGGCAGATTGAGGACCCCCATCACCCAGGAAATGCCCTCTTCTCATTGCTACCATCAGGGTACACTTGATGAGGAATAATTTTTTTCCCTGCCATCAAATTTCTGAATGGTCATTGAACCCATGAACACTACCTCACTACATTTTTTGCACTACTTATTCAACTATATTTATATGTACATACTGTAATTTACAGATTTTATTATTATGTATTGCATTTTCTGTTGCCATACAACAACACATTTCCTTTCTCTCCGTAGATGCTGCCTGACCTGCTGAGTTCTTTCAGCATATTTTGCATGTTGTAAGGCCTTCTGGGACATAGAGCAGGCATAAAAGAGCATTTATGACAAGTTTTTTTCCCCCAGCCCTGAACTGTATTAAAAATATTTTTGTATTAAACATTTTAACATCCCTTTTCAGGTGACCAAGGTAGTCAACAGAAAGCAGGTTTATGCTCCCTAGAATTTAGCAAGTTTATTTGTTTATATATTTATTTAGAGATGGAGCACAGTAACAGGCCCTTCTGTCCCAATGAGTCTGCGTCATCCACTTACACCCATGTGACCAATTAACCTAATAACCTGTATTCCTTTGGAATGTGGGAGGAAACCAGAGCACCCAGAGGAAACCCATGTGGTCATGGGGAGAATGTACAAACTCCTTATGGACAGTGGTGGGAATTGAACCTGGATCGGTGGCACTGTAATTGCGTAACACTAACTGCTACGCTATGTGCTGCCCAGTTCCCGATTGAAAATTTTGAAGTTTTGTCTGTGCTAGTGCAAAGTAAATTTATTATCAAAGTACATGTATGTCACCATATACAAGCATTCACAGTAAATACAATGAAGCTCAATGGAAAGCTGCACACAACAAAGATGGGCAAACAACCAAGGTGCAAAGAACAACAAACTACAAATAGGAAAAAAAATAAAAAAAAACAAAATAATCATAAATTATAAATAAACATTAGATATCAAGAACATGAGATGAAGAGTCCTTGAAAGTGAGCTGATAGGTTGTGGGAACAGTTCAGTGTCGGGGTGAGTGAAGTTATCCCATCTGGTTCAAGGGCCCGATGGTTGAGGGCTAATAACCTGGTGGTGTGGGTCCTGATGGCAGCAGTGAGAGGAGTGCATAGCCTGTGTGGTGGGAGCCCTAGATGATCGGCGGCACATAGCGTAGCAGTTAGTGTTGGACAGGATTTGCAATGTTAGAGCTTCACTAGTTTGGGAGTGAAGTTTGGAAGTATTTCTACAACTGTCACCACCATTGGTTAACAGCAGATGCAAACTCAGCGGCTGTTCACAGGGCCTTAGACCACTTGGACAATACAAACACCTATGTCAGGATGCTGTTCATCGACTATGGCTCAGTGTTTAACACCATCATTCCCATAATCCTGACTGATTATTACAGAACCTGGGCGTCTGTACCTCCCTCAGCAACTGAATTCTTGACTTCCTAACCGGAAGACCACAGTCTGTGCGGATTGGTGATAATATCAACAGTGTGCAGTTTTGGTCACCTAATTACAGGAAGGATATTAATAAGGTTGAAAGAGCGCAGAGAAGGTTTACAAGGATGTTGCCGGGACTTGAGAAACTGAGTTACAGAGAAAGGTTGAATAAGTTAGGACTTTATTCCCTGGCGCATAGGAGAATGAGGGAAGATTTGATAGAGGTGTATAAAATTATGATGGGTATAGATAGAGTGAATGCAAGCAGGCTTTTTCCACTGAGGCCAAGGGAGAAAAAAAACAGAGGTCATGGGTTAAGGGTGAAGGGGGAAAAGTTTAAAGGGAACATTGGGGGGGGGGGTTTCTTCACTCAGAGAGTGGTGGGAGTGTGGAATGAGCTGCCAGATGAAGTGGTGAATGCGGGCTCACTTTTGACATTTAAGAAAAACTTGGACAGGTACATTGATGAGAGGGATATGGAGGAATATGGTTTAGGTGCAGATCAGTGGGACTAGGCAGAAAAATGGTTTGGCATAGCCAAGAAGGGCCAAAAGGCCTGTTTCTGTGCTGTAATGTTCTATGGTTCTATAATATCCTCCTCACTGATAATCAATACTGCTGCATTTCAGGGGTGTGTGCTTAGCCCACTGCTCTACTCGCTCTGTACCCATGATTGTGTGGCTAGGCATAGCTCAAGTACCATCTACAAATCTGCTGATGATACAACCATTATTAGTAGAATCTCAGATGTACTGGAGTGAGATATACCAACTAGTGGAGTGGTGTCGCAGCAACAACCTTGCACTCAATGTCAATAAGATGTAGGAGCTGATGGTAGACTTCAGGAAGGGTAAGATGAAGGAGCACATACCAATCCACGTGGAGAGAGTGAGCAGATTCAAGTTCCTGGGTGTCAAGATCTCTGATGACCTAACCTGGTCCCAACATATCTATGCAGCATTAAAGAAGGCAAGACAGTGACTATATTTCATTAGGAGTTTGAAGAGATTTGGTATGTCAACAACAACACTCAAAAACTTCTGTAGGTGTACCGTGGAGAGCATTCTTACAGGCTGCATCACTGTCTGCTATGCGGGGGGGGGGGACTACTGCACAAGACCGAAAGAAGCTGCAGAGGGTGTAAATTTAGTCAGCTCCACCTTGGGTACTAGCCTACAAAGTACCTGTGGAGCCTTCAAGGAGCGGTGCCACAGAAAGGTAGTATCCATTATTAAGGATGCCCAGCACCCAGGGCATGCCCTTTTCTCACTGTTGCCATCAGGTAGGAGATACAGAAGCCTGAAGGCACACACTCAGCGATTCAGGAACAGCTTCTACCCCTCTGCCATACAATTGCTTAATGGACATTGAACCCGTGAACACTAACTCATTTTTAAAATATCTTTTTCTGCTTTTGCACAATTTTTAATCTATTCTACACATACTGCAATTTATTACTTTATTTATTTTTTCTTCTATATTTTGTACTACTGCTGCTAAGTTAACAAATTTCATGACACATGCCGGTGGTAATAAACCTGATTCTAATTATTCTTCTACAAGTTGATGTGTAGTTGAAATAAAGGGATTAATAAAAGTTCATCAATGTTGTAGATTCTACACAGACAACAGCAGAGGGCAGTATTGACCATGTCATCAGGGCTGTGAGCCTGCTGTACCACTGTGGCCCCCTGCTAACTGGACTAGATCCCAGAGGTCTGGGCTATTGATTTGGGGTAAATATTTGAATTTAAATTCAAGTAATTAAATATGAGATCTAAAAGCTTTGACCTACTACTGTCAGGAAGGAGGTACAGGAGCATCAGGACTAGGTCTGCAAGACTGGTTAACAGCTTCTTCCCTCGGACTGTGAGACTAATGGATACCCTGCCATCACTAGGACAGAGAGCTGTTGACTGGTGCTGAATTTTGAATTTTATTTTATTAACTTATTTTAGGTTATATTTTGATTTATGTGCTGTGTGTGCGTATGTTGTGTGGGTGCACCGTGGTCCAGAGGAACATTGTTTGTACTTATGTACAGTCAGATGACAATAAATTTGAACCTGAACGATGTCTGTGATTGCCATGAGGAGTGCGGTAGAACAGAGGCATCTGAGAATGCAGATCTAGAATCCCAGTTAGATAGGGTGGTAAAGAGAGTTGTGGGTACACTGGCCTTCATAAATCAAAGTATTGAGTATAGCATGCTTTGCTGAGCCCTAATTTAGAGTGCTGTGTACAGTCTTAGTCACCTACATATAGGAAAGATGTCAATAAAATCGAAAGAGTGTAGAGAAAGTTTACAAGGATGTTGCTGGGCCTTAAACACCTGTGTTACAGGAAAAGGTTGAATAGATCAGGAGTTTATTCCTTAGAGCGTAGGAAAGTGAGAAGAGATTTTATAGAGGTTTACAAAATTATGAGGGGCATAGATAGGGTAAATGCAAGCAGGCTTTTTCCACTGAGGTTGAGTGAGCTAGAGGTCATAGATTAAGGGTGAAATGTGAAATCTTTAAGGGAAATATGAGGGGGATTGCTTTCACTCAGAGAGTGGTGAGATTGTGGAATGAGCCAATGTTTGGGTAAGTACAAGGATGGGAGGGGGTATAGAGTGCTGTGGTCTAGTTGCCAGTTGATGGGATGAGGCAGAATAAACAGTTTTGCATGGACTAGATGAAAAGCCTGTTTCTGTGCTGTAAGCCTCTATGCCTCTTAAGTTCCTATTTGTGCAAAGTGATTAAGGTGGTCATAAAGTTGCTAGACTGCAGTGATTAGTTAACACAATCAAGCCATTCAAACCCCTTATTTTCCAAGTGATTTTTGTTGTCTTTGCCAAAGCTCTGCTTGCTTTTAAAAACTTTTCAAACACAATTTCTAATTTCTGATGGTGGGTCGTCCACCTGAGCTGAAAGCTCTTTTTCAATCCCACCGTTATCTCATGTCCTATTAATGTTTTCCAGTATTCACCATTGTTGATTTAGTTTCAGAATTAGGTTTAATATAAAATAGTGAGGTAGTGTTCATGGATTTACTGTCTGTTCAGAAACCTGATGCCAGAGCGGAAGAAGTTGTTTTTGAAATACTGAGTGTTTCTCTTCAGGCTCTTGTACCTACTCCCTGATGGTAGCAATAAGTAGAGGGCATGTCCTGAGTGATTGAAGTCCTTAATGATGGATGCCAGCTTTTTGAGGCATCTCCTTTTGGAGCTGTCCTCAATACTGTGGAAGCTATTGCCTGTGGTAGAGCTGGCTGAGTTTACAACTTTCTGCAGCTTTTTCAATCCTGTGCAGTGGCCTCTCCCATACCAGATGGCAATGCTCTCTCTAGTACCTCTATAGAAATTTGCTGGAGTCTTTGGTGACATACTCCCAATGAAATATAGCCTCTGTGATTCTATTTATGGAAGGTGATGGATTGTTGTTGGACCCAGAAGTTTCTGAAAAAACATGAGGATTATAGGGACAACCCCCAATGCTGTGTACACTGAAAATGCTTAATGCTTTTGCAGTGAACTTACTTTTTATTAATGATGAGATATAGCAAGCTAACAGGCACTTCCAGCCCAACAATTTCCTGCTAACGTAACCTACTAAGTTGTACACCTTTGGACTGTGGGAGGAAACCGGAAGCCTCACAGTCACATGGAGAATGTACAAACTCCTCCCGGACAGCGTCAGGAATTGAACCTGGGTCACTGGTGCTATAATAGCATTACACTAATCAGGGTATTACTGTGCCACTCAGGAAAGGGAAATACCTTCCCTGTATAAATAAGGCAGTCCAGGACACAAAAGGTTTTGGATGGAATTTGCTAATAGACAACATTGCTGTCAATAGGTTCAAGCCGGCTATTGTTAAAGGGAAGATCAACACTGTGCTGAAGGAGGAGCTAACCAACAAGCTTTATGATCCAGAAGCTGTTCCCATCCTGACACAGAAGATCGCAGAAATGATAAAAGCCCAAGTGAAAGGTAACATTCCATTCAGGGTGAACTTTGTATTCCACTTCTGTGAAGATGCTCCCTCTCATGTTCCCCTTACATATTTTACCTTTCACCCTCACCCCATGAACTCTGGTTGTAGTCTCACCCAACCTCAGTGGAAAAGTCTGCTTGCATTTACGCTGTCTAAACCCCTCATATAACTGGCAGGGTGAAGACACGTCTATACCAAAGGAGGTTAAGGCACTCCTTCCCTCTGCTAGCTTGCAAGTCACCCTTGGGCAAGTTGTAACACCTGCTTAGCCCCTAATCAGGGTCCCAAGAAGCCATGGGACTAGGTGATGGATGGTTGTTTGAGAAGCTGGTACATATTACAAATCCTGACTATGCAACCACTGACGCCAGGCAGACAAGCTCTGCAGACTATTGAGAACAGCGCCTCTTTCACCTCATACGGTTGAGGAAGTTTGGTATGGGCCCCCAGATCCTAAGAACTTTCTACAGGGGCACAATTGAGAGCATCCTGACTGGCTGCATCACTGCCTGGTATGGGAACTGTACCTCCCTTAATCTCAGGACTCTGCAGAGAGTGGTGCGGACAGCCCAGCACGTCTGTAGTTGTGAACGTCCCATGATTCAGGACACTTACAGAGACAGGTGTGAGAAAAGGGCCTGAAGGATCATTGAGGACCTGAGTCACCCCAACCACAATGTATTCCAGTTGCTACCATCTGGGAAACAGCACCGCAGTATAAAAGCCAGGACAAACGGGTTCCGGGACAGCTTCCAGCAGGCCATCAGACTGATGAACTCAGGATGACTTGAGTGTAGTCTATATTGCATTGACTGTTATATTTATTATAAATTATTATAAATTACTATGATTGCACATTGCACATTTAGACAGAGACATAACATAAAGATTTTTACTCTTCATGTATGTGAAGGATATAAGAAATAAAATCAATTCATTCATTAATGACTGGGGTCACCTGTCTTGTAAAGACCTTGCCCAGAAGAAAGCAATGGTGGACCACTTCTGTAGAAAAATATGTCAAGAATAATCATGGTCAAAGACATGTACATAGTGATGATGATACCCCTCGTAATTTTGTATACTTCTATCAAATCTTCTGTCAATCTTCTACATTTTAGGGAAAAATGTCTTAACCTCTTCAACCCCTCCCTATAACTCAAGACATGGCAACATCCTTGTAAATTTTCTTTGCACTCTTTCAATCTTATTTACAATCTTTGCTAGATAGCTGACCAAAGCTGGACACAATATTATTCAGCCTCACCAATGTCTTTCAATATAATATGCCATCTCCTGTATCAATTAATGAAGACCGAAGTGCTAAAATCTCTCTTTATGACCCTACTGGTGACACCACATTCAAGGAATTGTGGATTGTCTTCCCAGATTCCTCTGTGCACTCCTTAATGCCCTACCGCTCACCGTGTAAGACCTCTCCTCGTTTGTTCTGATCTTTGAATTCTGTATTCCACTTTCATACGCTGAAGAGGCAACATCACAAACTAGAAACTGTCTGGTGGGATTGTAGCATTATAATCCACGTCCTGCTCTGTAGTTGATGCTTGAAAATATACATGGAAAGAAAATTATACGAGGAGTGGGATTAATTGGCTGGATGCCTCAAGAGACTGGGCATGGGTGTGATTAGCTTCGTGATTCTATAAAAGGTGGACCTTAATTTAAGGCATAGGAGCAGAAATAGGCCATTTAAGTCTGTTCCGCCATTCGAGTCTGCTCCGCTATTCAAACATGGCTGATTTTTTTATTGCCCCCCCCAAGCCCATTCTTCTGCCTTCTCCCCATAGCACCCTGACTAATCAAGAACCTATCGACCTCCACTTTAAATATACCCAATGACTTGACCTCCAAAGCATTCTGCGGCAATGAATTCCATAGATTCACCACCCTCTGGCTAAAGAAATTCCTCCTCATCTCTGTTCTAAAAGGACATGCTTCTGTTCTGAGGCTGTATCCTTTGGCCATTTTGGAAACATCTTCTTCACATCCATTCTATCTAGACCTTTCATTATTTGATAGGTATCTAGGTCTCTCAATATTCAATAAGTTCATAGACCTTACCTAATCTAGGTATCTAATCAAATTCAATATTGTGTTTAGACTACTTCTACATACACTCAGTGGCCATTTTATTGGGTACCTCCTTTACCTAATAATGTAGCCACTGGGTGTATGTTTGTGGTCTTCTGCTGCTGTGGCCCATCCACTTCAAGGCTCAGAGATGCTCTTTTGCACATCTCTATTGTAACATGTGGTTATTTGAGCTGCTGTTGCTTTCCTGTTAGCTTGATCTAGTCTGGCTCTCCACTGACCATTATTATTATTATCATTAAGGCATTTTCATCCACAGAATTGCTGCTCACTGGATACTTTTTGTTGTTTGCATTGTTCTCTGGAAACTAGAGACGGTTGTGCCTGAAATTCCCAGGAGATCAGCAATTTCTGAGACACAAACCATGTTGTCTGGGACCAACAATCACTCCAAGGTCAAAATCACATAGATCACATTTGTTTCCCTAATTCTGATGTTGGTTTTAAATAACAATTGAATCTCTGCATGCCATGTCTGCATGCTTTTATGCATTGAGTTCCTGCCACATGATTGGCTGATTAGATATTTATAATAAAGAGCGGGTGTACACATGTACCTAATAAAGTGGCTGCTGAGTGTATTCCTCAACTTGTCAGATAACTAACAAATTATCTCAAGACGTTTGTTTTGTTCCTGTGCTTCCTCTAATCTACCTCCTCTGCTGAAAGCTGATGCAGGTGCAGTTGTTATACATAAGATTTTTTCTTCTTGGGCAATCACATCGGATCAGGGTCAACTGACTTCCACTTCAGTTTTTGTGGGTTTGGAGATGCCCGTAGAGCTGTTGTGTAGATCCCCTGGGCAGAGGCAACAGACAGATGTAGAAATTCAGTGGGCCAGGCAGCATCTGTGGAGGGAAAGGTACTGTCATCAAGTTATAGAATAATATAGCACATAACCATACTGACCAAGGTACCGGCTATTTTATTTATTTATTTAGAGATACATCGTGGAACAGGCTTTTCTGGTCCAACAAGCAGCACTGCACAACTCACTGATTTAACCCTACCCTAATTGCAGGACAGTTTACAATGATAAATTAACCTGCTAGCTGGCTTATCTTTGGACTGTGGGAGGAAACCTACACAGTCATGAGGTTGACGTGCAAATTTCTTACAGACGGCACTGGAATTGAACTCCAGTCTCCAACGCCCCAAGTTGTAATAGTGTTGCACGAAACACTAGCCCATTTGCGTGAACTTATCCTGAGGCATTTGTCAGACCACGTTTGGTGTACAGTGAGCAGTTTTGAGTCCAATACCTAAGAAAAAATGTGCTAGCATTTGAGAAGTTCCAGAGGAGGTTCATGAGAATGATCCCAGTAATGAAAAGGTTAATATAAGAGGAGCTTTTGCTGGCTCTGGGCCTGTACTTACTGGAGTTTAGAAGATAGAGGGAGAATCTTGTTGAAACCTATTAAATATTGAAAGCAACACATAGGTTTTGCTGAAGGGTCTTGGTCCAAAACGTCAACTACACTTTTTTACCATAGATGCTGCCTGGCCTGCTGAGTTCCTCCAGCATTTTGTGCATGTTGCTTGGATTTCCAGCATCTGCAGAATCTCTCTTGTTTGTGATTCGAATATGAAAGATCTCTATGGAGTGGATATAGAGAGGGTGTTTTTTAAGAGGTGGTTGATAGGTTCTCAATAAGTAATGGGTCAAGAGAGAAGAATGGGGTTGAAAAGGAAAATAAATCAGCCATGATTGAATGGTGAAGCTGACTGGATGGGCCAAATGGCCTAATTCTACTCCTACATTTTATAGCCCATACCCTTGTAAACACTTTTCCTATATATGTACTTATCCTATATCTTTGAAATGCTGTAACTGATAGTATTTTAGATGTTGGTCGACAATTTGCATCTAGATGAAGGATGTTGACAGTTATTCGCTTACAATCTTGTTAATATTCGGCCATCTCTGACTCATATATTGACTTGTCTGTAAACATGATGGGCCATATTTAGAAGCTTAATGATAAGTTGACAGTGTCAAGATCTGTCCAAATGTGACTAACGTTTTGGACAGATGGACTCCGCAAATTTAGGAGCTTGCTTTGGCTGGAAACTCTTACTTCAATTACTTTGTGGCAGAATAATTATCAGTGCTATGGTACCTTCAGGTTCAACTGCATGTTCAATTCAAGGTTATTTGTCATTCACCATATTCATATATCCTTCAGCCTCCATTGGTCAGGGTCGACCATGGATATTGCATCCTAGCTGTCTAGATATGAAAGCCTGGGCAGTGCAATATGGAGAGCAAGCTATTGCCCATGCAGCAGACTCCCCCCTCCACAAACTGATGAACCCAAAGGAACAGCAGAGACTGATACAATTTGGCACCAGCAGCATTGCAGGAGTTGCCAGTCAGCATTGGACTCAACATAAGACTGTCTTAGGGACTCTGGCTCTGGATTTTTCCCTTTGGTTTTACTACAGAAGCTTTCCCCATGAGTGGGTGTAGCTGTAAGGCAGTGGTGGTTTGATATCAGAGCTTTCCTTCTCCTAGATGAACTACTAGCTACGGCTGAAGAGCCCCATCTGCCCAAAGCGACTAGTTTTAAGGTGCCTGTAACCTGCCTTTGTCCCTTCTCCTGTCAGTAGAAACGGTTCCACTGGGCTTAGTGGGTAAGCCACACGTGAAGGTCAGGAACTGGACCTGGTTGTCAGAGGCTATTTGAGGCAGACACCATTGGGAGTATTTAATAGGTAGTGAGAGCTTATCCCCGTTATCACCCCTGGCTATGACATCCTTAAGGAACTAGACATATATACAGCTAAATGAAACATCATTCCTCAGGGGCCAAGATACAAAACATAGTACATCAGAGTTCAATTCTGGCGCCATCTGTAAGAAGTTTGTACATTTCTCACTGTGACTGTATGGGTTTCCTCCGGGTGCTCCAGTTTCATCCCACAGTCTAAAGATGTGCTGGTTAGTTGGATAATTAGTCATTGTAAATTGTCCTGTGATTAGACCGAGGTTAAATTGGTGGATTGCTAGGCGAAGGGCCAGGAGGGCTTGTTCCATGCTGCATCTCTAATTAAATAAATATAGTTACTGACAGCACACGTGGTTAGAATCCAGCATGGAGTCCCGAAATAATTTTACCACAGCCCCTGATTGGCATGGCCTGATTGATGGGTTGATGTAAAGTGTGAGGTGCATGTTTACATAAGACAGTAGAATGCTACTGGCACGATTATAGTAAAACAAACAATCGTATAAATGTGTGAAACAGCAGCAATAAAAGACGAAAGGAGACCAGTGCAGGATGAGATTGTGTCTGTGAGTTGTGGAGGTGGGTGGTGTCAGGGCATTCAGAATGGGTGTGCATGTGTGTTGTCCGGCAGCATTATAGCAGGAGATGGGGAGGATGGGAGGAGTATTTGACAATGCTGGTGGTGCTGTTTATGCAGTGCCTCTGGTATACTGTAAGTCCTGAATGGATGGGAGTGAGAAACCTCAATGATGATTTTAGCAGTCCTCACAATCGTTGCCAGGTCCTGCGATCTGATGCGTTGCGTTTTGCGTACCACACAATGCAGCTGGTCAGGATACTCACAATGGTATGTGGCTGGAGGGTAAAAATACTCACATTTTCTTTACGAATCTTGCTACCTTTTCACCTTCAGAAAAACCACTGCCAATATAATAATGACTTAGTTATCAAGCTCTTTTCATAAAGACAATGTAGTTCAAAGTGGTTTACAAGTGAAAACAGGAAAATAAAAGACAAAAAGATTTTGGGTAAAAGCATAGTTAAATAAATATGCTTTAAGCTGGTGTTTAAAAGTGTCAACTAAGTCTGTACCCCTTAAGGTTTTAGGTACAGTATTGAATTCCACAGTTTAGGAGCATAATTCAACAAAGCTGACCTGCCAATTATCTTTTGAGGGAGATTATTTAAATTTAAGAAACTGGTGGAAGAAGACCTGAGACCTCAAGCGGGATTATTATTATTTCTATTTATTATTTCTCAGCTCAAGCTGGTAAAACCTGAGGTATGGGCGTAGCCAAACACACTCATTTCTCAATTGCTAGGAACTCTCAGACTATTTCAGTGGTGTTTAGTATTGTGGGTTTCTGAAGATTTACGTTAATATTGCTGCGTAGGCCAAATCATTTGATGCTATTGTGTAGTGACTTTGGGATGATGCCAGTTGTAGATAATACTATTGGGACTATGTATACCCTGTTCATGTTCCATCATCTTTCAATTTCCTCTTTTAATTCAGCATATTTCTGGTGTTTTTCACTTACTGATTTCTGTAACTTATGTGTGTTTGGAATGGCTGTATCTATTAAGTAAGTTGTTCTTGTTTGTTTATCCTGTATTATTATATCTGGGCGGTTATTATTGATTGTTCTATTTGTAATAACAGATTGGTTGTAATGTAATTTGTGGGACTCTAATTCTAGAAATGGAGCAGGCTTTTATTTATAGTAGGTATGATTTCTTTGGTTAGTTTGTATTTCAAAGCAAGATTTTGGTGAATGATGTTTACCACTTGATTGTGTCTGTGTAAGTAATCAGATTGAATTAAATTTCTGCAGGATCCTGTAACGTGCTGGATTGTTTCTGGCTTTCTTTGCCATTTTCTATATTTATCACCTTGAATTTGTTAGTCTTTTATTAAGTATTTTTGATATTTTTTCTGTTAACCACCTGGTGTTGTATTGTCACAAGGAGCCCCTCTGTTTCTGGGAAGAGGTCTCCAACTCTGAGCCTGTCATTTGTTATTTATTATTATCAAAGACACCATTAAAGACCCATCCAATCCTGGACACTGTCTGATCATTTTTTTTTTGTCAGCTGGTAGGAGATATAGAAACATCTTAGCCAAGACACAAAGGCTGAAAAACAGCTTCTTCCCAAGGGCTGTTGTGCAGCTGAATAATGGCCTATGAGAGTTATGGACAATTAAAGTCTCTTGTTGCATGTAAATATGGGATTTTTAAAAAGCCACAGCCATTGTAAATATCTGTTCTGCACAGACTGGGGTAGCACTGCAATCTTCTTGTCTTGAGCAATGACTATAAAGTTTGGTTTTATAAAGCAAAAGTAATTGTATGATGTACTCTGCGGCTATAACTGGAGAGTGTACGAGTAAGTGCAAAGTATATTTGGGTTCTGATAACAAGAATTAAGACTTGGTTTTTCATTGTGAGTTTTTAAGTTCCATACTCACTTGAGAGAGCGAGCAGTTTCGAGCTCCGGGGTGTCAAGATTTCTGAGGACCTAACCTGGTCCCAACACATCGATCCAGCTACAAAGAGGCCAAGACAGGGACTATACTTCATTAGGAGTTTCAAGACATTTGGTATATCAACAATGCTCAAAATCTTCTGTAGATGTACCATGGAGAACATTCTGACAGGCTGCTTCACTGTCTGGTATGGGGAGGTGGTGTTGGTGCTACTGAACAGGACCGAAAGAAGCTGCAGATGGTTGTAAATTTAGTCAGCTCCATCATGGGTACCAGGACATCTTCAAGGAGCGGTGTCACAGAAGGGCAGCATCCATTATTAAGGACCCCCAGCACCCAGGGCATGACTTTTTCTCACTGTTACCATCAGGCAGGAGGTACAGAAGTCTGAAGGTGCACACTCAGTGATTCAGGAACGGCTTCTTCCCCACTGCCATCTGTCATGTACCCTGTGACCGAGTTACTAAACCAGCAGAAATGGAATGATACGTTGGAGTCTGGTGGTACTATAACTAAAGGTGTTTATTAGTAAACTAAGCAATTCAGTATCAAAAATGCAAATATACATATAAAACAGGTTAGCAATGATAAATACAGAAGTGCAGGAATAAGAATCAAAACCAAGCTCTATCAAAGTCTAGGGGTAAATGAGTAGTCTTAAGATAACGCAGAGTTCAGTTCAGTTCAGTTTTAAGTCGAGGTAGTTGCTGTTGTGTTGCACTTGTGTAGAGAGAGAGAGAGAGAGAGTGAGCAGGAGATGAGCAGCTGCAGCAGGCAAACCTTCCTTCGTCTTCTTGTTCCGTTGTACAGTTGGGGTCACCGGTTATGACCCTTCCGTTCCAGGCTAGACCGTTCTTCAGTGGTGGACTCGTCACCCAGGCAAGGGCAGACACACAGAAGTCCCCACCAGTCTGCCTTCATCCACCGTGCTTCGGGCCGATTCTCCTGAACCGATCCTCCAGGCCCCCACCTCCCTGTGGGTTAACAACACTCTTTCAGTGCCCACTGGTGTGTCTGTCTGTGTCTCCACGGACCCGTCTTTTATCCCCACTGACGGGGTATCAGCCATCCATCAACTCAACATGTCCATGTCCATCAAACTAAGCCACTCCCTGCTGTCCCAGCAAGAATGTTAATGTGCAAAGAAGTGTCCTTGCATGAAAAGATTGTTTACCTTTCCATCAGTGAAGAAGCCATAATACATAAATCAGTCGTCCTCTCTCTCTCTCTCTCTCTCTCTCTCTCTCTCTTACCTGTAGCAGATGCCTTTACCTCTGTTCTTCATCTCCCTCTCTCATTAGCAGCATAGTTCCTGGGGGGGGGGGGATCAGCGCTGGGCCCCATTTCTATCTGGTTTGTTCATCACACATAACACCCCCACCCTTCAAAGAATTTTTACGGTGGGGGGGAATTCAATAGTAAGGCACATTACAGAGTCTAATATAATACAGAAGTGGTCATCAACTACCAGAGTAACACAGATATACTTTCTTGAAAGATCTTGTTATTCAAAGTGGTGTTTTGTCAACCATTATCTCTTTTCCACTTCGACACAGAACACTTAACCTTCACGTGATCAGCGTGCTCACCAGCTTGGAATAGACCTACACAGACTCCCTGCACAGGGGCTAACTTATCACTAATGTTTTCCAGACTAACCCCATTTGCTGAACTTCCAAACAACTCATTAATTTTAAGCAAGTCATTAATTTTATCTTCAAGATCTTTAAGTCTATTAGTTCTTATAATAACACTTGCAGGTGGTCCCTCTTAGTCAAAACAACATTTCAAGTTTTGCCTCTCCAAGTCACAAACTTGAACAACATCACAACGTTGTTTATCTTTAAATTTCAAAACAAACTGTAACAGACTAGCAGGCACCTTGTTAACAGACCACTGACCCTTCAGCATGGTTACTACTTCTAAAATCAATCCAGACTTTAAATTTTCCTTATTCAAAAGTTCAGGAACAGTACTTTTCCCTTTATCTTCAATAACATTCACATCACCAGCTTTCATCTCATCACTAACTTTTAGAACACCTAACACAAGTGATGGAGAATTCTCACTTTCCACTGGTGCCAGGGTTAACCCCTTACTCACTGAACCCAATCCATCTGACACAAAAGGACTACATTCCTTTTTAACCAAGTCAGATAGCTCAGACCTTTCCTGAGTCTCAACAGAAGGCTCAGTACCCTGTGAACCCACAGGTACCTCAACAACCTGAACACAGGCAAACGGGACATCTGCCTCTTCTAGGCTTTCAATACCAGTCCCCTTTTCAAATTCCAAGTTCCTCTGATCCTCCCAGTTACTCTCTGGGCAATTCCCATCTGGAGTAAACTCAACCGTGGGTTAAAACAACCTCGTCTGCTAACCCAGAAGACTCCTTCAAGGTAGCGGCATCCTTTTCCTCTCAGAATGCCCTTACATCATTGGGAACAAACTTCTCAAATTCCTCAACACCAACCATCTCCTTCAAGCTACATAAATCATCAGTGTCCAGCACTGGACCTTCCAACTGCCACATCTTCCTCTTGAATTGTCTCTTCCTTTCCTTTTCTGCAGCCTCTAACTTAATTCTCTCTAGCCCCATCTCTTCCAGATGCAACTGGATCTCTAGAAGAAACATTTCTACCTCCTTCTCACTAAAATGCTTCATAGAAATATAGTGCTCCACTATTATCATTCGGAGTTCCACCATCGTCATTCCTGTCTGTGCCTTGAGTTGCAATGCATTAACAACTCCCCACAACTCACCCTTTTTAGCTTTCCATAAGCCCGCAGGGTCTGGTCTTAACAGAAATCCCTCAACATCCATTTCTGCATTTCTCCTTTTTGTCTTTCCACACAACAAAATCAGATAAGGGAGTTTCCCCCGATCAAATCAGCAACCTCCTGATTTGTAATTCAAATCCCAGACGAGCCCCCAATTTGTCTCGTACTCCGTGACCGGGTTACTAAACCAGCAGAAATGGAATGGTACATTGGAGCTGGTGGTACTATAACTAAAGGTGTTTATTAGTAAACTAAGCAATTCAGTATCAAAAATGCAAATATACATATAAAACAGGTTAGCAATGATAAATACAGAAGTGCAGGAATAAGAATCAAAACCAAGCTCTATCAAAGTCTAGGGGTAAATGAGTAGTCTTAAGATAATGCAGAGTTCAGTTCAGTTCAGTTCAGTTTTAAGTCAAGGTAGTTTGTGTAGAGAGAGAGAGAGAGAGTGAGCAGGAGATGAGCAGCTGCAGCAGGCAAACCTGCCATCGTCTTCTTGTTCCGTTGTACAGTTGGGGTCACCGGTTATGACCCTTCCGTTCCAGGCTAGACCGTTCTTCAGTGATGGACTCGTCACCCAGGCAAGGGCAGACACACAGAAGTCCCCACCAGTCTGCCTTCAGTCGTGCTTCGGACCGATTCTCCTGAACCGATCCACCAGGCCCCCACCTCCCTGTGGGTGAACAACACTCTTTCAGTGTCCACTGGAGTGTCTGTCTGTGTCTCCGCAGACCCGTCTTTTATCCCCACTGACGGGGTATCAGCCATCCATCAACTCAACATGTCCATGTCCATCAAACTAAGCCACTCCCTGCTGTCCCAGCAAGAATGTTAACGAACAAAGAAGTGTCCTTGCAGCAAAAGATTGTTTACCTTTCCATCAATGAAGAAGCCTAATACATAAATCAGTCATCTCTCTCTTTCTCTCTTATCTGTAGCAGATGCCTTTACCTCTGTTCTTCATCTCTCTCTCTCATTAGCAGCATAGTTCCCGGGGGGGGGGGGGGGATCAGCGCTGGACCCCATTTCTATCTGGTTTGTTCATCACACATAACGCATCCGATTTCTAAATGGACATTGATCCGGTGATCACTACCTCACTTTTTAAATGTATACTATTTCTGTTTTTACATGATTTTTAGTCACTTCATTATATGTATACTGTAATTAATTAATTTATTGATTATTATTTTAATTCTTCTACAAAGTATATTATGTATTGCATTGCACTGCAGCTGCTAAGTTAACAAATTTCACGACACAGCTGGTGATAATAAAGCTATTTCTGTTTCTAATTCTTTTATTCCCACATTATTCCTGAGAATACACTGACTTTTCTGTGTAAGGAAGGAAATATTATCCTGAATGAATCATTGGTGATTATGTAGTGAAGAATCTACAGATGGAAGTGGCTAAGCATATTTTGGAGAAGATGTGGAGAGAAAATTTCGGGAAGATCAAAGAAAATGAAAATGCCAGTTTAATTAATTTACTTTGCAAAGGGAAACAAGAGAAAATCTGCAGATGTTGGAAATGCAAGCAACACACACAAAACGCTGGAGGAACTCAGCAGGCCAGGCAGCATCAATTTTGGGCCAAAATCCTTTAGCAGGCCCTGTGTGGTGCTTTCAATATTCAACAGGTTTTAATGAGATTCTCCCCCCCCCCCCCAGTCTTCTAAACTCCAGTGAGTACAGGCCCAGAGCCAGCAAATACTCCTCTGACATTAACCCTTTTATTACTGGGGTCATTCTCGTGAGGAACGAGGGGATGGGAATTGGTGAGGGGGGGTGTGGAGGCACTACTGGAAGTTTGAGAAATCGACGTTCATGTTCACAGGTGAAGTATCGCCTCACCTGGAAGGATTGTTTGGGGCCCTGAATAGTAGTGAGGAAGGTAGTGTAGACATATGGATTCATGAGAGTTAGTAATTTTGTGCACATGCTATGTGGGCGTGAGATGCATGGCGACACATGTCGGCACATCCTCTGTGTTGGTTGTTGACACAAACAACACATTTCCCTGTATGTTTCGATGTACATGTAACAAATAAAGCTAATCTTATAATCTTTTCATTTCTGCCCTGGGGAAAACATTCACATAAATGTTCTCCGTTTCAACGTAAATCCATGTCTTTTTAATATTTGATACTTTTATCCTAGGAAAAGCACTCTGATTATCTACCTGATCTATATATTCTCTCCGCTGCCACTGACATGGCTTTCTTTATTTCTGATAACTGAAGCGCGTTTACAGGAAGCTACAATATTTCACGTCTTTACTGTTGTGTCTGTGTGTTCTCTCCCCACAGAGTGTGCTTTCGAGCGATATAAGCTGGTGGTGCAGGTTGTCATTGGTGAACAGAGAGGAGAAGGAGTGAAGTAGGTTGGCTTTTTATCTTTTTTAGAATGCAATCATTGATATATGTCCTATGATAAACATTGATAGACACCTATGTCAGGATGCTGTTTATCGACTATAGCTCAGCATTTAATACCATCATTCCCACAATCCTGATTGAGAAGTTGCAGAACCTGGGCTTCTGTACCTCCCTCTGTAATTGGATCCTCAACTTACTAACTGGAAGGCCTCAATTTGTGTGGATTGGTGATAACATATCTTCTTCGGTGACGTTCAACACTGGTGCACCTCAGGGGTGTGTGCTTAGCCCACTGCTCTACTCTCTATATACACATGACTGTGTGGCTAGGCAAAGCTCAAATACCATATATAAATTTGCTCATGATAGAACCATTGTTGGTAGAATCTTAGGTGGTGACAAAAGGGCGTACAGGAGTGAGATATGCCAACTAGTGGAGTGGTGCTGCAGCAACAACCTGACACTCAAGGAAGAACAAAGAGCTGATTGTGGACTTCAGGAAGGGTAAGATGAATCCTCATAGAGGAATCAGAAGTGGAGAGAGTGAGCAGCTTCAAGTTCCTTGGTGTCAAAATCTCTGAGGATCTAACCTGGTCCCAACATATCGATGTAGTTATAAAGAAGGTAAGACAGCTGCTATACTTTATTAGGAGTTTGAAGAGATTTGGCATGTAAACAAATACACTCAAAAATTTCAATAGTTGGACCGTGGAGAGCATTCTGACAGGCTGCATCACTGTCTGGTATGGAGGGGCTACTGCACAGGACCGAAAGAAGCTGCAGAAGGTTGTAAATCTAGTCAGCTCCATCTTGGGCACTAGCCTATGAAATACTCAGGACATCTTCAGGGAGCGGTGTCTCAGAAAGGCATTGTCCAGTATGAAAGACTTCCAGTACCCAGGGAATGCTGTTTTCTCACGTTACTGTCAGGTAGGAGGTACAGAAACTTGAAGGCACACACCGAGCAATTCAGGATCAGCTCCTTCCCCACTGCAATCCAATTCCTAAATGGACATTGAATCTTTGGACCTCACTTCTTTTTTCATGTACAGCATTTCTGTTTTTGCATGTTTTTTTAAAATCTGTTCAATATACGTAATTGATTTACTTGTCTATTTGTTATTATTATTATTTTATTATTTTTTTTCTCTCTGCTGGATTATGTATTGCATTGAACTGCTGATGCTAAGTTAATCACATCACATGCCGGCGATAATAAACCTGATTCTGATCTACAGTTTGTTGTTTTTGCTGTAGTACTTCCTCCCTGATGGTGGCAATGTCAAGATGGTGAGGGTCCTTCATGACATATTCATTTAAATGAAAGGTTGCCAGCAACATTCCCTCTAATTTTTTTTCTACAGCTGTGCAGACCAACCATTGCTCTGAGCAGGAAAGTTTTACGTGGCCTGTAAACTTCATAGCACTTTAAATGTCTGTTTTTGTAATGTGCATAGCATGAATATTTAGAATGAAAATTGAAAAATCACACACTTTTGATTTTTATTAATTGAAAAGTGTAATGAAATACAGTCCAATAAAGAAAATCTTTAACATTTCGTAAATTTTTTAACTACCTGTCTTTCATGCAGCTGTGTAGCAATGAAGGCTGTGTACGTAAAAGCTTTGCAGAAACTGCACGTCCACCATAGAAGGAACAGTGGTTGCTGGTCTGCACAAACTCAGTGGTCCAAAGGGCCTGTTCCAAATCATATCCCTCCATGACTCTAATATTTTGGAGATATGTTCTGATCCTGTTATGGGGAGATTAAAGTATTAGTTAAATCTGGACTAAAGATGGAGGATCCATATCCATGCATATCTGAGCTAATCCCAATTTTGGTATTTGCCACTATCCCTTGGAAACTTTCCTATTCATGCATTGCAGTGTAATCATACAAATTACATTAAATTATAATGATAAATTACAATAAAAATATATGTTACAAATAGTTGTGCAGAGGAAAGAAAAATAGTACCAAATCCTCTCCGACTATTCTCCAAATGATCAGACTGGGGTTTATTATCATTGGTATGAAATTTGTTGTTTTGTGGCAGCAGTACAGTGCAGGGCATAAAAGTTGCTATAAGTTACTAAAAATTGCAATTGTTTATTCGTTATGTGCTGTGTTGTATGACGTGGGTGATCATAGTCTCATGACCATGATTGCTCTTGGCAAATTTTGCTACAGAAATGGTTTGCCATTGCCTTTTCCTGGGTTGTGCCTGTCATGATGTATGACTCCAGCCATTATCAATACTCTTCTGAGATTGTCTGCCTGCATCAGTGGTTGCATAACCAGAGCTTGTGATATGCACCACTACCTGCTCGCATGGCTTCACGTGACCCTGATCAGGGGGTCTAAGCAGGTGCTACACGTTGTCCAACTATGACCTGCAGGCTAGCAGAGGGAAGGGGCGTGTTACACCTCCTTTGGTATACACATATCTCCACCCTGCCACCCAAAACATTACAATAAGAATATATAACCAATAAATAATTAGTGCAACAGGAGCCAGAGGAGGGTGTGCTGGAACCCTCTCTAACCTGAAGCTGCATGGCAGATACATCACCCTCAATGAGACACCATCAACCCAGGGCAAGTTTTCAGAATCAGATTTATTACCATTGACTTACATGACATAAGCTTTGTGGCTTTGCAGCAGCAGTACTGTGCAAGATCACAAAAGTACTATAAATTGCAAAAATACGCTCAGTGAGCAGTTTATTAGGTGCCAGACTGGAACCCAGTGTGGTCTTCTGATGCTGTAGCCCATCCACTTCAAAGTTCAATGTGTTGTGCATTCAGCGATGCTATTCTACACATTACTGTTTTAACGTGTAGCCATCGGTCCAACCCAGAGCAAGATAGCTCCACTGAAAACCATAACAGGTGAGACCATCAAAGACAAAGGCAAGCAGATGGAGTGATGGGTGGAGCATTACTCTGAACTCTTCTTCAGAGAAAGCAGTATCTCGGACAGCAAGCTAGACGCCGCGGAATGCCTGCCTGTCATGGAGGAAGTGGATGCTTTGCCGACTGCCGAAGAGCTGAGTAGAGCCATCGACAGCCTGCCCACTGGGAAGGCACCAGGATTGGATGGCATTCCACCAGAGGCCATCAAGTGCGCAAAGGGCATCCTGCTAAGCCACCTGAACAAACTACTGTGCCACTGCTAGATAGAGGGAGCAGTGCTGCAAGACATGAGAGACTGCAACATTGTCACAAGAACAAAGGGGACAGAAGTGACTGTAACAGCTACAGGGGAATCTCCTTGCTGAGCACCGTTGGGAAGGTCTTTGCCCACATGGTCCTGAACAGACGGCAGAAAATAGCTGAAAGGGTATATCCCGAGTCTCAGTGCAGTTTCAGGTCAGAACGCTCCACAATTGACATGATCTTCTCCCTTCGACAGCTAGAGCAAAGACAACCACTCTACGTTGCTTTCATTGACCTCACGAAGGCCTTCGACCTTGTGAGCAGAGACGGCCTGCTCAAAATTCTCGCCAAGATTGATTGTCCCCTGAAAATAATTCAGTCATTCCACACACACATGAAGGGTGTTGTTCATTTTGACGGCTCTTCTTCGGAGGCCTTCAACATCCGCAGTGGTGTGAAGCAGGGCTGTGTGCTTGCCCCCACCCTGTTCGGCGTGTTCTTCACAGTCATGCTGAAGCACGCCTTTGGAACATCAACTGATGGTGTCTACCTCCACACCAGATCGGACTGGTAGCTGTTCAGTCTGTCCTGGCTGAGGATGAAAACCAAGGTTCGTGAAGAACCCATCAGGGACATGTTGTTTGCAGACGATGTGGCACTGGCAACACACCCTGAAGCAACTGCAACGCCTCATGTACAGTTTCTCATGAGTCTGTCAGGACTTCAGCTTGACCATCAGCCTGAAGAAGACCAACGTATTGGGCCAAGGCATTGAGCACCCCCCTGCCAGTACCATCAACAACTACGAGCTGGAGGTAGTTCACGGGTTTACATACTCTGGCTCCACCATCACGGACAGTCTCTCCTGAGACCCCGAGATCAACAAATGAATCAGACGAGCAGCCTCAACATTCGTCAGGCTGACAAAGAGAGTCTGGGCGAACACCAAGGTTGCAGTCTACAGGGCCTGCATCCTCAGCACACTGCTCTACGGCAGCGAGACCTGGAGCCTCTACTTCAGACAAGAGCGGTGTCTCAATGTCTTCCACCTTCCTAGCCTGAGATGCATCCTGGATATCAAGTGAACTGACCGAGTCACCAACAATGAGGTCTTGGCCCGTGCCCAGATACCCAGCCTCTTCACCCTGTTCAAACAATGCCATCTCCGCTGGCTGGGCCACGTACACCACATGTTACATGGGAGGATCCTGAAAGACCTGCTGTATGGGGAACTGGCCTCTGGCAAGAGAGCACAAAGGCGGCCCCATCTTCGTTTCAAAGATGTCTGCAAAAGAGACATGAAGTCACTGAACATGAACGTCGAGAGTTGGGAGGACGTTGCAAGCGATCACTCTCGCTGGAGGCTGGAACTATGCAGAGGTCTAAAAAGAGGAGAAGAGAAGCTGAGGCTTGCTGTTGAAGAAAAGTGCACTTGCCGAAAAAACCAGCGCCAAGTGAAGTTGCTGCAGCCAAGACTGTCACTCCCATGTGGGCCTTTACACACCAGACGCTGCTCTACCAACACAGACTGAAGCAAGATTTTCCAGGCACAGATCCATGGTCTCGTGAGACTAATGGATGCTGCCATCATCATCATATCTGAATTACTGACGCCTTCCAGTCAGCTTGAACTAGTCTGGCCATGCTTTTCTGACCTCTGTTGGCCAGAAAGAACTACAACCTGCAAATCATCGAACAGGAGTGAGGCAAGGGTGGTGGCAACAGACAAAGCGAAAATCTTTGTTCTTGCCATGTGGTGACAGGAATGGAGATGGCCATATTGTGAGACTGTGCTTGCAGCTGCCATTTTGTGAACTCTTTGATGACTTGATTCTTGTTGCAGAGTAACTTAATCAGAGCAGTCAAATGTGAACTCAGAGAGTTTCTGCTAATGACCTGAGACCATTCTCAGATGATAAGTTGTTTATTAGGTAAAATGGCAAGTTTGCAGAAGGAATAGCTTGTGATCTCTTAGCTTGGCCCATTGTTTGGCTGACCTGGTCAGCCAGGTGTGAACCAGTCTGAGTTGGACAGGACAAAGGAAATTACTTCAAGCACAAGGATGAAGCAATACTGCTCGTAATTGTACTACAGACCCCCTAATAGCCACTGGGACATTGAGGAACAGATATGTAATCAGATTAAGGATAAGTGTAAAAATAAAAGAGTTGTTATCATGGGGGATTTCAACTTCCCTAATATAAACTGGGACCTTCTTAGTGTAAGGGGTTTAGATGGGGCAGAATTTGTGAAGTGTATCCAGGTAGGTTTCTTAAATCAACATGTGGATGGTCCAACAAGAGGAGGGGCCACACTGGACCTGGTGTTGGGTCATGAGCCTGGCCAGGTGACTGACCTTTCAGTGGGTGAACAGTTAGGGAACGGTGACCACAACTGCTTATCTTTCAGGATAGCTATAGACAAGAATAGTTATAGTATCGTCCTTGTGGGAGAGTTTTAAATTGGAGTAGAGCAATTGCAAGGGCATTAAGAAGGAATTAAGAAGCGCTATTTGGAAACACCTTTTCTCTGGCAAGTTCACATCAGACTTGGAGAGTGTTTAAAGATCAATTGCACAGAGTACAGAAAAGGTATGTTGCTGTTAGAAGAAAAGATGGAGATGAAAAGATAAGAGGACTTTGGATGTCCAGAGACATGCTGAATTTAGTGAAGAAGAGAAAGGAAAAGTATGTAAAGGTTTGGAAGTCAGGAACAAATGAAGCACATGAGGAGTTTAAAGAAGCCGGAAAAGAGAGGAATGAGGAAAGCTAGGACGGATGATGAAAGGTTCTTGGCAAGTAGGATTAAGGAGAATGCCAAGGCAATCTGTACGTACATCAGGAGTGAAAGGATAACCTAGGGAAAGGGTGGGACCACTGAAGAATAAAGGGGGGGGGCATTTGCTTGGATACGGGGAATGTGAGTGAGGTACTTAATAAGTACTTTGCTTCAATGTTTACTAAAGTAAAGGATATGGAGGACCAGGATGTCAGTACTGAGTGCATAAATGCATTAGGGCATTCAGAAGTCAAGGAGGAGGAAGTGTTGGGCTTCCTAATGAGTATTAAGATGGCTAAGTCTCCAGGGACTGATGGGATTTACCCCAGGTTATTGACAGAGGCAAGAGGTGAGATTGTTGAGGCCTTGACCAGTATCTTCTTATCTTTTCTAGCTGCAGGAGAGGTCCCAGAGGACTGGTGAGTAGCTGACATTGTCCCTCTATTTAAGGAGGGAACAAGGGAAAATCCTGGCAACTATAGAACAGTGAGTCTTGCGTCAGCTGCAGAGAAATTGCTGGAGAAAATTCTTAAGGATAGGATGTATGAGCATTTGGAAACTCATGGCTTGATAAGGGAGAGCATGGCAGGTCTTGCCGTATGCACTTGATTGAGTTTTTTGACAAGTTGACGAGACAAATTGGTAAGGGTAGGGCAGTGGATGTTGTCTACGTGGATTTTAGTAAAGTGTTTGACAGTCCCTCAGGAGAGGCTAATCCAGAAGATCAAGATGGGGTCAGTGGCGAATTGGCTGTTTGGATTCAGAACTGTAAAAGACAGAGAGTAGTGGTTGAACTGGAGATTTGTAATTAGTGGCGTTCCTGATGCACCATCAATAACTCTTGGAGACGGGAGGCGAACGATAGGCTTTTATTAGCTGCAAGAGACCACGATAGGCAGCAAGAGACCACCACACAACATCCTGGAGATTGAGGGAGGAGCAGTGCCTCCAATCGCCTTTATACAGGGGTCTTTGGGAGGAGCCACAGGAGCAGTCAGCAGAGGGGCGTGTCCAGACAGGTATATGTAGTTCACCACAGTTCCACAGGGTTCAGAGCTGGGGCATCTGCTGTTTGTTGTGTAAATGTCCTGGATGAAAAATGTAGATGGGTGGGTTAGTAAATTTGTGGATGATAAGAAGATTGGTGGAGTTGTGGGAAGTAAGAAGTCTGGCAAAGAATACAGCATGATATAGACCACTTACAGATATGGGCTGAGACATGGCAGATGCAGTTTAACCCGGATAAATGTGAGGAGTTGTACCTTGGTAGGGCAAATGTAAGGAGACAGTACATACACTCTTAAGGACAAGATCCTTAACAATGTTGCTGAGCAGAGAGATCTTAGGATCTAATTTATAGCTCCTTGAAAGTGGCTACACAGGTCAATAAGCTGGTTAAGAAGTCTTATGGAATGCTTACTTTTATTAGTTGAGGCATTGAGTTCAAAAGTCAGGAGGTTATGTTGAAACTTTATAAAACCCTTGGTTGGCCCCATCCGGAGTACAGGTAGTCCCTGAGTTACGAATGTCCGACTTATGGACAACTCGTACTTATGAACTGAGGAAGGAGAACGCCGTTCGCCATTTTAAATCAGACTGCAAAGCCGTCTGCCATTTTAAATCGTTGCTGTTGACACTGTGTTGAGTGTTTAACTTTGTATCTGGTTTAAATTTTTCTTAGTAAGATTCACCCTGACCCTACCCCCACCCCCCCGTCCGATCTGGTCAGCTGGTGGTACAGTGGGATCAGTGCCAGGCTGGAGAATGGAGGTTTCCGAGTTCGATCCAGTGACAGACCACTCCTGTGCCAGGTTGATGTCGATCCAGTGACTCCCGTACCATCCGTGCCGGGTTGATGTCGAGCTCGCAACTTGACCTCGTAAAAAAAACATTGCCACCTCCAGTTTAAATTCCTACACGGAATATTGTGGAGGATCAAATACCCAAACCCAGCACAGCCCCCACTTGTCCCATTTAGCATGTCTCAGTGTGGTGGTCCTTAGGACCCAGCGGACCTCGGGAGCCGGCGGAGTTCAGGATCCGCCACCCGCAGTGTTTCTGTTCCATTGACGGGAAGCGATTGCGATTGAAAATAAAGTAGAAATAATAAAGTGTTTGGAAAGAGGTGAAACGCCATCAGTCATTGGAAAATTGTTAGGCTACAGTTGGTCAATGATCGGAACAATTTTAATGGATAAAGTGAGAATAATGTAACATGTGAAAGGCCCTGTCCTGATGAAAGCTACAATTATTACTAAGCAACGTAGTGGTTTAATTATTGGAATACATACGTTTCTTAAGTATTTTAAATGCATAGAAAGGTAAAATATATACTATATACTGAGACAAACATTTGACGAACTGACACTAAATAATACTGGATGTGCTTGTTCCGACATGCATACAAATCCGACTTAAAGATGGACTCAGGAATGGAACTCGTACGTAACCCGGGGACTGCCTGTATTGCATGCTCTTCTGGTCTCCCCATTATAGGAAGGAGGTTGAGGCTTTGGAGAGGGTGCAGAAGAGGTTCACCAGGATGTAGCCTGGTTTAGAAGGCATGTGCTATCTGCAGAGATTGGATAAATGTGGGTTGTTTACTCTGGAGCATCAGAGGTTGAGGGGGAGATCTGATAGAGATTTACAAGATTATGAGATTCATAGATAGAGTGGACAGAGAGTATCTGTTTCCCAGTGTTGAAATGACTAATACTAGAGGGAATGTGTTGAAGGTGAGAGGGGATAAATTCAAGTGGGATGTGATGGGTAAGTTTTTTTACACAGAGAGTTATGGATGCCTGGAATGTGCTGCCTGGTATGGTGGTAGAGGCAAATACATTAGAAGTTTTTAAGTCACATTTGGATCAGTACATGGATGTGAGGAAGATGGAGGGATATGGACATGGTGTAGGGAGGAGAGATTAGTGTTTGGGTGTTTTCGATTTGCTTTTTAGCTGGCTCGGCACAACATTGTGGGTCAAATGGCCTGTACCTGTGCTGTACTGTTCCAGATGCTTATTACAAGACACAAAAATAAATAAATACTGCTCGAGAAGAATAAGGAGGGAGTGTTCATGGACTGTTCAGAAATCTGATGGCAGAGGGGAAGAAGCTGTTCCTAAAACACTGCATGTATATCTTCAGCCTCATGTATCTCCTCTCAGAATTAGTAACAAAAACATGGCACGTTCTGAATGTTGAGGGTTGTTAGTGATGGATGTGGTCTTCTTGAGACACCACTTCTTGAAGATGTCCTCAGGGGTGGGGAGCTTTGTGACTATGATGGAGCTGGCTGAATTTCCAACCCTCTGAAACCTCTTGTGCCTTGGAACCTCCACACCGGGTATTATGCAACCAGTCGGAATGCTCTCCACCATATATCTGTGTAAATCTCTGTTGAACCATTGGCAGCCCTGGGAGCTTTTGGTCAATTCAGATTTTACAGAATCAACTGGTATACAGTGCTTGACAGGGCAATAAAACACAGATTTAGGTTTATTTACCACAGATACATTGAAATATGCAGTGAAATGCGTCATTTCCTCACAACTTAAGGAAGTGCTGGGGACAGCCCAAAAATGTTAGCACACATTCCAATGCCAACATAGCATGCCCACAAAGCTCAACAGAACAACAATAATAAAAATAGTAAGCAAGACCATAACAGTAAAACAAACTCCTTTTTCACTCTCCCATTCCCCCCCCCCCCCACCACCACCTCCCCACTCAGACACACAGACAGGCCTCCAACCCCAGAACTGGCTGCCTCTGGGGCTCCAGTCCTTCGCCCTGGTTCTGCAGGCTCTCGGACATCGAGTCTCCAACCTTTAGGCAAGCTTCTACATCCAAAGTCAGTCTTCAATCTTTGGGTTACTACTCTGGACTCGTTGAGTTGTGGACTGCAATTTCATCTTTGCTATGCAGATCTTGCTGACCTCTGGATATGGACCCTGGGGCTCAGTGACCATGGGTATGACATCGGCAGACATCATAGCACAGTGCCATCTTGACGGGAAGCAGGCTTGTAAAGAAAGCATGGGGAAAATGTGGCCTTTTGAAGAGCCCTCAGTGGCCTCTCTGTGTTATTCTCTGGATATCTACATATATTTTCAGTTTCTGTAAAAATATGTATGTAAGTACTAAGGAAGACAAATACAATGTTAGCATTCATTTTGAGCAGACTACAATATAAAAGCAAGGATATAATGCTGAAGCTTTATAAGGCATTGGTTCGACCACACTCGGAATATTGTGAGCAGTCTAGACCCCTTGTCTGAAAAAAGATGTGCTGACATTGGAGAGGTCCAGAGGAGGTTCACAAGAATGATTCCGGGAATGAAAGGGTTACCATATGAGGAGCATTTGATAGCTCTGGGTTTGTACTTGATAGAGCTTAGAAGAATGGAGGGGGGGGGGGTGGGGGGATCTCACTGAAACTTATTGAATATTAAAAGGCCTAAATAGAGTGGATGTAGAAAGGATGTTTCCTATAGTGGGGGGAGCCTAGGACCAGAGGGCACAGCTCCAATATAGAGGGATTTCAATTTAGAACAAAGTTGAGGAGGAATTTCTTTATCCAGAGGATGGTGAATCTGTGGAATTCATTACCACAGACGGCTGTGGAGGCTAAGTCATTTGGTGTATTTAAAGCAGAGGTTGATAGATTCTTGATTAGTGAGGATGTCAAAGGTTGTGGAGAGAAGGCAGGAGAATGGGGTTGAGAGGGATAATAAATCAGCTGTGTTGGAATGGCGGAGCAGACTCACTGGGCCAAATGGGCTAATTCTGTTCCTTGGACTTATGGTGTGTGTTCCCAAAAATAGTTGTAAGAGAATGTTGCTATGTGTTCATTCTCTCTGTGCCTACAGCAAAGAGAGCACATTAAGACTAAATCTTCTTTGAAATTGTCAGCCCCCTGCTTTGTAGGCTGTAGAACGTCAGCTCTTTTAAGATTTGATCTAGGTTTCTGCTTCATTCACCCTTTCCAAACCAACTCCAGATGTCAATTCCCCTCACATTCCTTGAGTGAGAGAGCAGTACAGCATGGATACACGCACTTCATCCCAACTAGCCTATGTCTAACACGGTGCCCATCCAGTTAGTCCCAGGTTCCTGCTTTTGGCCCACATCCATTCAAGACCCACCCCTCCCTGTACCTATCCAAGTGCTTCGTAAATGATGCTGTGTACTTTCCTCAACCACTTCCTCTGGTAGCTCATTCCATCTACTCTCCACTCTCTGCATGGAAAGGTTGCCCCTCATGTCCCACTGATGCATTTCCTCTTTCACCTGAAATCAATGCTGCTGAGTTTCAGTCTTGCTTACCCTGGGGAAAAGACTGTTCATCCACCTTATCTGTGCCTTTCATAATTTTAGACATTTCTATAAGGTCACCCTCATTCTCCTGCATTCCAAGTCCTGGCCTGGCCAACCTCTCCCTATAACTCAGACCTGGAAGAATCTCAAAAATCTTTTCTGCCCTCTTTCCATTCCATCCATGTAATCAGGAACCCTACCACCCAGGACCTGCTCTCTTCTCACACATGTCATTAGGAAAAAGGTACAGGAGCCTCAGTACCCACACCACCAGGTTCAGAAACAGTTATTACTCTTCAACCACTTTCAAGGACTCTTCATCTCATATTTTCAATATTGTTATTCTTTTTTTTCTTTATACTCGCACAGGTTGTTCTTTGTATGTTGGTTGCCATCCTGGTGGGTGTGAGTTTTCATTATTTCTGTTGTGTTTCTAGGATTTTCTAAGTATGTCTGTGAGAAAATGTATGTCAGGGTTCTAAATAGTGACCTACGTGTACTTTGCTAATAAATTTACTTAGAATTTTTAAACTTCGAAGTAACCAGTTTGTCATTTCTTGTGGATAGTCTGACGTAAAGGTCATTGATTAATCCATCTCCTCACTGAATTCTGATGCATTTTTCACATTCTTTTCCTGTTCTGTTCTGCCGTTTTGCCGTTTGTGTTGCCCGTTTATCAGTTGCAAATGAAGATTGTGTTACATGAGCAAGGATAGGGTATGTTTAAAGCCTGCCTTAATTTGACAACAATGTAAATATTTGTTGAAGGCAGACTTTGTACTCTGAAGGCACTGGCATGCAAATTAGCTTATGCAAACTTACAAATATATGTAATGGCAATGGGTAAAGCAATTACAGGTAGTCCCCGAGTTACGAATGTCTGACTTACGGACAACTCGTACTTATGAACTGAGGAAGGAGAACGCCATCCGCCATTTTAAGTCGTTGCCGTTGACACTGTGTTGAGTGTTTAACTTTGCATTTGGCTTAAATTTTTCTTACTAAGATTCACCCTGACTCCACCACCCCCCCCCCCCCCCCCCCCGTTCCGGTCAGCTGGTGGCACATTGAGATCAGCACCAGGCTAGAGAACCGAGGTTCCCGAGTTCGATTTAGTGTCAGTCCGCTCCTGTGCCGGGTTGATGTTGATCCAGTGACTCCCATACCATCCGTGCTGGGTTGATGTCGAGCTCGCAACTCGACCTCATTAAAAAAAACACTATCACCTCCAGTTTAAATTCCCATGTGGAATATTGTGGAGGATCAAATACCCAAACCCAGCTCAGCCCCCACTTGTCCCATTTAACCTGTCTCAGTGCGGTGCACTTTAGGACCCGGTGAATTTAATGCTGTGGTCCTTAGGACCCAGTGGACCTCGGGAGCCAGCGCAGCTCGGGACCTGCCGCCCACAGTGTTTCTGTTCCATTGACTGGAAGCAATCGTGATTGAAAATAAAGTGGAAATAATAAAGCGTCTGGAAAGAGGTGAAAAGCCATCGGTCATTGTAAAAGCAATAGGCTACAGTTGGTCAGCGATTGGAACAATTTTAAAGGATAACAGATAAAGTGAGAATAATGGTGCATGTGAAAGGCCTTGCCCCGATGAAAGCTACAATTATCACTAAGCAACGCAGTGGTTTAATTATTGGAATACATACGTTTCTTAAGTGTTTTATATGCATAGAAAGGTAAAATATATACTATATACTAAGACAAACGTTTGACTGACACAAAAAAGTACTGGGTGTACTTATTCTGATTTATGTACAAATCCGACTTAAAGACGGACTCAGGAATGGAACTCGTACGTAACCCAGGGACTGCCTGCAAAAGCAATGCTGATGCAAGCAAGTTTTTTTTCTCTGACGTTGGGTGAGATGAGAAATAGAGGTCATGCGTTAAAGGTGAAAGGTAAAATATTGAAAAGGAACTTGAGGAGAAACTTCTTCACTCAGAGGATGATGAGAGTGTGGACTGAGCTGCCAGCAGAAATGATGGATGCAGGTTTGATTGCAACATTTAAGAGAAGTACATGGAGGGGAGGGTTATGGTCTGGGTGCAGGTTGATTAGACTAGGCAGAATAGTAGTTTGGCACAGACTGGATGGACTTACAAGGTGAGCGATAGGGCACAGAGGAGTGCAATAGAATAGAAGGATCTGGGAATACATAGAACAGATATATACAGCATATTACAGGCCCTTCGGCCCAGAAAGTTGTCCTGACCATGTAACCTACTCGAGAAACTGCTTAGAATTTCCTTAAAGTGTAGCCCCCTATTTTTCTAAGTTCCATGTGCCTATCTAAGAGTCTCTTAAAAACTCACCATTCTCTGTGTGAAAAACTTGCCCCTGAAATCCCCCCCTATATCCACTTCCAATCACCTTTGAACTGTGCCCCCTTATGTTAGCCATTTCAGCCCTGGAAAAAAGCCTCTGGCTATCCACCCAATCTATGCTTCTCATCATCTTGTACACCTCCATCAGGTCACCTCTCATCCTCCGTTATCCAAAGAGAAAAGGCCAAATTCACGCAACTTAATCTCATAAGGTATGATCTCTTATCTAGGCAACTTCCTTGTAAATCCTCTCTGGACCCTTTCTATAATATCCTCATCCTTGCTGTAGTGAGGTGACCAGAACTGAACACAGTATTCCAAGTGGGGTCTGAACAAAGTCTTATATAGATGTAACATTTCCTCATGGCTCTTGAAAGTCCCATGGTTGATGAAGGCCATTACACCATATGCCTTCTTAACAACACTGTCAAACTGGGCAGCAGCTTTGAGTGTCCTATGGACAAGGACTCCAAGATCTCTCTGATCCTCCACATTGTCAAGAGTCTTACCATTAATACTATATTCTGTCTTCAAATTTGACCTACCAAAATGAACCACTTCAGAGTTATCTGGGATAAACCTCATCTGCCACTTCTCAGTCCAGTTCTGCATCCTTTTGATGTCCCGTTGTAACCTCTGACTACCCTCCAGACTATCCACAACACCCCCAACCATTGTGTCATCAACAAACTTACTAACCCACCCTTCTACATCCTCATTCAGGTCATTTATAAAAATCACAAAGAGGAAGGGTCCCAGAACAGATCCCTGTGGAACACTATTGGTCCTTGCAGAATATGACCCATCTACAACCACCCTTTGCCTTTTGTGGGCAAGCCAATTCTGGATCCACAAAGCAAGGTCTCCAAGTCTCCTCCAGATCCATAATTCCTTGAAAGTGGTATCACAGGAGGTAGAGTCACAAAGAAAGCTTTTGGGAAATTGGCCTTCATAAATGAAAGTATTGAGTACAGGAGTTGGGATATTATGTTGAAGTTGTATAAGACCTTGGTGGGGCCAGATTTACAGTATTGTATACAGTACTCATCACCCAGCTACAGGAAAGATATCAATAAGTTTGAAAGAGTGCAGAGAAAACTTACATTATTTTGCTGGGAATTGAATAGGTAAAGACATTATTCACCAGCGTGTAGAAGATTGAGAGAAGATTTGATAGAGATTATCAAAATTATGAGGGTATCAGTAGGGTAAATGCAAGCAGCCTATTTGAGGTTGGGTGAGACTAGAATTACATGTATGGGTTAAGGGTAAAAGGTGAAATATTTAAGAGAAACATAAGGGGGAACCTTTTCACTCAGAGGGTGGTGAGAGTGTGGAATGAGTGGAGTTCAATTGCAACATTTTGAATTATTACCCCACAACCATCAGGCTCCTGAAGTAGCGTGGATAAGTTCAGTGATCACAACTCTGAACTGATACCACAACCTACAAACTCACTTATAAGTACCCTACAACCAATGGGTACCACGGCAGTGTAGTGGATAGCGCAACGTTGTTACAGCTCAGAGTGCTCAGCAGTTCCGGGTTCATTTCCAGTATTGTCTGTGTTCTCCCCGTGAATTGCAAGGGTTTCCTCTGGGTCCTCCGGTTTCCTCTCACAGTCCAAAGACATAAGGTTAATAAGTTCATTGTTCATTGTAAATTGTCCTGTGATTAGATGAGTGGTTGCTGTGTGGAGTAGCTAGGTGGGCTGGACGGGCCTATTCTGCGCTGTATCTCTAAATAAAAAATAATAAATTTTGAGTTATTACCATAGAACCATCAGGCTCATGAAGTGTTGTGGATAATTTCACTCATCACAACCCTGAACCAATTCCACAACCACTGTCAAAGACACTTTGGATGTTGTTAGTGTTGCCTGCTTATGTATAATTTGTCATAAAATGCTATTGTATTTCTTTTTTCCTGTAAATGCCAGTCAAAAATGAATCTCAAGGTAGTATATGACATATACATACTTTGATAATAAATGTATTTATTTATTTAGTGCCACACAACCCCACCATCTCCAGTGCCCCGAGTAACCCCAGCCTAATCATGAGACATTTTACAATGACCAATTAACCGACCAGGTCTGCCTTTGGACTGTGGGAGGAAACCCATGTAGCTCACAGGGAGGATGTACAGAGACTTCGTACACAGTGGTGCTGGAATTGAACTCTGGACTGTGGAACACCCTGAGCTGTAATAGCGTGGCAACGTGGCACCCATTTACTTTGACTTTGACTTACATCAAACATAGAAAACAATACAGGCCCTTCAGCCCACAATGCCGTACCGAACATGTACTTAATTTAGAAATAACCTAGGGTTACCCATAGTCATTTATTTTTCTAAGCTCCATGTACCTTTCCAGGAGTCTCTTAAAAGACCCTATCGTATCTGGCTCCACCACTGTTGCCAGCAGCCCATTCCATGCACTCACCACTCTTTGCGTAGAAAACTTACCCCTGAAATCTCCTCTGTACCTGTTTCCAAGCACCTTAAAACTGTGCCCTCTCATGATAGCCATTTCAGCCCTGGGAAAAAGCTTCTGACTATCCACACGATCAATGTCTCTCATCATCTTATATACCTCTATCAGGTCACCTCTCATCCCCCGTTGCTCCAAGGAGAAAAGGCTACGTTCACTCAATCTATGTTCATAAGGCATGCTACGCAATCCAGGCAACATCCTTGTAAATCTCCTCTGCAGCCTTTCTGTTATTTTCACATCCTTCCTGTAGTGAGGTTGACCAGAACTGAGCACAGTACAGTACTCCAAGTGGGGTCTGACCAGGGTCCTATATTGCTGAAACGTTGCCTCTCGGCTCTTAAACTCAGTACCACGGTTGCTGAAGGCCAATGCACTGTATGCCTTCTTAACCACAGAGTCAACCTGCGCAGCAGCTTTGAGTGTCCTATGGACTTGGACCCCAAGATCCCTTTGAACCTCCACCTGCCAGGAGTCTTGCCATTAATGCTATATTCTGCCACCATATTTGACCTACCAAAATGAACCACTTCACACTTATCTGGGTTGAACTCCATCTGCCACTTCTCAGCCCAGTTTTGCATCCTATCAATGTCCTGCTGTAACAACTGACAGCCCTCCACACTATCCAAACACCCCCAACCTTTGTGTCATCAGCAAATTTATTAACCCATCCCTCCACTTCCTCATTCAGGTCATTTATAAAAATCACCAAGAGAAGGGGTCCCAGAACAGATCCCTGAGGCACACCACTGTCGACTGACCTCTGTGTGGAATATGACCTGTCTACAACCACTCTTTGCCTTCTGTGGAGAAGCCAATTCTGGATCCACAAAGCAATGTTCCCTTGGATCCCATGCCTTCTTACTTTCTCAATAAGCCTTGTATGGGGTACCTTATCAAATGTCTTGCTGAAATCCATTTACACAACATCTACTGTTCTACCTTCATCAATATGTTTAGTCACATCCTCAAAAAATTCAGTCAGGCTCGTAAGGCACAACCTGCCTTTGACAAAGTCATGCTGACTCTTCCTAATCATATTCTACCTCTCCAAATGTTCATTGAAACCTGCCTCTCAGGATCTTTTCCATCAACTTACCAACCACTGAAGTAAGACTCACTGGTCTATACTTCCCTGGGCTACCTCTACTCCCTTTCTTGAATAAGGAAACAATATCTGAACCCTCCAATCCTCCGTCCCCATTGATGATCATTGCCAGAGGCTCAGCAGTCTCCTCCCTCGCCTCCCACAGTAGCCTGGGGTATATCTTGTCTAGTCAAGTCAAGTCAAGTCACTTTTATTGTCATTTCGATCATAACTGCTGGTACAGTACATAGTAAAAATGAGACAACATTTTTCAGGACCATGGTGTTACATGACACAGTACAAAAACTAGACTGAACTACGTAAAAAAAAAACAACACAGAGAAAGCTACACTAGACTACAGACCTACACAGGGCTGCGTAAAGTGCACAGAAACAGTGCAGGCATTACAATAAATAATAAACAGGACAATAGGGCAAGGTGTCAGTCCAGGCTCTGGGTATTGAGGAGTCTGATAGCTTGGGGGAAGAAACTGTTAGGTAGTCTGATTGTGAGAGCCTAAATGCTTCGGTGCCTTTTCCCAGACGGCAGGAGGGAGAAGAGATTGTATGAGGAGTGCTTGGGGTCCTTCATAATGCTGTTTCCTTTGTTGATACAGCGTGTAGTGTAAATATCTGTGATGGCAGGAAGAGAGACCCCCATGATCTTCCCAGCTGACCTCACTATCTGCTGCAGGGTCTTGTGATCAGAGATGGTGCAATTTCCAAACCAGGCAGTGATGCAACTGCTCAGGATGCTCTCAATACAACCCCTGTAGAATGTAATGAGGATGGGGGTGGGAGATGGACTTTCCTCAGCCTTCACAGAAAGTAGAGACGCTGTTGGGCTTTCTTTGCTATGGAGCTGGTGTTGAGGGACCAGGTGAGATTCTCCATCAGGTGAACACCAAGAAATTTGGTGCTCTATGATCTCTACCGAGGAGCCTTCGATGTTCAGTGGGGAATGGTCGCTCCGTGCCCTCCTGAAGTCAACAACTATCTCTTTTGTTTTGTTCACATTAAGAGACAGGTTGTTGGCTCTGCACTAGTCCGTTAGCCACTGCACCTCCTCTCTGTAAGCTGACTCGTCGTTCTTGCTGATGAGACTCACCACGGTCGTGTCATCTGTGAACTTGATGATATGGTTCGAGCTGTGTGTTGCAGCGCAGTCATGGGTCAGCATAGTGAAGAGCAGTGGACTGAGCACACAGCCCTGGGGGGCCCCCGTGCTCAGTGTGATAGTGTTGGAGATCCCGATCTGGACTGATGGAGATTTCCCAGTCTGGAAGTCTAGAATCCAGTTGCAGAGGGAGGTGTTCAGGCCCAGTAGGCTCAGCTTTCCAGTCAGTTTCTGAGGGATGATTGTGTTGAATGCTGAACTGAAGTCTATGAACAGCATCCGAATGTATGTGTCTTTTTTGTCCAGGTGAGTTAGGGCCAGGTAGAGGGTGGTAGCAATGCCGTCATCTGTTGAGCGGTTGGGACGGTACGCAAACTGCAAGGGGTCCTGTGAGGGGGCAGCAGGGTCTTGATATGCCTCATGACGAGCCTCTTGAAACACTCCATGATGATGGATGTAAGTGCAACGGGACGGTAGTCATTTAGGCAGGACACTGAAGACTTCTTCGGCACGGGGACGATGGTGGCGGCCTTGAAGCACGTTGGAACGGTGGCGCTGCTCAGGGAGATGTTGAAGATGTCAGTGAGAACATCTGCTAGCTGGTCTGCACATCCTCTGAGCACTCTACCAGGGATGTTGTCTTGTCCAGCAGCCTTCCGTGGATTGACCCTGCACAGGGTTCTTCTCACGTCGGTCACGGTGAGACACAGCACTGGCCATTTGGAGGGGGGTGGGTGGACTTACGGACTGCCACGTCATTTTCCGCCTCAAACCGGGCGTAGAAGTTATTCAGCGCATCTGGGAGGGAGGCATCACCTGCACAGTCAGGTGATGTTGTCCTGTGATTGCTGATGTCCTGGATGCCCTTCCACATGTGGCGTGTGTCGCCGCTGTCCTGGAAGTGGCTGTGGATTCGCTGGGCGTGTGCATGCTTTACCCCTATGATGGCCCGGGACAGTTTGGCCCTTGCTGTTGTTAGAGCTGCCTTGTCGCCTGCTCTGAAGGCGGAGTCGCGGGACCTCAGCAGTACACGTACCTCTGCGGTCATCCATGGCTTCTGGTTGGCACGTATAGTGATGGTCTTGGACAGAGTAACATCATCAATGCACTTGCTGATGTAGCTGGTCACTGATGCTGTGTACTCCTCTAAGTTGGTAGAGTCGCCATCGGTTGCAGCCTCCCTGAACATGTGCCAGTCAGTGTGCTCGAAGCAGTCTTGAAGAGCAGAGATGGCACCTGCTGGCCAGGTTTTCACCTGCTTCTGAACTGGTCTGGAGCACCTGAGAGTGGTCTGTATGCTGGGATTAGCATAACAGCGTTGGGGATGTTTATGTAAACCAGGTCCAATGCGTTCTCCCCTCTCGTTGCAAAGTCCACATACTGAGGGAATTTGGGGAGCACTGACTTAAGGTTCGCATGGTTAAAATCACTGGTGTCAATAAACAGGCCATCAGGGTGTGCGTTCTGCAGTTCGCTAATAGCCCCGTACAGTTCACAGAGCGCCTCCTTAGCATTAGCGCTGGGGGAATGTAGACACCGAATATAAGGACAGAGGTGAATTCCCGTGGCAAATAAAATGGTCTGCATCTAACAGCCACAAACTCCACTAGCCATGAGCAGTGTCTGGAAACTAGCACAAAGTTCTTACACCATTCCGTGTTGATGTAAATACACAGACCACCACCATGAGTCCCGGAAACTTATCCAACAGAATGCTTTCCAAAAGCTCCAGCACATCCTCTTTCTTAATATCTATACACTTGAGTTTTTCAATCCAGTGTAAGTCAGCCTACAATGGTCAAGATCCTTTTCTATAGTGAATACTGAAACAAAGTATTCATTAAGTACCTCTGCTATCTCCTCTGGTTTCATACACACTTTTCCACTGACACACTTGATTGGTCCTATTCTCTCATATCCTCTTGTTCTTCACATACTTGTAGAATGTCTTAATTTCCTTAATCTTGCTCGCCTAAGCCTTCTCATAGCCTCTTCTGGCTCTCCTAATTTAAGTTAAGTCAAGTCACTTATATTGTCATTTCGAATATAACTGCTGGTACAGTACATAGTAAAAATGAGACAACGTTTTTTCAGGACCTTGGTATTACGTGACACAGTACAAAAACTAGACTGAACTACGTAAAAAACAACACAGAAAATAACTACACTAGACTACAGACCTACCCAGGACTGCATAAAGTGCACAAAACAATTCAGGCATTACAATAAATAATAAACAAGACAATGGGGCAGTAGAGTGTCAGTCCGGGCTCTGGGTATTGAGGAGTCTGATTGCTTGGGGGAAGAAACTGTTACATAGTCTGGTCGTGAGAGCCCGAATGCTTTGGGGCCTTTTCCCAGACAGCAGGAAGGAGAAGAGTTTGTATGAGGGGTGCCCCCACGTCCTTCATAATGCTGTTTGCTTTGCGGATTCAGCATGTAGTGTAAGTGTCCGTGATGGATGGAAGAGAGACCCCGATGATCTTCTCAGCTGACCTCACTATCTGCTGCAGGGTCTTGCGATTCGAGACGGTGCAATTTCCGAACCAGGCAGTGATGCAGCTGCTCAGTATACTCTCAATACAACCCCTGTAGAATGTGATGAGGATAGGGGGGTGGGAGAAGGACTTTCCTCAGCCTTCACAGAAAGTAGAGACGCTGCTGGGCTTTCTTTACTATGGAGCTGGTGTTGAGGGACCAGGTGAGATTCTCCGCCAGGTGAACACCAAGAAATTTGGTGCTCTTAACGATTTCTACCAAGGAGCCATCGTTGTTGAGCAGGGAGTGGTCGCTCTGTGCCCTCCTGAAGTCAACAACCATCTCTTTTGTTTTGTTCACATTCAGAGACAGGTTGTTGGCTCTGCACCTTTTCGTTAACCGCTGCACCTCCTCTCTGTAAGCTGACTCACCGTTCTTGCTGATGAGACCCACCATCATTTTTAAGCTTAATTCTTAAGCTCCTTCCTGCTAGCCTTATAATCTAATAGGTCTCTATCATTACCTATTTTTTGAACCTTTCGTAAGCTTTTCTTCTTAACTAGATTTTCAACAGCCTTTGTACACCACAGTTCCTGTGCCCTACCATCCACTTCCTGTCTCATTGGAACATACCAATGCAGAACGCCACGCAAATATCCCCTGAACATTTAAAGAGCAAACACGAGGAAATATGCAGATTCTGGAAATTCAAACAACACACACAAAATGCTGGTGGAACACAGCAGGCCAGGCAGCATCTATAAGGAGAAGTACTGTTGACGTTTCGGGCCAAGACCCTTCGTCAAGACTAACTGAGAGGAAAGATAGTAAGAGATTTGATAGTAGTGGGGGGGGGGGAGGGGGAAATGCAAAATGATAGGAGAACACCTTTCCAGCTCTTAGCTTCATCCCACCCCCTTCGGTCTCCTCCTATCATTTTGCATTTCCCCCCACCCCACTACTTTCAAATCTCTTAGTATCTTTCCTTTCAGTTAGTCCTGATGAAGGGTCTCGGCCCAAAACGTCGACAGTGTTTCTCCTTATAGATGCTGCCTGGCCTGCTGTGCTCCATCAACATTTTGTGTGTGTCTCCTGAACATTTGCCACATTTCTGCCATTTACCTGAGGACATCAGCTCCCAATTTATGCTTCCAAGTTACTGCCTGATAACCTCATATTTCCCCTTACTCCAATTAACTGCTTTCCACACTTGTCTGTTTCTATCCCTCTCCAATGCTATGGCAAAGGAGATAGAATTGAGACCACTATCTCCAAAATGCTCTGCCACTCTCAGACCTGACACCTGATCAGGTTCATTCCCCAGTACCAGATTAAGTACAGCCTCTCCTCCTATAGATTTATCTACATATTGACTTAGTCATTTTAAGAGAAGTTTGAATAAATACATGGATGGGAGGGAAACAGAGGCCAAGGTCCAGGTGCAGGTTAATGGGTCTTGTTAGAGTAACAGTTCAGCATAGTCCAGATGAGCTTAAGGATCTGTTTCTGAGCTGTAGCATTCTGTGGCTGTATGAGTCACCAAATTATATAGCATGGAAACACGCTTCAGCCCAGTTTGTCAATGCTAACTAAGTTGTTTCCTTGTGCTAGTATTTGGTCTGTATCCCTGTAAATCTTTCTTTATCCATGGGACCGTCTATGGCAGAGTTCAGACACCTCTCCCCCCACCCCCCCCAATTCTCCTATCTTCTAAAGATCTCACCTTTTCAGCCATTTCTGATAAGACAATTTCACACCTGGGGAATTTGGCCTGCCTGCATTGTTAGCATACTCTTTTATAATGAGAGATTGGAGAAGAAGGGACAGTGAGCCAGTGATTTTCTGACCCAGTAACAGCCCCACTCTCACTTATCCCCCACACAATACTTGTGGAAAAGCATAAAACATAGGTTGCTTATTATGGCAACACTCACAGAGGAGAAAAAGGCACAACCGGTTCATTGTAGCACTTACACTCCATACGAACCTCTTCCGATTCTTCACAATTCCAATAGAACTGCCACTCACTGGATTTTTTTTTTGTTTTTTTTGCCCCATTCTCTGTAAACTCTAGAGGTTGTTGTGCATGAAAATCCCAGGAGTTTAGCAGTTTCTGAGATACTCAAACCACTCCACCTGACACCAAACATCATTCAATCATTATGGTCATTCCTTCCCCATTCTGATGTTTGGTCTGAAAAACAAATGAACCTCTTGACCATGCCTGCATGCTTTTATGCACTGAGTTGGTGCCACATGATTGGCTGATTAAATATTTGCCATAATGAGCAGATATACAGGTGTACCTAATGAAATGGTCGCCAAGTGTATGTCTTCTAGTTTTAGGCTCACAACCCTGGGTCAAAGACTGTGACCAGCTATGCAATCGTGATTTTGTAAATCATCACCCCTTTAAGTCTACTAGGATGAGATGAAGGGAATTGTGAAGAAATAGGAGAGGCTCGTATGGAACATAAGTGCTACAATGAACCGGTTCTGCCTTTTTCTCCTCTGTGAGTGTTGTCATAATAAGCAACCTATGTTTTATGCTTTTCCACAAGTATTGTGTGGGGCTAAGTGAGAGTGGAGCTGAGTATATGGGTCAGAAAATCACTGGCTCACTGTCCCTTCTTCTCCAATCTCTCATGAAAAAAGAGTATGCTAACAATGGAGGCAGGTCAGATTCCCCAGGTGTGAAGGTTGTCTCATAGAAATGACTGAAAAGGTGAGATCTTTAGAAGGTAGGAGAATGGTGGGGGGGAGGGCGGGGGCGGTGGTGGTACGGTGTCTGAATTCTGCCATAGCCAGTCCCAAGCCTGGCTATGAAAGGGGAAGGTTTAGACATGGGACTGGAAACCCCATCGCGTAAAAACAAAAACCTACAGAAACACTAACAGAAGATCTAAAAACCTCATCCTTGGCAGTGAAAGGATTTTTCAAAATGGGCTACCCCTGGAGACAATTTGAAAGACTGGCTCAAGACAGAGGACTTTGACAAGCTTCTGATGGGGTAGGTAGGTTGAGCTTAATGATACATATGTGATCCTAAGGGGCATGACATGTTATGTGTTAATGTCTTGCTGCTTATAGAGTCATAGAGCACTACAGCACAGAAACAGGTCCTTTGGCCCATCTAGTATGTGTCAGCCTGGTTTTCTACCCTGCACCCCGATCATTGGGCTCCATACCTCTCCTAAGCATTTACTTGTCCAAACTTCTCTTAAGTGTCGAAATCGAACCCGTATCTGCCAGTTTTACTGGCAGCTCGTTCCACACTCTCACCATGCTCTGAGTGAAGAAGTTACCCATTGTGTTCCCATTAAACTTTTCACTTTTCACTGTTAACCTATGACCTGTAGTTCTAGTCTCTCCCAACTTGAGGGGAGAAAGCCCGCTTGCATTTACCCTATCTTACCTCCTCATAATTTTGTATACATCTATCAAATCTCCCCTCATTCTCCTACACTCCAGGGACTAAACGTCACCTAGTCAGCCTTTCCTTACAACTCAGATCCTCAAGTACCGACAACATCCTTGTAAATTTTGTTTGTACTCTCCAATTCTTTCCTGTAGGTAAGTGACCAAACTGTACACAGTATTTCAAATCTGACCTCACAAACGTCTGATACAACTTCAACATAACATCGCAACTCCTGTTCTCAGTACTCTGATTTGTGAAGGCCGATGTGCCAGAAGCTGCTGAATAAGGGATATAGTGACAAGAAAAGAAGGATGTAATTTAAATCTGCGTAAGAATTTAATCTTTTAGATGTTGGTGGAACAGTAGAATCTCTAACCTCTATCGAGCGGCTGTCGACTCATTGTCGGCCTCTTATCATTTTTGAAACCAGAATCCGAATCAGTCCAGTTGTCCAAGATAGATCCTATGAGATGCTGACACCCAGGAACTTGAAACTGCTCACTCTTTCCACTTCTGATCCCTCGAGGAGAACTGCCCTTGACTTCCCCTTTCTAAAATCCACAATTAATTCCTTGGTTTTACTGATGTTGAGTGCAAGGTTGTTATTGTGACACCACTCAATCAGCTGATCTATCACTCATCATCACTATCTGAAAAGCTGCTAACAATAGATGTCAATCTTCAGGCCATGCCACTAATATTTGTGCTAATATTATTTTGTGATTGTATGTGCTGAATTGTAAATATATGTGCTACGTGTGACTATATGTACTGTGTCTTGCACCTTGGCCCCAGAGGGATGATGTTTCATTTAGCTATATACATGTGTATGGTTGAATGACAACAAATTTGAATTTGCACTTGAACCTCTTCACTCAGAGGGTGGCATGAGTGTGAAGTGAGCTGCCAGTGGAAGTGGTGGGTGTAGGTTCAATTCCAACATTTAAGAGAAGCTTGGATAGGTATGTGGATGGGAGGTGTAGGGAGGGCAGAATAATAGTTTGGCACAGACTAAATGAGCCAAAGGGTCTGTTTTCTGTGCTGCAGTGCCATATGACGATATGATATTCACTACTGTCTCCCATGCCAATTCAGCCTCTGGAGATCATGATCACGTACCGGGAACAAAGCTGCTGGTCTAATGAGCAGCAGTGATCCCTGCTCTCTGTGTGTCCTGAAGCCTGGACTACCTAAAGCAGGCACCGCAGTGCACTGGAGAAAAACTGTCTCTGCAAAATCTGAAACACGAGATTCTGCAGATGCTGGAAATCCATTGTAACACATACAATACTGGAGGAACTCAACAGATCAGTCTCACTCAACATCAGTGGAGAGGAATAAAGAGTCTTCATTTCAGGCTGAGCCCTTTCATTAGGACAGTTACTGCAAATTCCTCCAAGTTTGCTGGAGTCCTGATTATAGACAGATTCCTGAACGAGGTACTCTCTTCCATGCTCTATCAAGGAGATTACCAGGTGACCAGGAAAAGATTTAAAGTTTCCTTGAAGGTGGTTCTTGAACCAACATTAAAAGTTCAAAGTAAATTTCTGATCATAGTAAATATATTATTGCAGTTAAGCAGGACATATTGGAACCAATTAAGTGGCTGCTCCAATTATCTGAAGTTTCATGAAAATAGTTAAAAAAGGTATATAAAAGACAAATTACTGTCTAACTGAATATCAAATCATGTATTTAAATGAAATACAGAACAAATTAAAACACTACCAATAGTAGTACAGTGGTATAAACTGCATTAATTAGTATGGTTACTGTTACGAACCCCGTAACTGAACCACTTACCAGCAAAGATAGAGAGGTCTGTTGAAGTCTGATGGTACTATTTTTAACAGTATTTATTAATAAAAATACACAAAAATAATATCAATGCAAACATACAGATAATATATGTCGTCAATACTAAATCTAAAAGTGCGGGTATAATAATAATGAGAAATAAGCTCTATCGTTGTCTAGGGGATAATGTATTGGCCGATGGAAATATCAAAGTCACTCAGTTCATTCAGTCTGCAGTCTTTGGCTGGAGTCAAGAGAGAGAGTTTAGAAACTTGCCAGCTTTTCCTTTTTATGATGTTGATCCTTCGAGAGTTCCGTTTGTGTAGCCGGTCCTTTAGCTAAGCCGTTCCGTGGAAAACTCGTCATCCGGGCAAGGATGGACACACACACGAGTCCCCACTGGCTGTCGCTATTAAACGCTGTCACAGGATTTCTAGCGTTTCTCCTGGTGTGTCTAAAGGGGTTGTTCCCCAGACCCGCTTTTATCCTTACTCACGGGGTCTCAGATGTCAATCAGGTTGGGATGATGCAATCCCTCAACCAGCCCACTCTGGTCATCCCCTGAGGGTTTCAATGTACAGTACAGTACTCAATACACAATTCCGTCTCCAAGAGACAATGGCCGTTATCCGTGGCTTTGTCTGGCTGAGGACAGGACACATTCCAAAAACCTTTAGGATTCTCTCTCATTTCCTGGGTCCCAGACCCAAATTAATAGTGATCTTGCGATTCTCACAAAGGAGGGGGCTACTTTGTACCCTTCGGCCCCTCAGAGTTGTGGCACAGTCGTAACATTACCAAGAAAGGATAGTACGCTGGCACAGTACTTGATTGGTGTACTATCCATTCTTAGCTGCTTAAAGCATCAAGATTTAACACTTTTCCCAATAACCAACAATTTATTTTTATCAGTTCTTGATATCTTTGAACAACACACTATAGTTATATGCTCATTGCTTTCTTTGAAACTGATAGTTTTATGTTTTTGAATCAAAGGGAACTGTCTGGTGTGACACAAAAATAGGTCTATTGTAGATATCATCTGCTCAAAATGTTTGAAGCAAGTCAGGAAGTCTTGTATATTTCCATGTTACTGCTCCTTTCTCACTGTGTGCTGTCTTGAACTTAATGTGGTGTGTACATTTCCATCGAGACAACCAACCAGGGATGTTCCTTGTGTAATGTCCATTCTTCACACAGTTTATCTTGCTGATGTATCAAGCGTGAAATACGTAGTAGATTTCAACACTCCAGTTATCTCTGCCAGCTGACGATGAGGGGTGTTAGGTGGATGGCTTTTAATTAGGTCCAACAAGGTAATATTTTTGGCTGGTGTCAAATCTTTTCAGGGCAAGGGTCTCAAAAAAATTTAAAGTAAAAAAAACCCAAAATATCAAAAATCTCTGCTTTTTGAATCAGTCTCTGTTGATCCAAATGATTAACTTCACACAAGCACATGCAACTGACACAACTGTTTGCTCTATGACTAACAGCCACAAAAGTGCATGTGACTGATTGTCTCCTATCTCAATTAAGCGGCATAGTGTCCCAACTAAACAAAGGATATCCAGGTTATTTTATCAATTTGTTTTTGTTCCTTAAGAGTTGTCCCAAATAAGCAGCTGTCACGATTAACTGATGGTCCAATTAACTGTAATCCACTATACTACCTTGAGAGTCTTGTGGGCATGCACAGTAAAACAGAAATTTAAAAGAATTAATGAAAAAACTCCATAAAAACACTGACAAACAGCCACTGTGCTGTACAAAAGAAGACAAACTGTAAATAATAATAAAAAATTTTAAAAAGTAAATAAATAATACTGAGAACATGAGCTGTTGAGTCAGAAAGTGAGCCTGTAGGTTGTGGAATCCGTTCAGTTTTGAGGTGAGTGAAGTTATCCAGACCAGTACAGGACGCTAATGGCTGGAGGTAATAACTGTTTCTGCACCTGGAGGTGTGGGACTGAAGCCTCAATGGTGCCTCAACCTGCAGACTCGTCTTCAATTCATGTTCTCAGTCTTATCTTAATTTGCATAATTTGTTATTTTTGCGTATTGGTTTTTTGCCAGTATTTGTTTATGTAAAGGTTTTCATAAATTCTGTTGTATTTCTTTATTTTCTTGTAAATGCCTGCAAGAAATGAATCTCAATGGTGACATATACTCTGATAATAAAACTACTTTGACTTTGAGCCAACCTGCAAAATCCATGTTGCTAGGAGTTAGCAACACTATGCACTTTGTCACTTTGTGGTACAGTAGACCAATTTTTGTTAAAATTGGATAGTTTGTTTTTCTTGTTAATGTTGTTTATTTTAATTTTTATTCAGTTTTAGAGATACAGCACAATAACACGCCATACCGGCCCAACAACCCCATGGTGTCCAATTTCACACATACGACCAATTAGCCTACTAACCCATACATCTTTGGACAGTGGGAGGGAACTGGAGCACTTGGATGAAACCCATGCAGTCATGGGGAGAACGTAACAAACTCCTTACCAACACGATAGGATTGGAACCCCGATCTTATAGCTGGCTCTGTAAAGGGAAGCATTAACTGCTACCCTACGGTGCTGGCCTATCTGATGCTATATAAGGACAGACGAACCGGGATTGTAAGGGGGTGAAATTAAGTCGGCTGAAGCTGAATTGTGATGCTGTGCTAGTTGGATGAGGGCCAACACTGACTCCTACCAACCAACACAGCACTGACTAGGAAGAAAGATCCAGCTTGCTGGATGAAGGCAGATTCCCTCCCATAGCCATAGCTCTGTACAAACCCTTAGTTAATCCTGTGACTAGAAGAATTCCAAGCATCAAACATTTCAGGTTTATCAAGTTTAGAAAGTAGGGTTTGAAGAAGTTTAAGCTTCTGAACAGTTAATTTAAAGCAAAGTGGTGCACGGATGTCTCTTAAAAGTCTCTAATGTTTCTGCCTCTACCACTACCCCAGGCAGCACATTCCAGACACCCATCCCTCTCTGTAAAAAAAGCCTTCCCGCTCAAGTCTCCTTTGAATTTACCCCCTCGGGTTTTATAAACCCTTGCAACTGTTCTTTCAACAAGCAGATAAGTTGTTTGCTTAATCTGTTTGGTATCACAAAGTCTTAGCATCAATGGCTCAAAAACACTGACTACGTTGTTCTTGAACCAGCCGGCACAACGCAACTAGCAGTACGAAAGGTCAGCTTTATTTGTCACATGAACATCGAAACAGTGAAATGTGTCAAATCAACTAGGACTATTTTGAGCACTTGGCACTAACGCGGACTTGGTTGCTTTTTTTCTTCTAATTGTTCTCGCATAAGTTTGTATAATTCACATATAATTTGTTTTGTGATGCAGCTGCAGGGTTTCATTACTCCTGTGGTATGTGTAGCCTGTAACAAGAGGTTGGACAAACTTGGGTTGTTTTCTCTGGAGCGGTAGAGGCCGAGGGAAGGTCTGATAGAGGTTTATGAGGATATGAGTCAACAGACAGTGTTTTTTTCCCAGGGTTGAAATGTCTAATAGCAGAAGGCATGCTTTTAAGGTGAGAGGGGTAATTTTAAAGGAGATGTGAGGAGCAAATGTTTTACACATAGTGGTGGGTGTCTGGAATGTGCTGCTTGGGATACATTCCAGGCGGATCGAGGCGGATACATTCAGGATTTTTAAAAGATGTTTAGATATTCACATGAATATGAGGAAAATGGTGGGATATGAACATTATGTAGGCAGCAGGGATTAGTTTACTTGGTCATTTGATTACTCTTTTAATTGGTTTAGGACAATATCGTGGGCTGAAGGGCCAATAACAATAAATGTGAATTTGAAAGTGAAGCTACCTGCAACTTTTGGGAATGTCTGGCCTGTGAACTGCGAGGTAGTATTCGGGATGGTATTGAGAACAGTGAGGAAGTGCACTGGAAGCATACAGAAGCCCCTTGTCAGAGGCAGACAGAGCTGCACTACCAGTCAAACCACCCACCTACTCAACCTTTGGCCACCACCTACCTCATTGATGAAAGAGCTGTGGTTACCGCATTGGCATCAACCCACAATACTTTATTATTTCAGTAGGTGAGTTAGTCTACCTTTCATTTGGAGTTTGAGGAGATATGGTGTGTCACCAAAGACTAGCAAATTTCTACAGGTGTACCGTGGAGAGCATTCTAACAGGTTGCATTACTCTCTGGTATGGAGGGGCCACTGCACAGGGTTGGAAAAAGCTGCAGAGGGTTGTAAACTCAGCCAGCTCCATCGTGGACACTAGTCTCCCCAGCATCTAGGACTTGCCCTCTTCTCAATACTAGCATCAAGGCAAGGTATGGGAGCCTGAAGGCACACACTCAATGTTTTAGGAACAGTTTCTTCTCCTCCGCCATCAGATTTATGACCAGTCAATGAACCCATGAACGCTACCTCACTGTTTCTCTTTAGCAACAAATGTCAGTGAGAATTAACTTGATGTCAGTGACCGGTGGGGAAGCACAGTCATCCTCTATCCTGAGGGCGTACGTAAGACATCTGCTTCTGAAACAGATGGTTCCTGTTTTCAGTTCCCATTCTAGAGACACAAGCAGAAAAATCCCAGGCTGATACTCCAAAGTAGTACTGAGGGAGTGCTACTCAGGGAACACCTTCAGATGCTGTGCTAAATCACGACGTACACAGAATGATGGTACGATAGCCTAGCAGTTGGCATGATGCTAATATAGCGTCAGGAACCAGTGTTCATTCCTGCTGCTGTCTGTATCTTCTCCAGTGAACGTGTGAGTTTCCTCTGGGTGCTCCAGTTTCCTCTCATATTACAGAGACATTCCATACATGTTAATGAGTTAATTGGTTTCATGGGTGTAATAGAGTGGTGTGAGCTTGTTGGCCAAGAAAGGCTTGTTACCATGATGAGTATGAAAGCCAGTGAAAACTACTTAGAAGAAAAACACAGTAGTCACTCTGTATCCCACACCATTATTTCTCAAATAATATCTACCTAAATTAAAAAATGTGCCTTGTGGGTTCTTGCTATGAACAAAATGGCTGCCGTGTTTCTGACATCACAATAGTGGCTGTAATGTATTTTTGGTCCTTTATTTCTGAAAGGAACATGAGGCACTTTAGAAAATGAAATATATGATTACTTCTTAAAGCATTGCTCATTATAAAAATTAAGTGTTATGTTCCTTCAGGATGGCTGCGCGTTGCTTCTGGGATGCCGACACGGATAACTTTGCAGAAGCAGTGTTCATGAATGTAAGTGAAACAATCAGGTTTATTATCACTGACATGTTGTGAAATTTATTGTTTTGTGTCAGCGGTACATAACTAATCTATAAATAACAACAAGGTAGTTAAGCCCATTACCCCTACTGGGACATAGGCTGCTGACAGCAACAGGCCAGAGTCCTCTGTCCTGGGCCAGTCTTTCACATTGTCCCCAGGTGTAGCCCATCTTCAAAGATCCTTTCTCTTCCAGGGATGTGGTCTTCAGAGATTCTGTTGCTGTTTCTGTAGCTCTGGGTTTATACTGGATAGGGTTGCTAGCTGCATGCCCAACCCTCCCTCTTTCACAGCCAGGCTTGAACTGTCCGAGGGGCATATCAATTACAATAAGAATATATAAAAAATTAAATAAGTAATACAAAAGAGAGCAACAACACACACAAATTGCTGGTAGAACACAGCAGGCCAGGCAGCATCTATAGGGAGAAACGCTGTCGACGTTTCAGGCCGAGACCCTTCGTCAGGACTATCCGAAAGGAAAGATAGTAAGAGATTTGAAAGTAGTGGGGGGAGGGGGAAATGCGAAATGATAGGAGAAGACCGGAGGGGGTGGGATGAAGCCAAGAGCTGGAAAGGTGATTGGCAAAAGTGATACAGAGCTGGAGAAGGGAAAGGATCATGGGATGGGGGGCCTCAGGAGAAAGAAAAGGGGGGGGAGCATCAGAGGGAGGTGGAGAACAGGCAAACAACTAAATATGTCAGGGATGGGGTAAGAAAGGAAGGAGGGGCATTAACGGAAGTTAGAGAAGTCAATGTTCATGCCATCAGGTTGAAGGCTACCCAGCCGGTATATAAGGTGTTGTTCCTCCAACCTGAGTATGGATTCATTTTGACAATAGAGGAGGCCATGGATAGACATATCAGAATGGGAAAGGGACATGGAATTAAAATGTGTGGCCACTGGGAGATCCTGCTTTTTCTGGCGGACCGAGCGTAGGTGTTCAGCAAAACGGTCTCCCAGTCTGCGTCGGGTCTCACCAATATATAAAAGGCCACACTGGGAGCACCAGACACAGTGTATCACACCAGCTGACTCACAGGTGAAGTGTCGCCTCACCTGGAAGGACTGGGGCCCTGAATGGTGGTGAGGGAGGAAGTGTAAGGGCAGGTGTAGCATTTGTTCTGTTTACAAGGATAAGTGCCAGGAGGGAGATCGGTGGGAAGGGATGGGGGGATGAGTGGACAAGGGAGTCGCGTAGGGAGCGATCCCTGCAAAAAGCGGGGGGGGGGGGGGGAGGGAAAAATGTGTTTGATAGTGGGATCCCTTTGGAGGTGGCGGAAGTTACGGAGAATTATACGTTGGACCTGGAGGCTGGTGGGGTGGTAGGTAAGGACAAGGGGAACCCTATCCCGAGTGGGGTGGCAAGTGGATGGGGTGAGGGCAGATGTGCGGGAAATGGGAGAGATGCGTTTGAGAGCTGAGTTGATGGTGAACGAAGTGAAGCCCCTTTGTTTAAAAAAGGAAGACATCTCCTTCGTCCTGGAATGAAAAGCCTCATGCTGAGAGCAGATGCGGCGGAGACGGAGGAATTGTGAGAAGGGGATAGCCTTTTTGCAAGAGACAGGGTGGGAAGAGGAATAGTCCAGGTAGCTGTGAGATGTATGCTCACATTTGTAAAATATTCACATGGAATATTTTAATTCCATGTCCCATTTCCATTCTGATAGGTCTATCCATGGCCTCCCCTATTGTCCAAATGAATGCAATTTCAGGTTGGAGGAACAACACCTTATATACCGGCTGGGTAGCCTCCAACCTGATGGCATGAACATTGACTTCTCTAACTTCCGTTAATGCCCCTCCTCCCCTTCTTACCCCATCCCTGACATATTTAGTTGTTTGCCTGTTCTCCATCTCCCTCTGGTGCTCCCCCCTCTTTCTTTCTCCTGAGGCCTCCCGCTCCATGATCCTTTCCATTCTCCAGTTCTGTATCACTTTTGCCAATCACCTTTCCAGCTCTTAGCTTCATCCCACCCCCTCTGGTCTTCTCCTATCATTTCGCATTTCCCCCCCTCCCCCCACTACTTTCAAATTTCTTACTATCTTTCCTTTTGGTTAGTCCTGACGAAGGGTCTCGGCCCGAAACGTCGACAGTGCTTCTCCCTATGGATGCTGCCTGGCCCGCTGTGTTCCACCAGCATTTTGTGTGTGTTGCTTGAATTTCCAGCATCTGCAGATTTCCTCGTGTTTGCAAAAGATAGTGAGTAGTATTCGTGGGTTCATGGATCGCGTAGAAATCTGATGGCAGAGGGGAAGAAGCTGTTCCTGAAATGTTGAGTGTCGGTCTTCAGGCTCCTGTACCTCCTCTTGTTATGGTAGTAATAAGAAGAGGGCATATCCTGGGTGGTCATGATCCTTCATGACAGTTGCTGCCTTCCTGAAGCATTTCCTCAGATGTCCTCAGTGGCAGAGAAGGTTGTGCCCATGATGGAGGATGCTGGATCCTTTTCTGATCCCATGCATTTTTGCATGTGTCTTTGTAAATGTAGCAAATGCATTGTAGCACACACAAAATACTGGAGTAACTCTGTAGGTCAGGAAAGGAATAAACAGTTGATGTTGGGACAAGACTCTTCAGCAGTCCACAGGAATTTGGAGAATCCAGGCTCTCATATCTTCTGGACTGTTAGTACCTCAACACTCTTTTAAGATGTGACATATGTTTCAATTTTTTTTTATTAATTACATACTGAGGGCAACGTGGTAGTGTATCAGTTAGTGTAATGATTCACAGTGCCAGGTAACCCAGTTAAATTCCCCTCGCTTTCTCTAAGGAGTTTGTATGTTTTCCCCGTGATCATGTTGGTTTCTTCTGGGTGTTCTGGTTTCCTCCCACATTAGTAACGTGGTCATGCTATGGTGGCACTGGAAACGTGGTGAGACTTGTGGGCTGCCCCAGCACATCCTCGGACTGTGTTGGTTGTTGATGGAAACAATGCATTGTACTGTTATGTTTAAATATTTCAATGTACATGTGATAAATAACACCAATCTTCCTTTATCTATCTTTCCCAGTGAGCCAGGGTATGGGGATTCACAAAGAGAGAATTTTCAGTGTATATATGTATATTCACTGTATATGTGGCCATTATCATGGCTTTGTGTGGGTGTTTGTACTGGGTCCATTGGCTGTCACATACCGTAAATCACAGTAGTGACTCCTTCATTAACTGCAACGAATGTTGTCAACTCTAGATGCCATGAAAGACTGTAGTTTGGCAAGTCAATTTTCTGGGTTAATGTGAACAGTTCCAGTGCCTTACCACAGGAATGGAAGATAATGATTCCAGGAAGGTTAAGGCAGTTGGTGTTTTTATTGGATCTTGTTTGACTGTGTAGTGGAAGTATTTTAAAATTTGTTCCTTATTCTTTTCTGATTAAGCAGTAATCAAAGGATTCACTGTACACACATTAAAGGTTATAAAATGTACTTTACTAGAATTATATAAAGAATAAAGGAAGTACTTTATCATAATTATATAAAGATGGTTGGAACAGCCATTGTTGGAGTGGAGCAGTGTTAGGGTGGTCTGACATTGACTTAATAGGTTTGGGTGAGAACAGGCTAGGACAAGTACAGACTCAGGCTCTTATTAAATTCCTAGTAAGTTTTTTTTTCCAGTTAGCACATAGCTACTGAGCTGGGAATTGGTCCAGGGTTAGTGGTATATACCTTGTGTGAGATGTGGAAGCTTTGGGAAACCTCCAATCTTCCTGATAACTGCATCTACATGAAGTGCACTGAGCACTTCCTTAGAAACTGTGTTAAGGAACTGGAGCTACAGCTCAATGACATTCGGCTCATAGAAGCTACAGGCAGGTAGTCACCTCTAATCTGCAAGAGGCAGGAACCTGGGTGACTGTTGGGAAAGGGAAGTGGGATAGGCAGCCAGTGCAGAGTGTTCCTGTGGTGTTCCCCTCATTAATAAGTATATTACTTTGGATACTGCTGGGGGGAGGGGATGACCTAGCAGAGGAAAGCAACAGTGAGCAGCCTCTGGCTGGCACTGAGTCTGGCTCTGTGGCTCAGAAGGGAAGGGGGGAGAAGAGGAGTGGAGTAGAGATAAGGGATCCCATAGTTATGGGAGCAGATGGTACATATTGGTACCAGTATAGGAAATGCAAAGAGGTTCTGGAGAGAGAATATAGGAGGTTAGGTAAAAAGTTGAAATGCAGGACCTTTAGGGTAGTAATCTCTGGATTACTTCCTGTGCCAAGTGCCAGTGAGGGTAAGAATAGGCAGCTACTGCATATCCCAGTGGTTGTTCTTCTCAATAATAAGTATACCACTTTGCATAACGTTTGGGTGGGGGGAGCGGGGAACCTACCGGGGAGAAGCCGTCGCGAGCAGGTCTCTGGTACTGAGTCTGGATCTGTGACACAGAAGGGAAAGGGGGTGAGGAGGTAAGCTGTGGTGATTGGGGATGCATTGGTCAGGGAAACAGAAGGGAGGTTCTGTGGATGAGAATGAGATTCCCGGATGGCTTGTTGCCTCCCACGTGTCAGGAATATAATTGTTCTTGGCAAATTTTTTTACAGATGTGCTTTGCCATTGCTTGCTGGGCAGTGTCTTTACAAGATGGGTGACTCCAGCCATTATCAATACTCTTCAGAGATTGTCTGCCCGGTGTCAATGGTCACATAAACAGGACTTGTGGTATGAACCAGCTGCTCATATAGCTTCATGTGGCCCTGATCAGGGTTGGGGGGTGTGGGAGTGTTGCTAAGCAGGTGCTACACCTTGCCCAAGGGTGACCTGCAGGCTAGTGAAGAGATGGAGTACCTTACACCTCCTTTGTAGAGACGTATCTCCACCCCACCACCTTTATGTAGTATGATGTATAATGACTCTACACTGAATGTGTATTGTGCCGTATCACTAATTATTTCTATTATTTCTGCTTTCAGGACAGCCTGTTCTGCGTTGCTGCTGCCTTTGGCTGCTACCACTATTAGGAAACCAGGACATAATCAGAGCTGGTGCGAACCTTTCTGCATGAAAATATTATTTTTATACATCTGTAAAATAATGTACCATAAATAAAGGAAGATACAGTGACTGTGTTCAGAGGAGTGCTCCTGGTGACGTTGGGTTCAATTGTGCTGGAATCAGACCAACCTCTGAATCATAATATAGAAGAGAGGAAAAAATATATATCAATTATAGTATATGTACATTGAATAGATTAAAAATCATGCAAAAAACAGAAGTGAGGTAGTGTTCAAGGGCTCAATGTCCATTTGGGAATTGGTTGGCAGAGGAAGAAGCTGTCGCCTGCCAGCACTCAGATCGACAGCGACGAAATGCTTTGAGACGTTGGTTACGACACACTCAGCAATTCAAGAACAGCTTCTTCCCCTCTGCCATCTGATTCCTAAATGGACTTTGACGCTTTGGACACTACCTCACTTTTTTTAATATACAGAATTTGTTTTTGCATACTTTTAAATAATCTATTCAATATATGTAATTGATTTACTTGTTTATTTATTATTAAGTTTTTTTTATTTCTGATTTTTTTCTCTCTCTCTCTCTGCTAGATTATGTATTGCATTGAACTGCTGCTGCTAAGTTAACAAATTTCACATCACATGCCGGTGATAGTAAACCTGATTCTGATTCCTGAATCGCTGAGTGTGTACCTTGAAGCTTCTTTACCTCCTACCTGATGGTAACAGTGAGAAAAGGGCATACCCTGGGTGATGGAGGTCCTTAATAATGGACGCTGCCTTTCTGAGACACCGCTCCCTAAAGATGTCCTGAGTACTTTGTAGGCTAGTACCCAAGATGGAGCTAAGTTTACAATCCTCTGCAGCTTCTTTCGGTCCTTTGCAGTAGCTACATCCCCCCACCCCCCCCACCCCATACCAGACAGTGATTCAGCCTGTCAGAATGCTCTCCACAGTACAACTATAAAAGTTCTTGAGTGTATTTGTTGATATACCAAACTTCTTCAAACTCCTAATGAAGTACAGTCGCTGTCTTGCCTTCTTTATGCATCAATATATTGGGACCAGGTTTATATCCTCAGAGATCTTGACACCCAGGAACTTGAAGCTGCTCACTCTTTGCACTTCTGATCCCTCAATGAGGATTGGTATGTGTTTCTTCGTCTTACCCTTCCTGAAGTCTACTATCGGGTTTATTATCGCTGAAGCATGTTGTTTTGCTGTTGTAGTACAGTGCAATGCTTAAAAAAAATTACTATAAGTTACAATACAAAGATAAAAAATAATTATTGTCCATTCAGACATCTGATGGCAGAGGGGAGAATCTGTTCCTGAAGCACTGAGTGTGTGTCTTCAGGCTGCTGTACCTCCTTCGACGGTAGCAATAAGAAGAGGGGCAGCATGGTAGTGTAGTGGTTAGCACAACGCTTTACAGTACAAGTGACCTGGATTCAATTCCCACCACTGCCTGCACAGAGTTTGTATGTTCTCCCCGTAACTGAGTGGTTTTCTCTGGGATGCTTTAGTTTTCTCCGTGGTCAAAGCATGCCAGTTAGTAGGTTAATTGGTCATTGCAAATTGTCCATTCATCAGGGCATTGCTGGGCGGCCCGGCTCGAGGTGCCCTAAGGACCTATTTTGCAGGTGGCCTGGTTCTGAGGGCTGGAAGGACCTATTTCATGAGCGGCCCAGCTCATTGGGCTGTATTTCATGCTGTACATCAATACAATAAAATCTTAAACAATATTAAAGAGGGTGCGTCCTGAGTGGTTGTGGTTCTTAATGATGCATGCCGCCTTTTTGAGGCATTGTTGTCTCATTTTTACTATGCACTGTACCAGCAGTTATGGTCGAAATGACAACAAAAGTTGACTTGACTTTGCCTCTTAAAGATGTCCTCAATGGTTGGAGAGGCTAGTGCCCATGACAGAGATGACTGAGTCTACAACCATCTGCAGTTTTTTCTGATTCTGTGCAGTGGCCCCTCCATACCAGACAGTGATGCAACTATTCAGAATGCTCTTCATGGTACATCTGTAGAAATTGGCATGAGTCTTTGGTGACGTACCAAATCTCCTCAAATTCCTGATGAAATATAGCCACTGTCGTGTCTCCTTTGTAATTGTACCAATATGTTAAGCCCAGAATAGATCTGAATCTTAAGAAGCAGATGACCATCCTCAATGCTGAACCCACCCTGTGGTTCTGTGGAGGAGGTCAGACAGAGATCTGGTTTGCTTCAGCTCGTTCTCTCTCTGATCTCTTCCACTTTGAAGCCTGGCCAGATCAGTGTCGCCATTCTCCTAGAAGGTCCCTTTGTGTTATACAAAATGGCATGTCATTATTTTCTGAGTCAGATTTACCATTTGCTTTCTGCCCACTCATGCTGGGAATAGGAGAGGCTGTATGAAGTTCTGGGTCAGAAAATATTTTGGTCACCACAAAAGGTCAGTCTTGTGATCAGGAAATTCTTCATGTATAATGTCTCAAAAGACTTCCTTATACAACAAATTGCTATAAAGAACAGTTAATTAAGCCCTAGTTCACAAATTAAAAGTCACCTCATGTTCAAAAACCTCATTTCCATGCTTTATTATCAGCGATTACTGCAGTATTTTTAAAAGGATAAAAAGTGCAAATTAGTTTATAAAAACTTATATATTAGCTTTATTTGTCACAAGTACATTGAAACATACAGTGGAATGCAGCGTTTGTGCTAACGACCAACACAGTTTAAGGACGTGCTGGAGGCAGCATGCCAGTGTCACAACAATGCCGGCACCAACATAGCATGTCCACAACTTACTAACCCTAACCCATACGTCTTTGGATTGTGGGAAGAAACTGATGGAAGCAAAGAGGCTACAGAGGACTTACACAGATTAGGAGAATGGGCAAAGAAGTGGTAGATGGAATACAGCGTTGGGAAGTCTATGGTCATGCACTTTGGTAGAAGAAATAAAAATGGAGAGAAAATACAAAAAACTGAAGTGCAAAGGGACTTTGGAGCCTTTGCACAGGATTCTGTAGAGGTTAATTTGCAGGTACAGCTTGAGGCTGCGGTGAGGAAGGCAATTGCAATGTGAGCATTAATTTCAAGAAGATTAGAATATAAAAGCAAGAATGTAATGTTGAGAATTTATAAAACTCTGGTGAGGCCTCATCAACACGTACAAACAAGCTGGATGAACTGAGCAGATCAGGCAGCATCCGTTGAAATGAGCAGTCAACGTTTCGGGCCCAGACCCTTCGTTAGGTGAGGCCTCACTTGGAGTATTGTGAGCAGTTTTTGGGCCCTTATCTGAGAAAGGATGTGCTGAAACTGGAGAGGATTCAAAGGAGGTTCACAAAAATGATTCCAGAACTGAATGGCTTGTCATATGAAGAGCATCTGATAGCTCTGGGCCTGTATTCACTAGAATTCAGGTGTGACCTCATTGAAACCTATTGAATGGTGAAAGGCCTTGATAAGAGTGGAAATGGAGAGAGTGTTTCCTATAGTGGAGAGTCTAGGACAGGAGAACACAGCCTCAGAATAGAGTTGAAGAGGAATTTCTTTAGCCAGAGAGAGGTGAATCTGTGGAATTCTTTGCCACAGGCAGCTGTGGAGGCCAAGTCTTTATGTATTGTTAAGGCAGAGGGTGATAGATTTTTGATTGGTAAGGGCATGGAGGGAGATGGGGAGAAGGCAGGAGATTGGGGCTGACAGGAAAATTGGATCAGCTATCGTGAAATGGCGGAGTGGACTCTATGGGCCAAATTGCCTAATTCTGCTCCTATATCTTACGGTAATGAAAAAGGTGATACAATAGCCAATTTATATACTGCAAGCTCCAACTGCAGTTTTTTTTTCAGATGTTGATCAAGTTTATAGGAGAAATGTGTGTATTTTATAGGACAGATGGAACTTTAGGTTTGCCTCACCTGAAAGCTGACAGTGATGACAGTGCAGTGATAAACACCTCAGTAAAAGCCCTCAGAGATGCACTAATTCTGCTCTTCAAGTCTCTGAAATGAGGCTCATGCAAAAACCTGCAACACACACAAAATGCTGGTGGAACGCAGTAGGCCAGGCAGCATCTATAGGAAGTACAGTCAATGTCTTGAGCCGAGACCCTTTGTCATGCAAAGACCTGTTGGCTCAAAGATATGAGAGGCAATCCGCTGTACCACAAAGCAGACATCACCATTTCAAAGTCGCTCTATTCCATTTTTTACAATAAATTCATCACGTTTCTTTTAGTAAACTGAAAATTGGGCCAGGTGCAAGAATTCTGAAATTAAAAAATATTAGATCTATCCACCAGATCACCTAGCTTTGGAAACAGAAGGATTTAATATTTCAGCCCTACAATCTTGCATCCAAATTTACAAATGACCCACAACGTTACTGGTGAAAAGTCATCATCATTGTGTCTTTTTTCTCCAGAGACGCTGCCTGACCTGCTGAGTATTCACAGTATATTTTTGAATTTCTTCAAATACATACCCAGTTGGACACATTTTGTCTATCCATTTCTCCTTCCTTTGTTTCAAAGTTCCAAAGTTAAAAGGAAATTTATCAACATAGTAAGTACATGTCACAATATATTACCCTAAGATTAATGTTCTTGCAAACATTCACAGTAGAATACAATAAAATCAATGAAAAACTATAACCAACCAACGTGCAAAATAAGACAAGCTAGGCAAATAAAAACAATAAATAATTTTTTAAAAAAAACAAATATTGCTGAGAACTTGAGTTGTAGAGTCCTTGAAAGTAAGTCCATAGGTCCTGCAATCAGTCCAGTGTTCTGGAGAGTGAAGTTAACCATGCTAGTTCTGGAGTCTGATGGCTGAGGGATAATAACTGTTCCTGACCCAAGGCTCCTGCATCTCCTTCGTGATGGCAGCAGGGAGAAGAAAGCATGGCATGCATGGTGGGGGTCCTGAAAAATGGGTGCTGGCGCTTCGTGTAGATGTACTGAATGATGAGAAGGGCTTTACCCGAGATGCACACGATTTCCCTCTACCATCAGCTCAGGCAGCGCATCCTGGAGCCTCTCGACAACATGCCCGGTTCCAGGTCGTTATTCAATTTCATGCCAATCACTACAATCCAATGAAAAGCAACGAGTGGCAGATATTTCAGCAGGGAGCCATACATCACCTGAGTCCCAGAGCGGAACTTGGGGGGAGGGGTAATAGGAACCAATATTCAGGGGGAAATATCTCTGCGCTCCTGGCGGTGCCGGTTCCATTTCCGGTTACGTCCGTCCCCCAATTCAGTCCGGGCGCCGAGACAGATTGGAGTTTCCACGGGAGTGGTGAGTGGCAACGCGGTACTATCCCTCACCTCCTCCCACTGTAGCTCCGCGCTCCGTCCCCAAGATCAGGGCTGCACCGTCTCACCATTCCAGACCCCTCCTAACCTTCTCAACAAACCCCCCTAGTTTTCACTCGTCACCCCTCTCCCTGATCACCCCGCAATTCCTTTCCTGTTCCCTCTTATCACCCCTCCTGTATCTTCTGCTCACTACTCACTGGTCCTCTCCCGTTCCCCCAGATCAGCCCGCACTCCCTCTCCCGTTCCCCCAGATCAGCCCGCACTCCCTCTCCCGTTCCCCCAGATCAGCCCGCACTCCCTCTCCCGTTCCCCCTGATCAGCCCGCACTCCCTCTCCCGTTCCCCCTGATCAGCCCGCACTCCCTCTCCCGTTCCCCCTGATCAGCCCGCACTCCCTCTCCCGTTCCCCCTGATCAGCCCGCACTCCCTCTCCCGTTCCCCCAGATCAGCCCGCACTCCCTCTCCCGTTCCCCCAGATCAGCCCGCACTCCCTCTCCCGTTCCCCCTGATCAGCCCGCAATCCCTCTCCCGTTCCCCCAGATCAGCCCGCACTCCCTCTCCCGTTCCCCCTGATCAGCCCGCACTCCCTCTCCCGTTCCCCCAGATCAGCCCGCACTCCCTCTCCCGTTCCCCCTGATCAGCCCGCACTCCCTCTCCCGTTCCCCCTGATCAGCCCGCACTCCCTCTCCCGTTCCCCCTGATCAGCCCGCACTCCCTCTCCCGTTCCCCCTGATCAGCCCGCACTCCCTCTCCCGTTCCCCCAGATCAGCCCGCACTCCCTCTCCCGTTCCCCCAGATCAGCCCGCACTCCCTCTCCCGTTCCCCCAGATCAGCCCGCACTCCCTCTCCCGTTCCCCCTGATCAGCCCGCAATCCCTCTCCCGTTCCCCCAGATCAGCCCGCACTCCCTCTCCCGTTCCCCCTGATCAGCCCGCACTCCCTCTCCCGTTCCCCCAGATCAGCCCGCACTCCCTCTCCCGTTCCCCCTGATCAGCCCGCACTCCCTCTCCCGTTCCCCCGATCAGCCCGCACTCCCTCTCCCGTTCCCCCGATCAGCCCGCACTCCCTCTCCCGTTCCCTCAGATCAGCCCGCAATCCCTCTCCCGTTCCCTCTGATCACCCTCACTGATCCCTTCGTTCCCCCGTCCTCTTCGTGATCCTCTTCCCTGATACCCCTCACTAACCCCCGAATTCCCCCATCACTCCCCTTCCTCCTCTCCCTCCTGTTCCAACTCATCCCTCACTGACCCTTGTTCCCCTCCCCTTACCCTGATCACCTCTCACTGACCCCCTTCCCCTTCCCTTTTCCCCATCACCCCTCACTGACCCCATTCCCCCTTCCATTTCCCCGATCACCCCTCACTGACCCTTACATTTCCCCTTATCACCCCTCCCTGAATATCCCCTCCATTCCCCTGATCACTCCTCTCTGATCCCCTTTCCCACTCCCCACTCCTATCTCATTGACTCTTCATTCCCCTGATTTCCTGCCCCACTTCCGTTGTTTTCAATCCACTTTTCGTTGTCTGCCTCCGTCTCCCTTTTCCCCGAAGCTTTCAGTCAGGGTGGAATAGTGCCACACTTGTCTGCTGAGAGTCGCTCCACTGACTGGATCCTAGTTAGTGTAGCAGTTGACTTGGTCCAATTACAGCTTTGGGTGTCGGAGTTCAAAGTTCAGTGTTGATGCTGGCTGTAAGGAGTTTGTGTGTACTTCACGTGACAACGTGATTTTTTCCTGGGTGCTCTCCCACAGTCTGAGGATGTGCGTGTTAGTAGATTAGTCATTTGTTATAAATCATCGTGCGATTAGGCTCGGGTTCGGTTGTTGAGCATTGTGGCTCTTTGGACCAGAAGGGCCTGTTGCACACAGTATCTCTAAATAAATGAATTAAAATAAATTGGACAGGTGCTGCCTGTTCGAACACTGTCCCGCCCATCACGTTAAGCATTCACCTCTATCTCAGTGTGCACTATCTCCCAAACCTGTGACCTCCACCACTGAGATAAGAACACCACCATCAACAGGTTTCCCTTCAAATTTAATGCCATATTCCTTTACCAGGACTAAATCCTGGAATTCCCTCTTCAATCCAATTAGGATTGTACTTGGGAGTATATTTTGAGCAGTTTTGGGCACCTTAGATGTGCTGGCATTGGAGACAGTCCAGATGATATTCATGAGAATGGTTCTGGGAATGAATGGGTTAACTTATAAGGAGCATTTGATGGCACTGGGTCTCTGGTTTGATAACTCTCGCTGGAGTTTAGCAAAAGAAAGTGGGGTGCAGATTCCATTGCAGCCTATTGAGACCTAGGTAGAGTTGACGTAGAGAGGATGTTTCCTGTAGTGGGAGAGTTTTATACCAGCATCAAAATCACCGGCATACTGAATGACATGAAATATGTTAACTTTGCCATAGCAGCACAATGCCATACATGATAAATATAGAAAACACTGGATTATAGTAAGTATGTATATTATATAGTTAAGGTAAATAGTGCAAAAACAGAAATTAAGTAAAAAGTAATGAGGTAGTGTCCAAAGCTTCAATGTCCATTTAGGAATCGGATGGCAGAGGGGAAGAAGCTGTTCTTGAATCACTGAGTGTGTGCCTTCAGGCTTCTGTACCTCCTTCCTGATGGTAACAGTGAGAAGACAGCAGGTTCTGGGTGATGGGGGTCTTTGTTGATGGAAGTGGCTTTTCTGAGGCACCACTGCTTGAAGGTGTCTTGGATACTATGGAGGGTAGTACCCATGACGAAGCTGACTCATCTTACAGTTCTCTGGAGCTTACTTCGATTCAGAGGGTACAGCCTCAGAATAGAGGGTTGTCCATTTAGAACAGAGATTAGGAGTATTTTCTTCAGCCAGAGGGTGATGAATCTGCCGAATTCATTGCCATAGACGTCTGTGCGGGCTAAGTTACTGGCTATATTTAAAGCAGAGGTTTAATTGGAGATTAGTCAGAGCGTCAAAGGTTATGGGAAGAAGGCAGGAGAATGGAGTTGACGGATAATAAATCATTGATGATTGAATAGCAGAACAGATTCGATGGGTCGAATGGCCTAATTCTGTTCCTTGGTCAGTACGTTTTACTACCTTCCAGGAGTGAAGGAGCAAAAGCTTGTTCACTGCAGCAGCCTTTCTCGGGACAGATGCTGAACGTGGAACGCCTGTCCCTGTGACATCATGAATCGTAACAATCATCAGCCTTTATTCATAAACTCACAGGGTTGGGGGGGGGGGGGTAGTGAAGTTCGATGGAAGAGCTTTTTAAAGCTTGAGGCTCTTAATCAGATCTTTAGTGTGGAAGTCGTGGTCTGCCGTCCTCGCTGTCCTGTCTGTCTGACATCTTGACCGAGCTGTGAGTTAATTAGTTTTTGCGTATCTTTTGTGGGGTTATTGGTACACACATTTGGTGTTTCTTTTGTTAATTAATTCATGTTTCATTATTTCTTCTTGGTATGTGGGAATTGCAAGGTAAACACTTATAGAACACTACAGCATGTTACAGGCCCTTCAACCCACAATGTTTTGCCAACCATGTAACCTACTCTAGAAATTGCCTAGGATTTCCTTACCACATAACCCTCTATTTTTCTAAGCTCCATTTACTTATCTAAGAGTCTCTTAAAAGACACTTTTGTATCCACCTCCACCACTAACACTGGCAGAGCATTCCACGCACCCACCACACTCTGTGTGAAAAACTTACCTCTGACTTCCCCTTGCTTGTACCTACTTCCAAGCACTGTAAAACTATGCCCTCTCGTGTTAGCCATTTCAGCCCTGGAAAAAAGCCTCTGACTTTCTGCATGATCAATGCCTCTCATCATCTTATACACCTCTGTCAGGTCACCTCTTATCCTCCAAAAAGGCCAAGTTCACTCAACCTATTCTCATAAGGCATGCTCTCCAATCCAAGCAACATCCTTGTAAATCTCCTCTGTACTCTCGCTATAGTATCCATATCCTTCCTGTAATGAGGTGATCAAAACTGAACACAGTAGTCCAAGTGGGGTCTGACTGAGGTCTTATATAGCTGTAACATTACCTCACAGCTCTTGAACTCAGTTCCACAGTTTATGAAGGCCAACACACCATATGCCTTCTTAACACTGTCAACCTGTGCAGCAGCTTTGAGTGTCCAATGAACATGGACCCCAAGATCTCACTGATCCTCCGCACTGTCAAGAGTCTTACCATTAAAATTATATCCTGTCTTCAAATTTGCCCTACTAAAATGAACCACTTCACACTTCCATCCGCCATTTCTCGGCCCAGTTCTGCATCATATCTATGTTCCACTGTAACCTCTGACAGCCCTCCACACTATCCACAACACTTTTGTGTCATCAGCTAACTTACTAACCCACCATTCTACTTCTTCATCCAGGTCATTTATAAAAATCACAAAGAGGAGGGGTCCCAAAACAGATCCCTGCGAAAACACCAGTGGTCACCGTCCTCCATGCAGAATATGAACCATCTACAACCACCCTTTGCCTTCTGTGAGCAAGCCAATTCTGGATCCATAAACAAGGTCTCCTTAGATCCCATGCCTCTACTTTCTGAATGAGCCTCGCATGAGGAACCTTATCAAATGCCATACTAAAATCCATATACATTACATCCATTGCACTACCTTCATCAATCAGGCTTGTAAGGCATGACCTGCCCTTGTCAAAACCATGTTGACTATCCCTAATCAGATTATGTCTCTCCAAATGCAGATGTCCTCCCTCTCAGGATCTTCTCCAACAGCCTGCCCACTACTAAATTAAGACTCACTGGTGTATAATTTCCTGGGTGATCTCTACTCCCTTTCTTGAACAAGGGAACAACATTTGCAACCTTCAGATCCTCTTGTACTTCTCCCATCGATATTGATGATGGAAAGATCATCGTCAAAGGCTTAGCAATCTCCTCCCTCACTTCTCTCAGTAGCTTGGCGTATATCTCGCCCGGTCCTGGCAACTTATCTAACTTAGTACCTTTCAAAAGCTCCAGCACATCCTCTTTCTTAAAGTCTATACACTCAAGCGCTTCAGTCTGCTGTAAGTCATCCCTACAATTGCCAAGTTCCTTTTCATTGGTGAATACTGAAACAACGTATTCATTACACATCTCCACTGGCTCCATGCACATGTTTCCACCGTCGCTTCTGATTGGTCCTATTCTCACACGGCTCATCCTCTTGCTCTTCACATACTTGTAGAATGCCTTGATCCTGCTCACCAAGGCCTTCTCATGGCCCCTTCTGGCTCTCCTAATTTCATTCTTGAGCTCCTTCCTGGCAAACTTGTAATTTTCTAGAATTCTAATAGTACCTAGTTTCTTAAACCTTTCATAAGCTTTTCGCTTCTTCTTAACTAGATTTTCTACATCCTCTGTACACCATGGTTCTTTTACCCTACCATCCTTTCCCTGCCTCATAGCTATGTAGAACACCATACAAATGTTCCCTGAACATTTGCCACATTTCTGCTGTGCATTTCCCTGAGAACGTCTGCTCCCAATTTATGTTCACAATTTCCTGCCTAATAGCATCATATTTCCCCCTACCCCAATTAAATGTTTTTACCAAATTGTCTACTCCTATCCCTCTCCAATGCGATGGTAAAGGAGCTACCTACAAAATGCCCTTCCTTCGAGAGATGTGACATCTGACCAGGTTCATTTTCCAATGCCAGATCAAGCCTGTCCTGTAGTTGGCTTATTTACATAATGCATCACGAAACCTTCCTGAATACACCTAACAAACTCCACCCTGCCTAAACCCCTTCCTCTAAGGAGATGCCAGTCAATATTGGGAAAGTCAAGATCACCCTATTATTATTGCACTGTTGCAGAATCTGCCTCCCTATCTGCTCCTCGATGTCTACTATTGGGGGGTCTATAAAAAACACCCAGTACAGTTATTGCCCCTTTCCTTTTCCTGACTTCCACCCACAATGACTCAGTAGACAATCCCTCAATGGCCACAACATCAAAATTCCACGTATTGATCCATGATCTAAGTTCATCCGTCTTGCTTATGATATACCTCGCATTAAAATAGACACATCTCAAACCATCAGGCTGAATGCTTCTCTGCTCTATCATCTGCCTATCCTTCCTCATAACTTCCCTACAAGCTGTCACTACTTCTGTGCCAACCGCCCCGTCCTCTGCCTCTTCACTTCGGTTCCCAGCCCCTGCAAATCTAGTTTAAACCCTCCTCAATAGCATTAGCAAAGCTCCCTCCCAGGAAACTGGTTCTCCTCCAGTTCAGGTGCAACCCATCCCACTTGTACAGGTCACTCCTTCCCCAGAGAAAGTTCAAATGATCCAAGAACTTGAAACCCTGCCCCCTGCACCATCTCCTCAGCCACTCATTCATCTTGCTGTCTTCCTGTTCTGACCTTCCCTAGCTCATTGCACCATGAGTAATCTGGAAATTACCACCTTGGAGGTCCTGCTCTTCAGCCTCCTTCCTAACTCCCTAAACTTTCTGTGCATGACCTCTCTCTCCTACCTATGTCATTGGTACCAACATGTTCCACGACCTCTGGCTACCCACCCTCCCCTTCAAGAATATTCTGCAACTGCTCAGAGACATTTTAACCTACTCTAACATCAATGTAACACTTCCCTCCCACATAACTCTTCTTTTTTTTATAATCCATGTGCCTGTCTAAGAGCCTCTTAAATATCCCTAATTTATCTGCCTCTACCACCACCCCGTTCCATGCACCCACCACTCTCTGTGTAATAATCAACCTCTGACATTCCCCCCCCCCCATACTTTCTTCCAATCACCTTAAAATTACGTTAGGGCCTCCATTGGTCAGAGTTGACCATGGATATTGCATCTTAGGTGTCTAGATTAAGAAACCAGGGCAGTACGATATGGAGGGCAAGCCGTTGCCCATGTTGCAAGCTCCTGCTTAGTAGCTAAGCCACACGTGAAGGCCACGAGCTAAACCTGCTTGAGGCACGTGCCATTGGGAGCTATCTCCACTATCACCCCTGGCTATAACAACCTTAAAATAATGCCCCCTCATATTAACCATTTCCACTGTGGGAAAAAGTCTTGGCTTCCCACTCCATTGTCTCTTATCATCTTGAACACCTTTATCAAGTCACTTTTGATCCTTCTTGTTCAAAGAGAACAGCTCTAGTTCACTCATCCTTTCTTCATAAGATGTGCTCTCTTATCCTGTCAGCATCCTGGTAAACCTCTTCTGGATTCTCTCTAAAGCTTCCACATCCTTCCTCTCATGAAGTGGTCAAAACTGAACACAATATTCTAACCAGCTTTATGGAGCTTGTGGGTCTTGAACTCAGTCCTCCGACTAATGAAGTACAACAGGCCACAAGTCTTCTTAACCATCCTATTAACTTGCACGGCATCTTCTAACCTGGTAATTTCTCTGTTGATGCTTCATTCTATCAGAAGCTGACTCCCTTCTGTCTGTGTCACTGTCTGGCATCACATTGTGCAAGGAGGTGTTCTGTGTGAAGTCAGCAGCCAGCATTGTGACGCTTATGAAAAAATATCATTACATAGTGTATACAATATCCCCAGCAGTGACCTGATATTTGTTGACTCTTGGGCTCGTGTATGTAAAGATTCCCCACTTAACGAGGGCTTGGAGTTCTGATCATTTTGTTATTCATTTTTGAATCTTTTCTCTGTTTCATGGATGTCTGTAAGAGTAAGGTTTCAGGTTGTATAATTCTCTGATATTAAATTGAACCATTTGAACATGATGGTAATGCAGCAGTCAGCATGCCTCTGTTATTGCTTGAGCCGTTTTGGAGTTCAGTTCTGGTGTTGTTCTGTAAGGAACTCATGGGTTTTCTATGGGTCCTCCAGTTTCCTCCCACAGTCTAAAGACGTACTGGGTAGTTTAATTGGTCATTTAAGTTATCCCTTGATTAGGTGAAGGTTAATTGGGTTTGTCGGGTTGGCGTGTCTTGAAGGGTCAGAAGGGCCAACTCTGCACTGTGTTGCTACATATGAGTATTAAACAGACACGGTATTCAAGTTCAAATTTATTGTCATTCATCTGTGTACATGTATACAGCTAAATGAAGCATCAGTCCTCAGGGGCCCATTTCATACAGTCACGTATTCAACCAAACACATCGACCCTCAGGGACAAATTTCATACAGTTACCCACAGGATGTATTCAACCGAACACCTGTACACAGTGAAACAAAACATCGATCCTCAGGGACAAATTACATACAGTTACCCACAGGATGTATTCAACCGAACACCTGTACGCAGTGAAACAAAACATCGATCCTCAGGGACAAATTACATACAGTTACCCACAGGATACAAGTGACTGGGCTTGTATACACTGGAAATGAGAAGGATGAGAGGGGATCTGATTAAAACATATAAGATTATTAAGGGATTGGACACGCTAGAAACAGGAAACATGTTCCCGATGTTGGGGGAGTCCAGAACCAAAGGCCACAGTTTAAGAATAAGGGGTAGGCCATTTAGAACAGAGTTGAGGAAAAACTTTTTTACCGAGAGAGTTGTGGATCTGTGGAATGCTCTGCCTTAGAAAGCAGTGGAGGCCAATTCTCTGGATGCTTTCAAGAAAGAGTTAGATAGAGCTCTTAAAGATAGTAGAGTCAAGGGATATGGGGAGAAGGCAGGAATGGGGTACTGATTGTGGATGATCAGCCGTGATCACAGTGAATGGCGGTGCTGGCTCGAAGAGCCGAATGGCCTACTCCTGCACCTATTGCCTATTGTATTCAACCAAACACCTGTATACAGTGAAACGAATCATCAGTCCTCAGGGGCCAGTGTCATATAGTCACATGCAGCGCATATTCAACCATACTCATGTACACGGCTAAATGAAACATCGATACTCGGGCCCATTTGATACAGTCGCACACAAGATGTATTCAAGATTGTTTAATTCAAGATCCAGATTTATTTGATGTCATTTCTAGTACACAAGAGTAAAGATGAACAAAATATAGTTCTGCTGCATTTCCAAATATAATGCAGCAGAAAAACTAAACACAATAAGAAAGAAAAACACAATAAATGCAAGTACATAAGATAGCTTAACTGCAATACCGTGCAGAAGTCTTAGGCACATATATATAACTCGGGTGCCCATGAGTTTTGTACATTACTGTATTTGTCAATGTACAGCGGAGAGTGAGATTGTAAATCTGGCAGAAACAAAGGGTGTTGGGAGTGGTGAGGGTGGAGTGCCATGGGAGGGGTGTCAGAGAAGGTATGCTGGGGGATGGGACTGGCATTGGTGTGACACACCCAGCCCTGAGACTCCAGGCAAGGTTATTTGATTCCAAGTGATTGATTTATTGATCATTCCAGAATGTCTCTCTGTGCTTCCCACTCCCTCCCCTCTCCCTTCCCCTTTTCCCTTCCCCCTGCCCCCGTTCCACTTCAGCCCATATCAGAATCACTCACATCTGTCATGAAATTTGTGTCTTTGTTTGTGGCAGCAGTACAATGCAACACATAAAATTACTGCAGTACTGTCCAAAAGTCTTGGACACCTTAGATAGGTAGATGTGCTTAAGACTTTTGTACAGTACTGTGCATAGATTGATTGTATGTCCATAAAGTGAAACTAGACACAGGGGTGTCTGTACACAAGGTGACTGACAGGAAATGATAAAGTAGTAGTAATGATAAAACACTTGGAGGAGTGTGGAGGGGTGGGTTAGTGGGTGGAGGTTTTGATCAGCCTTACTGCTTGGGGAAAGTAACTGTTTTTGAGTCTGGTGGTCCTGGTGTGGATGCTACGTAGCCTCCTCCCTGATGGGAGTGGGACAAACAGTCCATGAGAAGGGTGGGTGGGATCCTTCATGATGTTACTGGCCTGGTAGAGTTACAACAGCACATACAGTCACAAAATAATATTACCACGGTCCCTGGGTGACATGGCCTGAAGATTGATGGGTTGACATAAAGTGTGAGGTGCATGCCTATATAAGACAGGATAGTGTTACTGACATTAATGTAGTAAAACAAACAATCGTATAAATATGTGAAACAGCAACAATAAAAGATGAAAAGCGACCGGTGCAGGACGAGAGTGTGTCTGGGAGTTGGGGTGGGGTGGGGTGGTGAGGGGCGACAGGGTGTTTGGATGGTGTTGTGCTGTAAGGTTTATAAGAGTGAGGTTTGAAGACTTGGGGAGGCGGAGAGAGAGAGAAGGATAAAAGTCAGAAACACATTGGATTTCTTTCAACATTCCTCCAACAGCCCACACTCAGTGAGTCGGGTGACTGAAATATTGCAGAGATATATTTGTACTGACGGAGACACAAGAGACAACAGACACTGGAATCTGGAGCAACAGTCAATCTGCTGGAGGAACTCAGCGGGTCAGACAGCATCTGTAGCGGCAAATGAAATGTCAATACTCTGCATCAACATCAACATTTATTAGTCGAGGCACTGAGTTCAAAAGTCAGCAAGTTATGTTGCAGCTTTATAAACTCTAGTTAGGCCATGTCTGTAGTACCGCGGACAGTTCGGGCGCCCCATTATAGGAAGGATGTCGAGGCTTTAGAGAGAGTGGAGTAGAGGGTGTTATTAGAGAGAGTCTAAGCCCCAAGCCCAATATCACTCGCAAGGCAGCTGACCACAAGGCCCTACAAAGGATTGTGGAGGTTGCTGGGACAATCAACGGGATCTCTATTCCATACATCCGAGATATTTATTGCAAGCATTGCATACTCAGGGCTCTTAGCATTGTCAATCATCCCTCCCATCCATCCAACAATCTCTCCGGCCCCTGCCATCAGGCAGGAGGTACCGTAGCATTAGGACAAGGACTGTCAGGATGGGAAAAAGCTTCTCCCCAAAGCAGTAAGACCACTGAACTCCCTGCCAACACCCAGGTCTCATCAGGTATGAAGTGCCAGTAGCATTATACTGTTTACTTTTAACTTGTGTCAAAAATTCACCATATTATTTGTTAATTTATTTGTGGTAATATCACTTTATGTGTTGTATGTGAGCTATATGTACTGTGTTGTGCATCTTAGTCCAGAGGAATGTTGCTTCATTTGGCAGTATACGTGTGTACAGTTAATTAACAATAAAACTGAACTTGAACTTGAAAATCTTGCTTGAGGGATAAACATATCTCTGAACATTAGAAATATCTCCCCTGCTGTTTGAATTGATGCCATTTTATATCTTGAGTAAGCAGACACAGTAGTTCACCATCTCATTCAGAGTGTTTTCTGCAACAAGAGTTGTGCCTCCTTGATGCTGTCATCCTGAGTGTACTAATGGTTTACGTGCTCTAGTTCCTGAATTAGGAATTCGAACCCCTGATCTTTAGACCTGAAATTCAGCAAAACTAGTAGCAGTCTGAGATCTGGTGACGGAAGTCAGAAAGTGACAGACTGCAAACTTTGTTCAAGGTCTTGGTTTTCCTCCCCCCACCCCTCCCTGATGTATGTTCATACATGATGAGTCAGGGTTCCATAAAAGCAGTGCAAGGGAGTGATTGTTCTAACACAGTGCCAAGGAAGATCATTTTGTTTTCTGGATGAGCTGTATTAGATCATAAGACCGTGAAATATAATCTCCATTCTCCTGCCTTCTCTCCGTAACCTTTGATGTTAAGAACAGGAAACTATCAACCTCTGCTTTAAATATCCCCATTGCCTTGAATTCACTCCCCTTGGAATTTTTCATGTTTTATTGTTTCACAACATTGGATCACAGTGAATTCGGTTTGGCTTTTTTGACACCGATCAACAGAAAAAGACTTTCGTGTCAAAGTTGAAAACAGATCTCTCGAAAGTGATCAAAATTAATTACAAATATAAAACATAAAATAATTGATTGCTTAAGTATTCACTCCTTTTTAATATGATACACCAAATCATTGATGCAGCCAGTTGGTTTTAGAAGTCACATAATTAGTTAAATGGAGATCTGTTTTTGGAGATCTGTGTGCAGTCAAGGTGTTTCAATTGATTGTAATAAAAATACACCTGTATCTGGAAGGTGTAATTGCTGGCGAGTCAGTATCCTGGCAAAAACTACACCATGAAGACAAAAGAACACTCCAAGAACTCCAGAAAAAGGTTATTGAAAAACCCAAGTCAGGAAATGGATACAGGAAAATTTCCAAGTCACTGAATATCCCCTAGAGTACAGTTAAGTCAATCATCAAGAAATGGAAAGAATATGGCACAGCTGTAAATTTGCATAGAGTTGGCCATCCTCAAAAACTGAGTGATCGTGCAAGAAGGGGACTAGTGAGGGAGGCCACTAAGAGACTGATGATAACTCTGGAGGAGTTACAAGCTTCAGTGGCTGAGATGGGAGAGACTGCGCATACAGTGACTGTTGCTCAGGTGATTCACCAGTCGCAGCTTTATGGGAGAGTGGCAAAGAGAAAGCCACTGTTGAAAAAAAAAATCTCAAATGAAATCTTGGCTAGAGTTTGCAAAAGGCAAGTGGAAGACTCTGACATCAGCTGGAAGAAGGTTCTATGGTCTGATGTAAACAAAACTGAGCTCTTTGGCCATCAGGCTAAATGTTATGTTTGGTGTAAGCCGAACACCACACATCATCAAAAACACCCCATCCCTACTATGAAGCATGGTGGTGGCTGCATCGTGCTGTGGGGATGCTTCACTGCAGTCGGCCCTGGAAGGCTTGTGAAGGTAGAGGGTAAAATGCAGCAAAACACAGGGAAATCCTGGAGGAAAACCTGATGCAATCAGCAAGAAAACTGTGACTTGGGAGAAGATCTGTTTTCCAACAAGACAGTGACTCCAAGTATAAAGCCAAAGCTTCACAGGAATGGCTTAAAAACAACAAAGTTAATGTTCTGGAATGGTCAAGTCAGAGTCCAGACCTCAATCCAATTGAGAATTTGTGGCTGGACTTGAAAAGATCTGTTCACCCATGTAATCTGACAGAGCTTGAACATTTTTGTAAAGAAGAATGGGGAAAAATTGCAGTGTCCAGATATGCAAAGCTGATAGAGACCTATCCACACAGACTCAAGGCTGTAATTGCTGCCAAAGGTGCATCTACTAAATACTGACTTGAAAGGGGTGAATAATTATGTAATAAATTATTTTGTTTTATACTTATAATTAATTTAGATCATTTTGTGGAGATCTGTTTTCACTTTGACATGAAAGAGTCTTTTTCTTTTGATCAGTGCCAAGAAAGCCAAATTAAATCCACTGTGATTCAATGCTGTAAAACAATAAAACATGAACATTTAAAAGGGGATGAATACTTCTTCTAGGCTTCAGTGAGACCCTTCCCCCCCCCATTCTTCTAAACTCCAGCAAGTACAGGAATGAGGGCATACATCTTCAAACTGATATGAGACCTCTTATGACAACAACACATATTTTGTCTGGTTAGCTGCCAACCTGATAATATGAACATATATTTTGCTACCTTCTGGTAATTTCTTCCCCCTTCCCCTTCCCTCTTCCCATTGGCTCCTCTCTTACCCCTTCTTTCTCCTCACCTGCCCCTTACTTACCTGATTCTCCCCTCCTTCCCTTTCTCCCATAATTCTCCCCTCAATCCGTTGTCTTCAGCCTTTTACCTCTTCTCCCTATCATCTCCCAACTTCTTACTTTATCCCCTCCCCTATCCCCCTCACCCAGTCTCACCTGTCAGTTTGTAGCTGCCTTATTCTGGCTTTTCCCCCTTCCTTTTCAGTCCTGATGCAAGGCTTCAGCCTGGAATTTCAAATGTATAGTCCCCTTTATAGTTGCTGTCTGAGCTGCTGAGTTCCTCCAGCATTTTCAGTAGGATATTGGACTCAGTCAAATTGTAACTGCAGCTTCTGGGAGGGATTTCCCAAAATATTCTCATGCAGTTTATAGGAATCATTGATCTTGTGAAGTTGGGACGGATAGTGGATAAAGACACCGTGGGCAGCTATACTGATTATGTTGACAGGCAGCAGGAGTTTGGTTTATTGTCACAGCTGAAAGGGAGAGCCCTTGTCAATGCAGAACCGTTCAATATAGTACTGGTATTGCTTTATCATTGTCACATGTCCCAAGATGCAGTGAAGACCTGGTCCTGCATACTGTTCCAGACACCCAGACATCAACCTCCCTGACGCTGAACACCGGTGTACTGAAGGGATGTGTACTGAGCCCTCTCTTTACAGCATTCACCCATGACTGTGCCCTTGTCTACGCCACCAACTCCAACATCAGATTTGCAGATGACGCCACAGTGACTGGATTAATTACAAACAACAACAAAACAGCATACAGAGAGATGGTGCAGAAACTGACTGAAAGCTGCAATAAGCAGAACCTTTCACACAACATTTAAAAAAAAACCAAAGACACAATTATTAATTTCAGGAAATCCAGTACTCATAACCGGTGAATGGGGTCTCCAGCTTTAAGTGTTTGGGAGTGAACATTTCAGAGGAGCTCTCCTGCGCCACCAACAAGTAGGAGGGAAGGTTCAGCAGCACCTGTACTGCTTTAGCAGTTTAAAGGAAGCAAATCTCATGTCAAGTCAAGTCATTTTTTATTGTCATTTTGACCATAACTGCTGGTACAGTACACAGTAAAAACGAGACAATGTTTTTCAGGGCCATGGTCCTATATGAACAATACAAAAACTACATAAACCAACACAAAAACTACACTAGACTACAGATCTACCCAGGACTGCATAAAGTACACAGAACAGTGCAGGCATTACAATAAATAATAAACAAGACAATAGGCACAGCAGAGGGCAGTAGGTTGGTAGTCTGATGGCTTGGGGGAAAATCTGTTACATAAGTAATCAGCTGAATGGCGGCATCTGGGATTCTGTCCGTTTCTGTACTCCTGCCAAGTATTTCGTTGCCACGGATGTAGTCCAATTTATTGTCCATTGGAGAGCAGAATGGACGGGAGAGCCGGCCGGCTAGGGCTTGCTTTTTTCCTGGCACAGACTCCTGTCCGCTCGCCTCACTTCCGCTTACGACATCCCCACCTCCGGCCACCGGCATCAGGCGACTCCGAGGACTGCAGGCCCGATTCCCTCAGCAAACCGAGGCCGAGCAATCTACCCAGCAGATTTTCACGAAGGTTTGTTTTTGGGCGATCTCTGTATTGTAGCAGTATCTGGCGATGGTAGATAGTCGCTCTGTTATCCATTGCCCTAAACCCTAATTGTGCCTTAAAATTAAATTTAAAAAAACAAAATTAAAGTAGCACCAGATCCGAAAGGCCGCCTACAGGATATTTATTCCAAAAGCTACTGGTAAACCTTTATCGAGGGCATATTGACTTACTGCATGACAGTATAGTGCGTTAGCTATAACAGGTTCGACCAGAAACCCCTCACTGAGTGGCCTGGACTGCTCAGACCATCACTGGGATGCAACTACCAGATATGGAAGCCACGCTGTCGACAGCAGGCTCACAACATCATAACAGACTCATCCCACCCCAGTAATCACCTGTCCAACCTCCTCCCATCCGGCACGAGACTCAGAAACATCTTTGCATGGACATCCAGAATGAAAAACAACAGCTTTCTCCCCAGGGCTGTCGTGCAACTGTTCAATGCACCCCCACCACCCGCAGTCCATAACACTGTAGACAATCTCTAAGTACAGTACATGGACATGTGCAATACTTGGGTTCCAAAGGGGCAGCTACCTTCCTTTGATTTCCAAACTCTTTGTTTTTGTTTGACTCTCAGCTTTAAATCTTGATGCTATTTTATATTTAATCATTGAATTTTATAACATGGGCATGTGCAGAACTTGAATGGCTCAGCGGCTGTTTCTTTTAATTTTAGAGTTGTGTGGGTTTTTCACTTGTAACTTAGATGTCATTCTTAATAATATAGAAATTATTTTAAATGTAATCATTATGTTTTCAGTAATTGAATTGCCAGTACACTGTTTTGCACGGACTGGAGTAGTACTGCAATTTTGTTATCCTCACGTTTTTAATTTAATCTGTTGCATAGAAAGTTACGCACAGTATAGGCCCTTCAGCCCACAATGTTGTGCTGATCTTTTAACCTACTCTAAGATCAATCTAACCCTTCGCTCCCACATAACCCTCCATTTTTCTGTTTTCCATGTGCCCGTCTAAGAGTCTCTTAGGTATCCCAAATGTATCCGCCTCTACCACCACTCCTGGCAGTGTGTTCCACACATCCAGCACACTCTGTGTAAAGAACTTTCCTCAAACACACAGATATTCAGACACAGTGCATTGAGAGGAAGCACAAGGTAATCATACCAATAACTTGGCACTTTGCGCAACACTACTACAGATCGGAGCATTCTGGAGTTCGGAGTTCAATTCCAGTGGGTCTATAAGGAGTTTGTACATTCTCCCCGTGAACTGCATAGGCGCTCCAGTTTTCTCCCACAGTCCAACCATGTAGGTTAATTGGTCATTATAAATTGTCCCGAGATTAGGGTAGGGTTAGATCGTTGGGTTGCTGGACTGGATGGGCCTGGGTATGTAAATAAATAAGTAATAACAGAATGCTCTCAATCCAAACAGAAAGCTGTCAGATTCTGTCTATCCAGATACTTAAAGATCCTGTCCCATAAGACATAAGAGCAGAATTAGGCCATATGGCCCATCGTCTAGGCCCTGCTATTCGATCATGGCTGATTTATTATCCCTCTCAACCCCATTCTTTTGCCTTCTCTCCATAACCTTTGACACCCTGACTAATCAAGAACTTATCAACCTCCGCTTTAAATATACCCAGTGACCTAGATTCCACAGCAGTCTGTGGCAATGAATTCTATAGATTTAACACCCTCTGGCTAAAGAAATTCCTCATTTCTCTTCTAAAGGGTAGTCCTTGAAATCTGAGGCTGTGCCCTTTCACCCCAGACTCCCCCACCATAGGAAACATCCTCTCCACATCTGCTCTATATAGGCCTTTCAATATTTGACAGGTTTCAATTAGATTCTCCCCGCATTCTTCTGAACTTCAAGTACAAGCTCAGAGCCATCAAATGCTCCTCATAGGGTAACCCTTTTTAGATTCTTGATTGGTTGGGGCATTAAGGGATACGAAGAGAAGGCAGGAAATTGGGGCTGAGAGGAAAATTGAATTAGCCATGCCGAAATTGCAGACCAGACCCGATGTTCCTATATCTTAGCTTATGGTCATTCTCGTGAACCTCCTCTAGACCCTCTCCAATGCTAGCACACCTTTCCTTAATAAGTGGCTCAAAACTGCTCACAATATTCCATGTGATCTGACCAGTGCCTTACAAAGCCTCAGCATTACATCCTTGCTTTTATATTCTTTCTAGTTCTCACCTTCCTCACTACTGATTCAACCTACAGGCTAACTTTTAGGGAGTCCTACATGAGTACTCCCAAGTCCCTTTACACCTCTGAGTTTTGAATTTTCTCTTTAGAGAAAAGTCTACACCATTATTCCTTCAATCAAAGTTCATGACCGAACACTACCCTACACTAAATTCCATCTCCCACCTCTTTGCTCATTCTCCCAACCTGAGCCCTCCTGCAGACGCCCTGCTTCGTCACCACCTGCCTCCCCACCTATCCTCATATCAACGAGGGAACTGTTCAATACAGGCAGTCCCTGGGTTACATACAAGTTCCGTTCCTGAGTCCGTCTTTAAGTCGGATTTGTACGTAAGTCAGAACAAGTACATCCGGTATTGTTTAGCGTCAGTCAAACGTTTGTGTTGTATATAGTATTTATTTTACCTTTGGTAGAGTATTCCAGAGTTTCGGTGTTTTAGAGCAAAAGGCCACTAACCAGTATTCGTGGATGTAAGATTATGATCAGGGATGTAAGAGTATAAACACTCCAAAATATACGGAGAAGCTAGATTATTCAGAGCCTTCTGTACAATTAAAGGTATTTAAAAATTGATCCTGAAGGACACAGGTGGCCAGTGCAATGATGCCAAAACTGATGAAATTTTGATTGGGTTGAGGATCAGTGGCATGGAATGCAAAACGACTGGGGACTTGTCACTGCCATTGTGATGTGTCATCATCTTCTGCCAGCTGACCATTGAGGTCTTGCTTGGATGGTTCTTTTTACAACCTTACCAGTAGCTAAGCTCCAGATGCCATGGCTGTCGAGACCTCAGGTGTCAGGAACTCACAAGCCTCTCCGTCAGGACAAGGTGACGATCCTCAGAGTTAGAAACACAAGAACAGACTGTTTATTCCCCTCCGTAGATACTGCCTGCTATGACGAGAGATTGAGTTGCCTGGGACTGTACTCGCTGGACTTCAGCAGAACAGGAAAGGTTCAAATAGAGTTATATAAAATTATGGAAGGAGTAGATTAGTTAGAAACAGGAAAGTTGTTTCCACTGTTAGATGAGACTAGAACTAGGGGACATAGCCGAAAGATTTGAAGGAATAGATTTAGCACAGAGATGAAGAGAAACTGCTTTCCCCAGAGAGTAGCGAATCTGTGGAATTCTCTGCCTAGAGTAGCAGTAAAGGCTACTTCATTGAATGTATTTAAGACAAAGTTAGATAGATGTTGTGGCTGATGGTTGAGGTGTAACCTGGTAATGCAAGTCCTGAGGCTCTTGTACCTTGTACTTTCTTCCTGATGGCAGCAGTGAGGAGAGAGCATATCCTGTGTGGTGGGGATCCCTGATGAAAGATGCTGCTTTCCTACAACAGCATTTCAAATGTAATTTAAAGTTGCTAACCTCTCCACCTCAGATCCTCTGATGAGGACTGGCTCATGGATCTGTGGTTACCTCCTCCTGAAATCTATAATCAGCTCCTTGGTCTCCTAATATTTTTGGTATTACCCGTAATGAGAAGTTATACAAATTATCGCTTTATGCTGATGATTTGTTGTTATATATTTCTAATCCTAGTAGGTCTATTCCTGCTATTTTATCCTTGTTGGCTCAATTTGGTAGTTTTTCTGGTTATAAGTTAAACTTAGATAAGAGTGAGTTATTCCCTTTAAACGCGCAAACTTTATTGAGTGATAGGATGCCATTTAAAGTTGTTACTGATAACTTTATCTATTTAGGTATAAAAATCACCAAGAAATATAAAGATTTATTTGGACTGAATTTTTTACCTATGCTTCATCAAATTCAGCAACTTACTACTAGATGGTCTCCCTTATTTTTATCATTAGTTGGTCGGATTAATGCTATTAAAATGATGATTTTACCGAAATTTTTATATTTATTCCAAGCTTTACCAATTTTTATTCCTAAATCTTTTTTTGATAATATTGATTCAAAGATTTCCTCATTTGTTTGGCAAAATAAAAATCCTAGGTTAAGCAAAAGGCAATTACAAAAGTCTAAAAAAGATGGTGGTCTAGCTTTACCTAACTTTAGATTTTATTATTGGGCGAATAATATTCGTAACCTAATGTACTGGAAACTAGATTTGGATTCACCTGTGTGCCCACAGTGGGTAAATTTGGAATGTAGTGAGGTTAAGGGATATTCTATATTTTCCGTTCTTGGTTCTTTTCTTCCTATTGATTTAGCCAAATTCAATAAACAGATATCTAACCCTGTTGTTAAACATACACTACGAATTTGGTTTCAATTTCGCAAATTCTTTAATCTGAAAAACTTTGCTTTGGACAGCCCTATTTTATGTAATTTTTTTTTTAAACCTTCATTGACAGATCAAGCTTTTAGTATATGGAAAAGGAAAGGTATAAAATGTTTTCGTGATCTTTTTTTTGAAGGTACTTTGATGTCTTTTGATCAACTATCCAACAAATTTGAATTACCTAAATCTAATTTTTTTAGATACTTACAAATTAGAAATTTCTTACATAAAATTCTTCCATCTTTTCCTAATTCAACTCCATCGGATTTTTCAGATTTGATTTTTACTTTTAATTCTTGTCAGAAGGGATTAGTAGCTTTTATTTATAACATGATTATGAAGATACAGCCAGAAATATCGGATAGAATTAGACAAGAATGGGAAAAAGAACTTCGATGTAATATATCAACAGATAAATGGGAAAAAATTTTACAAATGGTTAATTCCTCCTCTATTTGTGCTAAACATGCTTTAATACAATTTAAAATTGTACATAGAGCTTATATGTCTAAAGATAAACTTGCCCGATTTTATTCGCATATCAATCCTCAATGTGACAGATGTCACTTAGAAGTGGCTTCATTGACTCACATGTTTTGGACATGTCCCACTTTACATAACTATTGGAAGGACATTTTTGATGTCATTTCCTCAGTATGGAATATCGATTTACAACCCCATTTTATTACTGCAATTTTCGGTATACCAAATGAAGATGGCAATCAACTTTCCCCTTCAATCAGACGAATGATTGCCTTTGTAACATTAATTGCCAGAAGGTCTATATTACAAAACTGGAAAGAAGTAAATCCTCCTACTACATTTCAGTGGTTCTCCCAAACTATTTCTTATTTGAGTTTGGAAAAAATCAGAAGCACTATCTTTGATTCTTCAATTAAATTTGAAGAAACCTGGGGACCATTTATTCGACACTTTCATATGAATTAATTTGGCTTATTTCAGATCCTTTTCTCTACTTATACTTGTTCAGGTATGGAGTTCTGGAGTTCTTTTCTTGACACCTTTATATATTTATAAAGTGTTATTATTGCCCATGTTAGTGTTAGTTTAGTATTTTTTTTCATTATATATTTTTTCTCATATATAATTTCAATTTTTTTTTTCTTTTTTCGACGATTATTTTTGTTTTTCATATATATTTACATAGACTTGATTGATTTATGCACCTTTTGTTGATGGATGTTTTAATAGGATATTATTATCCTATTACTAATGTAATCTCAAGTTTATTGAATCTGTAATCTATTCATTATTTTGTGTTGTTTTTTTTTATATATGAAATTTAATAAAAAGATTGAAAAAGAAAGAAAGAAAGAAAGCTCCTTGGTCTTGCTGACATTGAGTGAGAGGTTGTTATTATGGCACCACTCAGTCAGATTTCAAAAGGCAATGCCTCAAAAAGGTGGCATCCATTGTTAAAGACCCCCATCACCCAGAGGCCCACTCCCCTCATTAATACCATTGGGGGGGGGAAGATGGACACTCAACGGTTTAGGAACAGCTTCTTCCCCTTTCATCAGTTTTCTGGATGGACAATGAACCCAGGTACACAACTCACTACCTTTTTTGCTCTCTTTATGCTTACTTAATGATATTCAAATATGTATATATATGTGTATGTGTGTGTGTATATATGTGTGTGAGTGTGTTAGTTATTATTGAGAGCCTCAAAACAAATTTCACAAGTGATAATAAACCTGAATCTGATAAGAACATCGATTCTGCATTCATAACCTTGCTTAACAAGAATCTTTCTACTTAAAAATAATTAATGACTGCTTCCACTGTCCTTTGAAGAAGAGACATTTGAAGACCATCAAACTTCTTCAGAAGACAAAAGAACTCATCAGTTTTAAGTGGGCAGTGTGTTATCCGTAAAGTCACTGAGCTTAATGACCAGATAATCTTGTTTCCGGGATGTTGATCAAGATCACACACCAACAGACTTAGCAGAACACAGCCTAATGATTCTCAAGGCTACTGTCCCAAGGTTGTCATATTCACTCTTTAGGGAGTTTTCATACTCTGGTATATTATTGGAGAGAAATAGTAGGAGTAGTGCAGTCACTCGAGTTGAGTATGATGTTTTCCTAAAGGGTTGTCTATGGTTGGGTCTTCAGGTGGTTTAGAGGTCGAGCTGGGATCCATATGTTCTGGTGTCATGTGGGCAAGAGTCAGTGGTTAGTGGAGGGTCTCTTGGTTGTTCAGTCAGTCCTTTTGCAGCCGCCGCTTGTTCTCTGCAGCACACAGAGATTGCTCTCCTGTAGCGCAGCTCCCTCTTGGACAGATTTCCTCTCGGCGTAATTATTGGGTGTAACGTCTTGCCAGTTTTTAGACGTCATGTTGAATTTCTTCAGGCTGATTTTGATGTTATCTTAGAAGCGTTTCCTTGTCCACCAGGGGCTCGCTGACCTTCCTTCCACTGGATCTGTTCGAGGAGATGTGAGTTAGACATCCAGGTGACATGACTTATCCAGTGGATGTTGTATTGTTTTGTCACAGTGGAGATGCTGTTCATGTCAGCCTCTTCCAGTGTGCTGGTGTTAGTGCCTCTGTTCTTCCAGCTGATCCTCAAAATCTTCAGTAAGACCTTTTGGTGGTGTTCTTCCAGGGCTTTCAGGTGTCTCCTCTAGGTGGTCCATGATTTGGCTCCAAACTAACGTAGGAAGGACGACTGGTCTATAGACCAAAAGTTTTGTTTGGACCTTTAGTCCTCAAAATATCTTTTCCTTAATCTTGCATAGGCTCCAGTAGCACAACTCAGGCGGTGGCTGATCTCTGAGTCGATGTCTGCCTTTGAGGAGAGAACGCTGACAAGGTAGGGAAAGTGGTCTACGTTTTCAACCGTGATTACGTCAACTTTTATGGAGGGCTGGATAAGTGGCAGGTTGGGTGGTTGCTGATATAGGACCTGGGTCCTTTTTATATTTAAGACAAGATCCAGGACCCGATATGCCTTGGCAAAGAGTTTATTATTGATAGTTAGTTTTTAAAGACCGTTTCATTTGCAATACTCACTTACATAACTTTAATATTTGGAATCTACTCAGGTAAATTCACAGAATTACATATTTATAATGGTTCCACATCCCAACTAGTAGAACCCCTTTGAATATTCAATATTGGGTTTAAACTAGAGTTGCAGGGGGATCGGGGGTAGAGTGCCAGAATGGTTAGTGGAGAGGTTGTGGAGGCAGATGTTGGTAAGATCTCAGACCAAGTTAGGACTCAAAGGTTGAGCATGGTGCTATGGTGCCAAATTCAAAAGGGTGAATACAAGACTGAAGGTGTTCCTGAGTGTATATGGAATAAGGTAGATGAACTTGCAGCACAACAGTCTGGCACGTATGATGCTGTAGATATCACTGAATCACGGCTGAAAGATTATTGTTGTGAGCTTAATGTCTAAGGATACACATTGCATCAAATGGACAGGTAGGAAGGCTGAGAGGGTGGCGTAGCTCTGTTGGAAAAAAATGAATTTAAATCATTACAAAGAGGTGACATATTGTTGGAAGGTGCTGAATCATTGTGGATAGAGCTGAGGAACTGCAAAGTTAAAATGACCCTGATGGGAGTTGTATACAAACCCCCTCCCCCCAAACAGTAGTAAGGATGTAGCCTACAAATCACAATGGGAGATAGAAAATGCATGTCAAAAGGGCAATGTTACAATGGTCATGGGGGACTTCAGTATGCTGGCAGGTTGGGAAAATCAAGTTGGTGGTGGATTCCAGGAGGGGGAATTTCTTGAGTGCCTAGGAAATGGCTTTTTAGAGCGATTCATGGTTGAGCCCACTATGGGGTCAGCTATTCTGGATTGGGTGTTGTGCAATGAACCAGAATTGATTAGAGAGCTTAACGTAAAAAAATCATTAGGGGCAAGTGATCATAATTTGATCGAATTCACCCTGAAATCTGAGAGGGAGAAACTGAAGTCAGATGTATCAGTATTACAATGGAGTGATGGGAATTTATGGCATGAAAGAGGAGCTGGCCAAAATTAATTGGAAAAGAACACTGGCAGGGATTACAGCAGAGCATCAATGGCTGGAATTTCTTGAAACAATTCGGAAGGCACAGGAAATATACATCCAAAAGAGGAAGAAGTATTCTAAGATGATACAACCGTGGCTAACAAGAGAAGTGAAAGCCGATATTAAAGCCAAAGTGAGGGCATATAATACAGCAAAAATTAGTGGGAAGTTAGAGAATTGGGAAGCTTTTAAAAACCAACAAAAAGGCAATGAAAAAGTCATTAAGAAGGTAAAGGTGGAATATGAAAGTAAGCTGGCAGATAATATTAAAAAGGATATTAAAAGTTTCTCCAGACACATGAAGTATAAAAAAGAAGCGAGAGTGGATATCAGATCACTGGAAAACGATGCTGGAGAGTTAGTAACGGAGGACAAGGAAATGGCAGAGGAACTGAATAAGTATTTTGCATCAGTCTTCACTGTGAAAGACACCAGTAGTATGGTGGAAGTTCCAGGTGTCAGGGGGCATGAAGTGTGTGAAGTTCCTTAATTAGAGAGGAGTTTCTTGGGAAACTGAAAGGTCTGAAAGTAGATAATTCACCTGGACCAGATGGTGTACACCCCAGAGTTCTGAAAGAGGTGGCTAGAGAGATTGTGGAGGTGTTAGTAGTGATCTTTCAAGAATCACTAGATTCTGGAATAGTTCCAGAAGCTTGAAAAATTGTAAATGTCACTCCACTCTTCAAGAAGGGAGAGAGGCAGAAGAAAGGAAAGATGTATTGACATTAGAGAGGGTCCAGAGGAGGTTCACAAGAATGATTCCAGGATGAAAGGTTTTTATGAATGAAGAGCATTTCATTCATCGCTCATGGCCAGGCACAGCTCAAATACCATCTACAGATTTGCTGATGAAACAAGCATTGTTGGTAGAATCTCAGGTGATGATGAGAGGGCGTACAGGAGTGAGATATGCCAATTAGTGGAGTGGTGCTGCAGCAACAACCCGGCACTCAATGTCAGTAAGATGAAAGAGCTGATTGTGGACTTCAGGAAGGGTAAGACAAAGGAACACATACCAATCCTCATAGAGGGATCAGAATTGGAGAGAGCTGAGTAGCTTCAAGTTCCTGGGTGACAAGATCTCTTGAGGATCTAACCTGGTCCCAACATACTGATATATCATAAAGAAGGCAAAACAGTGGCTATACTTTATTAGGAGTTTGAAGTGATTTGGCATGTCAACAAATACACTCAAAAGCTTCTATTATTGTGCTGTGGAGAGCATTCTGACAGGCTGCATCACTGTCTGGTATGGAGGGGCTACTGCACAGGACTGTAAGAAGCTGCAGAAGGTTGTAAATCTAGTCAGCTCTATCTTGGGCACTAGCCTTCAAAGTACCCAGGACATCTTTAGGCAGTGGTGTCTTAGAAAGGCAGTGTCCATTATTAAAGACCTCCAGTACCCAGGGCATGCTGTTTTCTCACTGTTACCATCAGGAAGGAGATACAGAAGCCTGAAAGCACACACTCAGCGATTCAGGAACAGCTTCTTTCCCTCTGCCATCTGATTCCTAAATGGACTTTGAAGCTTTGGACACTACCTCATTTTTTTCTGTTTTTGCACATTTTTAATAATCTATTCAATATATGTAAATGTAATTGATTTACTTGTTTATTTATTGTTTTATTTTATTTATTATTATTTTTTCTCTCTCTGCTAGATTATGTACTGCAATGAACTGCTGCTGCTAAGTTAACAAATTTCACGTCTCATGCCGGTGATAATAAACCTGATTCTGATTCATAGCTCTGGGCCGGTCCTCACTGGAGTTTAGAATGATGAGAGGAGGATCCCATGGATATCTAGCAAATATTGAAAGGCCTAGATGGAGTGGATGTGGAGAGGATGCTTCCTGTAGTAGGGAAGTCTAGGACCAGAGATCACTGCCACAGAATAGAAGTATAGCCATTTAGAACAGAGATGAGGGGATATTTCTTTAGCTAGAGGGTGATGAATCTGTGGAATTCATTGCCACAGATGGCTGTAGATACCAAGTCATTTGGTGTATTTAAAGCTGAGATTCCCAGGTTCTCGATTAGTCAAGGCTTCAAAGGTTACGGGGATGAGGTTGAGAGGGATAATAAGTCAGCCAGTGGAACAGACTCGATGGGATGAATGGCCTAATTCCGTTCTTATGTTTTATAGTCTAAATTCCAGAATAATCCCTAGCAGCTCACTAACTCTTTCTCAGCTGCTGAGGTGATGTCATTTGAGCACATTTTAACAGTGAGGAAAGATGATCTACCCTGATGAAGGGTCTTGGCCTGAAACGCCGATTATTTATTCATTTCCATAGATGCTGCCTGAGTTGCTGAGCTCCACCAGCATTTTGTTTGTGTTACTCTGGGTTTCCAGCATCTGCAGAATCATTTGGGTTTATGAACAGAATTTTTGTACAGGAGGTTCAGGATTGCCAGACTGGGTAACAGCTTCTTCCCTGAGACTGAGACTAATGAATACTGCCTGCACCGAGGCCTCATCACTACAACAGTGAGCTAATTACCGTACTTTTCACCTGAGCTGCACACTTTGAATTATATTTCATTACCTTATTTATTGGACTATTTTGTTTTATGTGCTGCGTGTGATGTACGTTTTGTGGGTGTAACTTGGTCTGAAGGAATGTTGTTTCATTTGGTTTTATATACAGTATGTACAGTTAGATGACAATACATTTGAACTTTACTTGACTTGATAGGTTCATTAGTTTGGGCCCAAATCCTATTCTAGGTTTAGGCCATAAGACATAGAGCAGAATTAGGCCATTCAGCCCATCGAGTTTGGTCCACCCTTCCATCATAGCTGATTTATTATCCCCCCCCCCCACCACATTCTCCTGCACTGCCTGTAACCTTTGACACCCTGACTAATGAAGAACACATCAGTCCCTGCTTTTCATGTGGTCAATGACTGAGAGGTGAAAATTCACATGTTAGTTCACCACAGCTTCCTACTTTATAATTTCAACTTCCAATCATGTTAATAGAAAAGCATTTTAGAAAATAGAAGCTATCTTGGGGGAACTTGGTTGACAGTGGTAGTCAAGGTTCTATTCCTTTCGCTGTCTGTAAGGAATTTGTATGTTCTGCCTGTGACAGCGCGGGCTGCCTCCGGATGCTCCAGTTCCCTTCCGAAGTCCAGAGATGTACAGCTTAGGGTTAGAAAGTTGTGGGCATGCTATGTTGGCTCTGGAAGCAGGGTGCCATTTGCAGGCTGCCTCCCTGATGCAAACAGCACATTTCACTGTTCGTTTCAATGACGAATACAGCTAATCTTTTTAGGTTGTTTTCTCTGGAGTGTCAGAGGCTGAGCAGAGGTCTGATAGAGGTTTATAAGATTCTGAGAGGCATAGGTAGAGTAGACAGACAGTATCTTTTTCATAGGGTTGAAATGTCTAATACCAAAGGGCATATATTTAAGGTAGGGTATTTTCAAAGGAAATGTGAGGGGTAAGTTTATTACACAGAGAGGGGTGGGTGTCTGGAATGCGTAGCCAGGGGTGGTAGTAAAGGCAGATGCATTGGGACCTTTCAGGGACATTTAGACAGGCGCAGGAATGTCAGGAAAATGGAAGGATAAGGGCATTGTGTGGGCAGAAAGGATTAGTTTAGCTCCTGTTTTGCACCGCAGACCAATTTAATATTGACAATATTCTTGCGGACCGGCCGACGGTGGGAGGAGTGGGGTGTTAAACACGACTGGAATACAGCGATACTCGAAGGGAGTTCCTTATGTCCAGTCTATTCCACAATTTAATTTTTGTGGCTATCAGCACTTGCTCCTGACCCGCTTGCTCAAGTTTTTTCCCCTCAAAAATCTCAACTGGTTTGTCTTTAAGTGCAGGGTGCTTGGACTCAGGGTACTGAAGCAGTTTTGAGAGCTTCGTTGCCTCATTAGACAGCCTCTGGGCCCGAACTCCAGCGTCCCGCCCGCATACCGCCAGACGCCTTGGCCAGGCGCGGCTGGTCATGGTTGGATGAGAGGACAAGGTCAGGGCCGGAGGTCCCCGTACCGGGGCCGCGGCAGTCGCAGTCCAGAGAGAGCGACCCACCGAGCGAGGATTGCGACAGGACGCACACCCGGCCTCCTTGTAGGTAGGTAGGATCTATCAGCCAACAAAAGTTTGGCTCGAGGGATGACTTTCAGTAGATCGCTAAGTAAGTAAGTAGCAGGTAGCTGCTCTGCTACTTACGAAACCCTGAGCCCGAATTAGGTCGTCTGCGAATATTTTAGCACCGGGTTCCCTGCGAACATTCAGTGTGCTAAACAGGTTTAGAGGCGGCTCCCATCTGTCCACGCTCCAAGCCAGTAGCAGCAGCACTTCCTGCCGACTTCCCAAGGCGGCCGTTTACCCGAGGCCAACCAGTGATCCCTGGCCCGAGGCTTTCACTGCGTTTAGGCGACTGATGACCTCGCGAGTGTTCAAGTTCAACAGTGGGCATGACAGCGAATGAGGAAAGGTGCAGCTGACTCATATTGTTTCATATCAACAAATCATATCGTTTCCTCGTGGCCCAGTAGCACATGCTTTGCGGCCCGGTGGTTGGGGACCACTGGTTTAGCTGGCCATTTGAATACTTATTGGTTCAGCATAATATTGTGGGTGAAAGGGCCGGTTCCTATGCTGGACTGTTGTATATTCTATGTTGAGGTACTGGTTAAACAAGAATTTCCACTCTGAGATGCCCAACCCTATATGCACACGTGTCAAGTTTGCTCAGCAGGAATCCCAGCTATTTTCAGAGTTGCCCTGAGAAATCCTGCCTCAGAACAGAACATCCTAGACCAGAGGTCGGCAACCTGCGGCTCCGGAGCCACATGCGGCTCTTTGATCTCTGTGATGCGGCTCCCCGTGGTTTGTTAGCTTTTGAAATGTAATTCGAAATTTGAAGATTATGGTGATCTTGTACAATCTGAAAACTTTGCGGAGACACCGTTTCCTGGCACATCCGAACTGGCTCACAATTAGCCACCGTTCCAGCTAAGGGAGATAGCCTACGGGGGTTTGTGAGTACGTGTCTTTTGGAGCATCCGCACCCACGGGGACGGGTTGAGGGAGGCTTTAAAGCAAGGCTGTTTAGTTCGAATAAAGTTACCTTTGACTGCAGTCTTTATTTTAGCGCTGCGTGTAGCACACCTCTACAACGTGTTTTTTTATCACTATTAATATACATCACAACTGCCAATGCCTGACACCCGCCAGTGCGCGCATTCTTTTAATTCTTCGATCCAAGGTAGGCTACCTACGGAGTAACCTTCAACCCAACGTCTTTTTTTCGGAGTTCAAAATGTTTTTGTTGCATGCAGAAATGTAATTTCGTTTTCTCTGCAGGAGTTCATCAATTTCATAAATGCAACACATTATAGTTTGTTTATACATAGCATAAAGGCAAAAAAAACCTGTTGTATGCAGTGTTATTTCATTTTGTGGCTCCCAGTGTTTTCTTTTCTGTGGGAAATGGGTCCATATTGGCTCTTTCAGTGGTAAACGTTGCCGACCCCTGTCCTAGACCGAAATCAGTATAGATGAAAGTTTATGGTCACATGCACAATGAAAAACTTTCTTGCAGCAGCACCATAGGTACATTAAGTCATAGAATATTACAGTGCAGAAACATGCCTTTTGGCCCATCTAGTCCATGACAAACTATTATTCTTCCATGGACCATAGCCTAACATACCTCTCCGTGCACTTATCCAAATTTCTCTTAAATGTTGGAATCAAACCTGCACGCACCACTTCTGCTGGCAGCTTGTTCCTCAACTCTGAAGAAGTTCCCCCTCAGATTCCCCTTAAATATTACACCTTTCACCCTTAACCCGTGACACTTAGTTCTTGTCTCACCCAATCTCAGTGGAAAAAGCTGGCTTGCATTTACCCTATCTGTACCTCTCATCATTCTGTGCACCTCTGTCAAATCTCCCCTCATTCTCTGATGCTCCAGGGAATAAAGTCCTAACCTATTCAGTCTTTCTCTATAATTCAGCTCCTGGTAAATTTCCTCTGCAGTCTTTCAATCTTATTGACATCGTTATCACCTCGGCAGCATACAACATTGGACAAGCAGCACGAAAAACTTAAGTTAAGCATAAATTATACACAATGTTTACCAAAAAAATGCAACGAGAACAGAAAAGAAATCAACTTTAGCACAAAGTGACGAGAGTGGATGTAGTGTTGCTAAACTGTGGTGATTAGGCTTTAGCTGGTTGGTTGAAGGAAGTAGCTGTTACTGTGTTTTATTTAGAGATACAGCAGGTAACAGGCCCTTCTGGCCCACCAAACCACGTTGCCTAGCAACCCACCTGTTTAACCCTAATCTAGTCACAGGACAATTTACAATAATCTAGTATCCTGTTAACAGGTATGGTGGACTGTGGGAGGAAACCAGAGCACCCATAGGAAACCCACATGCAGATGACAAGAACGTGCAGACTTTCTGATGGGATGCTGGAATTGACCGCAAACTCCTCTGCTCTGAGCTGTAATAGCATTGTGCTGATTACTACGCTACCATGGCGCCCTTGCTCCTGAACCTGGTGATGTAGGACTTCAGGTTTACAACTGAGCGGATTTCATTTTACAATTGGGTTGAGAACTTTGTTTTAAATGGTGGAACTTGGTGGGGCTGCAAACCTTGACTTTCTGAAATGGTATCTAGGTAAGCCATGGCTATTGACTTACAAGTTGGAAGGGTGGTGAGACTAAAATGACCCTTTGTGGGAGATACTAACTGTTATAATTCTATCTCACAGATAGAGCAGTGATTCATCGACTCAGTGTGGAGCACAGGAATTGATCCCAAATTTCAGTAAATCCCTTGAGCCCACTCCTGTCACACGCACAATACATGTGGAGGTGCCTGTCCTTTCAAGATATGACTTGACTATAGAGTCATAGAGAAGTACAGCACAGAAACAGGCCCTTCGGCCCATCATCCATGCTAAAACCATTTAAGCTGCCTATTCCCAATGACCTGTACCAGGACCATAGCCCTCCCTATCCCTGCTATCCCTGTACCTATCCAAACTTCTCTTAAACGTTGAAATTGAGCTTGTATACACCATTTGTGATGGCAGCTCATTCCACATTCTCACGACCCTCTGAGAAAAGAAGGTTCCCCTCACGTTCCCCTTAAACTTCTCACATTTCACCCTTAAGCCATGGCCTCTTGTTGTAGTCCCACCCAACCTCAGTGGAAAATGCCTACATGCATTTACCCAGTCTATATCCCTCATAATTTTGTATATCAAATCTCCTCTCAATCTTCTCATCCTGAAGAAAACAGTCCTAACCTATTTCAAACTTTCCTTATAACTTGGGTCCTCCAGACTCAGCAGCATCCTTGTAAATGTTCTCAGCACTCTGCACTTGTTTGCATCTTTCCTGTAGGTAGGTGACCAAAACTGCTCACAGTACCCCAAATTAGACGTCACCTATGTCTTACACAACTTCAACATAACATCCTATTTTCTGTATTCAATACATTGGTTTATGAAGGCCAATGTGCCAAAAGCTTTCTTTACGACCCCATCTACCTGTGACGCCACTTTTGACAAATTATTGACCTATATTCCCAGACCCCTTTGTTCTACCACTATCCTCAGTGCCCTACCATTCACTGAGCAAGTCCTACCCTGGTGAATTCTACTGAAGTACAAAACCTCACACATGTCTGCATTATCTGCCATTTTTCAGCCCATTTTGCCAGATGATGTAGATCCCTCTGCAAACCATGGTAGCCTCCCTCACTGTCCACTACACACCCAATCTTGGTGACATCTGCAAAATTGCTGATCCAGTTAACCTCATTATCATCCAGATCATTGATGTAGATGGCAACCAGCAAAGGACCCAGCACCAATCCGTGCAGCACATCACCAGCCCCAGGCCTCCAGTCAGAGAGGCAACCCTCTACCACCACTGTCTGGCTTCTTCCTCCAAGCCAAAGTCTAATCCAATTTACTACCTCACACTGAATGCCAAGTGACTAAACCTTCTTGACCAGCCTCCCATGCGGGACCTTGTCAAATGTCCACGTAGACAGTATCCACTGCCTTGCCTTCAACCACTTTCCTGGCAAATTCCTCTATAAGATTGGTTAGACATGACCTATCATGCATGAAGCCATGCTGACTATCCCTTATCAGTCCCTGTCTATCCAAATGCTTATACACTCCGTCTCTCAGAATACCTTCCAATAACTTTCCCACAATTGATATCAGATTCACTGGCCTTTAATTTCCTGGTTTCTGTTTGGAGCCTTTTTTAAACAGCAGAACAACATTGGCTATCCTCTGGTACCTCTACTGTTGCTAAGGATGTTTTAAATTTCTCTGCTAGGACCCGGGCAATTTCTGCACTTGACTCCTGTAGGGACTGGGGGAATACTTTGTCAGGCCCTGGGGATTTATCTACCCTGATGACCACACTGCTTTCCATTTAATTTTGTCTCTAGTTAGGTTAGATTAGCTTTATTTGTCCCAATGCATTGAAACATGCAGTGAATGGCGATATTTGCATCAAATCAAGTCAGCAAGGATTGTGCTGGGCAGCCTGCAAGTGTCGTTACGCTTCTGGCTCAAACCCTAACCAGCATCTCTCAGGAATGTGGGATGAAACCGGAACTTCCTGAAGAAGCAATGTGGTCATGGGCAGATCATACAAACTCCTTATAATCAGTGACAGAATTGAACCCAATTTCCTGGCACTGTGATAGTGTTACACTAATTGCTGTGCTATTGTGCCCGCCCCCCAATGTATGCTGGGCTCACCTGTAGACTGTACGTCCAAGTGTGTGTTTTTGTCCTTGCTTCTGTATGGATGACTAAAACCATGCCAGACTCCTAAAGGTGCACAGTGGAGAGAATCCTGATGGATTGCATCACTGTCTGGTATGAAGCACCATGCTCAAGGATGCCAGGGTTTGAAAATCTGACATAAAGTGCTGGTTACAGCCCAGTCCATCGCAGGAAAAGCCCTCCCTACACACGTCTACACAGAGTGCTGTCACGAGAAAGCAGCATCCATTGTCAAGGACCCCCATCATCAACACCATGCTCTCTTCAGGAAGGAGGTAGAGAAGCCTTAAGTTCAGGAACAGTTATTACCGCTCAACCCTGAACCAACATGGACAACGTCACTCACCTCAACACTGAACTGATTCCCCAAACTATGGACTCACTTTCAAGGATTCTACCACTCATGTTCTCAGTGTTATTTACTTACTTATTTATTCATGTTTTATTAATAGTTTTTTTGTATTTGCAGTTTGTCTTTTACACATTGGCTGTTTGTCAGTCTGTGTGTGTAGTGTTTTATTGATTCTATTGTTTTTGTTTGTTCTACTGTGAATGCTCACAAGAAAATGAATCTTGGGGTAGTCTGTGGTGACAGAAATGTACTTCAATAATAAATTTACTTCGAATTTTAAACGATTTGAATATGACACCGGATCTGAAATTTGTGAGATCAAGACGGCACTGAGCTGTGATGTCCTTTGAGGTCATGACTCAGCCATTGTTGCTTGGTTTAAGTTTGTAGGGATGATTTTGGGGACAGTGAGGGCAGTTGGGGATCAGGTTAGGGTTTAGGGACAGAGAGGAGGGAGAGTTAGAGGTCAGGGGCAGTAAATGAAGAGTTAGGGGTACAAACAGGAGGTTGGAGTCCATGTCAGAACATTCTAGGGTTGAAGGTTAGCTATCCCTGATGATGGAATGCAGGTCAGCAGATAAAGACCAGTGAACCCCATGGTCAAGGACTGAGGTCACATGTCTGTGTGGTCAGGTCTGGATGCCAGACTCCAGCGATCTCCAAGGATGGAAGTCGATTGATGGGCTCTGAGGATGATGATGTGCAATCCCTGTGTTCAAGGACCACAGCTGATGGGCGCTGATGATGAAGTCAATGAGTCCTGGCTCGATGGTCAAAGATAGAAGTTCAAAGTAGATTCATTACCAAGGTACAAAGGTGTCATCATATACGAACCTGAGATTCATTTTCTTGCAGGCTTTCACAGTAAATACAGGAAACACAATAGAATCAATGAAAAACCACACCCAGCAAAATGGACAAACAACCACTGTGCAAAAGACAACAAAATGTGCAAATACAAAAAGGAAAAATAAATAATTAGGGTAAATAATCAATAAATATTGAGGACATGAGATGAAGAGTCCTTGAAGGTGAGTCCGTAGATTGTGGGGCAAGTGAAGTTATCCCCTCTGGTTCAAGAGGCTGATGGAACATAAATGTTCCTGGACATGGTGGCGTGGGTCCTGAGACTCCTGTGTCTCCTTCCTGATGGCAGAAGCAGTGAGAAGTGAGCATGGCCTGGATCGTGGGGGTCTTTGATGATGGATGCTGTTTTCCTGTGACAGTGCTGCATGTAAATGTGCTGAATGGTGGGGAGGACTTTACCCATGATGGAGTGGGCCGTTTCCACTATTCTTTTGTAGGCTTTCCTGTTTCAAAGGCATTGGTGTTCCCATACCAGGCTGTGATGCAACCAGTCAATATACTCTCCACTACACATCTATAGAAGCTTGTGAAAGTTTTAGATGACATGCCGAATCTTCGCAAACTCCTGAAGAAGCAGAGGCACTGTTGTGCTTTCTTTGTAATGGCAGTTACATGCTGGGCCCAGGACGGATCTTCTGAAATGATAGCACCGAGGAGTTTGGTTAGCAGTTCAAGAAGTTCAAGGTCAGCGTGTACAGGGCTGAGGTCTGGAGGTTGGAGACCTGAAGGAGGCTGGTCCTGGGGTGGGAGGCCTGCGGTTGGTGTATCCTGGCTTCGTGGAGAAAGAAAGGATTTGTTTTTCTGTGACGTTGCATTTTTTGCTACATGTTGTTTAAATATTGCAGCTGTGTTATGTTGGCAGGAAGCTTGGCCTATCGAACGGGCTGCCCCCACCACATCTTTGACTGTGTTGGTTGTTGACACAAACAACGCACTTCACTGTATCTTTTGATGTACACGTGACTAATAATCCTGAAATTTAACCTTGAATCCTTATAGCCTTATTCTCAAACCTGTTGCTTCAGTTTAATTTCCAGTACACGTGTCAGGAGAACAAAATAATTGTTACTCCAGATCTGATGCAGCACAAAAAACTCAACAAATATAAATACATAAGAAAGCTGACACACACAGATTGATTGTATGTGCATAGAGTGACACTAGGCAAAGGAGTGCCTCTACAGAAGGTGACTGACAGGAAATGATAACGTTGTGCTGGGTGGGAGTGTGAAGTGGTGGGTTAGTGGTGGAGGTGTTGATCAGTCTCACTGCTTGGGGAAGTAGCTGTTTTTGAGTCTGGTGGTCCTGGCATGGATACTGTGTAGCCTCCTTGCTAATGCGAGTGGGACAAACAGTCCATGAGCTGGGTGGGTGGGGTTCTTCATGATGTTACTGGGCCTTTTCCAGCCCCTTTCTGTATATACGTCCTTGATGGCAGGTAGGCATGTGCCAGTGGTAGAAACATAGAAAACCTACAGCACAATACAGGCCCTTCGGCCCACACAGCAGTGCCGACATGTCCTCACCTTAGAAATTACTAGGCTTACTTTCTAAGCTCCATGTACCTATCCAGGAGTCTCTTAAAAGACCCTATTGTATCTGCCTCCACCACTGTCGCTGTCAGCCCATTCCTTGCACTCACCACTCTCTGTGTAAAAAACTTACCCCTGACATCTCCTCTGTACCTCCTTCCAAGCACCTTAAAACTGTGCCCTCTCATGCTAGCCATTTCAGCCCTGGGAAAAAGCCTCTGACTATCTATACTTATTATCTTATACTCCTCTATCAGGTCACCTCTCATCCTCCGTTGCTCAAGGAGGAAAGGCAGAGTTCACTCAACCTATTCTCATAAGGCATGCTCTCCAATCCAGGCAACATCCTTGTAAATCTCCTGTGTACCCTTTCTATGGCTTCCACATCCTCCCTGTAGTGAGGCAACCAGAACTGAGCACAGTACTCCAAGTGGGGTCTGACCAGGGTCTTATATAGCTGCAACATTACCTCTCGGCTCTTAAACTCAATCGCACTGATTGATGAAGGTCAATGCACTGTATGCCTTCTTAACCACAGAGTCAACCTGCGCAGCAGCTTCGAGTGTCCTATGGACTCGGACCCCAAGATCCTTCTGATCTTCCACACTGCCAAGAATCTTACCATTAATACTAAATTCTACCATCATATTTGACCTACCAAAATGAACCACTTCACACTTATCTGGGTTGAACTCCATCTGCCACTTCTCAAGCCCAGTTTTGCATCCTATCAATGTCCCGTTGTAACCTCTGACAGACCCTCCACACTATCTACAACACCCCCAATCTTTGTGTCATCAGCAAATTTACTAACCCATCCCTCCACTTCCTCATCCAGGTCATTTATTTAAAAAATCACAAAGAGTAGGGATCCCAGAACAGATCCCTGAGGCACTGCACTGATGACCGACCTCCATGCAGAATATGACCCATCTACAACCACTCTTTGCCTTCTGTGGGCAAGCCAGTTCTGGATCCACAAAGCAATGTCCCCTTGGATCCCATGGCTCCTTACTTTCTCAATAAGCCTTGCATAGGGTACCTTATCAAATACCTTGCTGAAATCAATATAAGACCATATACACTTCATCTACTCCTCTACCCTCATCAATGTGTTTAGTAATATCCTCAAAAAATTCAATCAGGCTTGTATGTCATGACCTGTCTTTGACAAAGCCATGCTGACTATTCCTATATTATGCCTCTCCAAATGTTCATAAGTCCTGCTCAGGATCTTCTCCATCAACTTACCAACCACTAAAGTAAGATTCAATGGTCTATAATTTCCTGGGTTATCTCTACTCCCTTTCTTGAATAAGGGAACAATATCTGAACCCTCCAGTCCTCCTGAGCCTCTCCTGTTCCCATTGATGATGCAAAGATCGTCACCGGAGGCTCAGCAATCTCCTCCCTTGCCTCCCACAGTTGCCTGGGGAACATCTTGTCCGGTTCTGGCGACTTATCCAACTTGATGCTTTCCAAAAGCACTAGCACATCCTCTTTCTTAATCTCTACATGCTCAAGCTTTTCAGTCCACTGCAAGTCATCCCTATAATTGCCAAGATCTTTTTCCGTAGTGAATACTGAAGCAAAGTATTCAGTAAGTACCTCTGCTATCCCCTCTGGTTCCATACACACTTTTCCACTGTCACGCTTGATTGGTCCTATTCTCTCACATCTTACCCTCTTGTGCTTCACATACTTGTAGAATGCCTTGGGGTTTTCCTTAATCCTGCCCGCCAAGGCCATCTCATGGCCCCATCTGCTTCTCCTTATTTAATTCTTAAGCTCCTTCCTGCTAGCCTTATAATATTCTAGATCTCTATCATTACCTAGCTTTTTGAACCTTTCGTAAGCTTTTCTTTTCTTCTTGACTAAATTTATTACAGCCTTTGTACACCACGGTTCCTGTACCCTGCCATTCTTTCCCTGTCTCATTGGAATGTACCTATGCAGAACTTAACGCAAATATCCCCTGAACATTTGCCACATTTCTTCTGTATATTTTCCTGAGAACATCTGTTCCCAATTTATGCTTCCAAGTTCCTGCCTCTTAGTTCCTTTTACTTCAATTAAACACTTTCCTGACCTGTCTGTTCCTATCCCTTAAAGGAGATCTTGAAAGTGCTTTCCCACTGAGAGATCTGACACCTGACCAGGTTCATTTCCCAATACCAAATCAAGTACAGCCTCTCTTGTAGGCCTATTTACATATTGTGTCAAAAAACCTTCTGAACACACCTAACAAACTCCACCCCATCTAAACCCCTTGCTCTAGGGAGATGCCAATCGATAGTTGGGAAATTAAAATCTCCCACCACAACAAACCTGTTATTATTACACCTTTCCAGAATCTGTCTCCCTGTCTGCTCCTTGATGTCCCTGTTACTATTGGGTGGTCTATAAAAAACACTCAGTAGAGTTATTGACCCCTTCCTGTGCCTAACTTCCACCCACAGAGACTCTGTAGACAACCCCTCCATGACTTCCTCCTTTTCTGTAACTGTGACACGATCCCTGAACACAGTGCCAGGTCCCCACCTCTTTTGCCTCTCTCACTGTCCTTTCTGAAACATCTAAATCCTGGCACTCGAAGTAGCCATTCCTGCCCGAGCCATCCACGTCTCTGTAATGGCCACAACATCATAGCTCCAAGTACTGATCCAGGCTTTAAGCTTATCCGCTTTATTCATAATACTCCTTGCATTAAAATAGACACAACTCAAACCATCAGTCTGAGCACATCCCTTCTGTATCACCTGCCTATTCTCCCTCTTGCACTGTCTACAAGCTTTCTCTATTTGTGAGCCAACTGCCTCTTCCTCTGTCTCTTCAGTTCGGTTCCCACCACCCAGCAATTCTAGTTTAAACTCACCCTAATAGCCTTCGTAAACCTCCCTGCCAAGATATTGGTCCTCCTGGGATTCAAGTGCAACCCGTCCTCTTTGTACAGGTCACACCTGCCCCAAAAGAGGTCCCAGTGACCCAGAAATCTGAATCCCTGCTCCCTGCTCCAATCCCTCAGCCACACATTTATCCTCCACCTCATCTTATTCCTGTGCTCACTGTCATGTGGCACAGGCAGTAATCCCAAGATTACGACCTTGTGGTGTTTTGACTATGTTTTAAAGCCTTCCTGTCTGCTACAGTGCAATTACCATGCTGTAATGCAGTGTGTTAGGATGCTGTCTCTACTGCACATCTGTAGAAGGGTGCAAGTACATATGTGCATAGTCCAGCTCTCTTCAGCCTCATCAGAAACTAGAGGCGTTGGTGAGCTTTCCTGATTGTGTAGGATCTGTTCTGGGACCATGAGAGATTGTGTGCCATGTGCACTCCCAGGACTTTGATTCTGCTCAGTTTCCACTGCTATGCTGCTGTTGTAAAGAGGGTTGTAAGTCATGTCAATTCTGAATTGGATAACCACCACCTTTGTGCCATTGCTGAACTTGACAACGTGATTACTTGGGTGTTTGGCCATACAGTCATTGGGTGAGCAGCTGTACAGCAATGGGCACAACACACAGCCCTGGGAGGCACCTGTGTTGAGGAGCAGTTGTACTTCCTGACTATCTGAGATCTATCGAATAGTCCAACACCCAGTTGCACAGTGGTGTATTTAGACTGACGAGTGGAGTTTGTTCGCCGACGTCTGTGGGACAATAGTGTTGAATGCCAAACTGAACCCAGAACAGAAAGAGCATTCTGACACAAGTGTCCTGGTTTTCTCAGTGTGTCAGGGCCAGATGTATGGCAGATGCTGTGGCATGCCAAAAAGCGGTTCTGACAGCAAGCATCTTGGTGAGTGTCCAGTGTGGCAGGAATGGAGCTTTTGACTTGTGCCGTTATCAAAGCGCATCATGATGACTGGTGTCAGTGCCACTGGGCAGTAGTTGTTTAGTTCTGAAGTTCTAGAGTTCTTTTGTACAGTCCAAAAAGTTTGTTGGCTCTTTGCTTTCTGATGTAGACGTCCATTTGTTTTTTCTCCCTTTAGCCCGCTGCGGACGCCAGATGAGATGGAGATGCCGGTTGCTGCCAGACTGAACTCCAGAAAGAGGAGGCAGGACGGATCAGGTCCCAATGGCACCACCAACGATGACCCCATCCCATTGAAAATCCCGCGACCGGTGAGTGGATCGGGTAGCTTGTGCCGTTGTTTCAGTGGCGAGTCAGCTGCATGGCCTCGGTTGTTGCGTGGTCCAGGGTCGACTGTTTCAGCCATCTGGGGAGGGGACTGTGGGTTGGGGGCTGTCCCCTCTTGTCACTGCTGCTCTCCAGTTTACCCTCAGTGGTTGTGTTTGTCTGTGGCTGCACTAGCGCGTGATGATCGGACAGTTGCGGGCTTGTTCTTGCAGAAACGTGGCACCAGGACAACCTCCCGTGAACCATCAACTTAAAGGCCTTGACACACAGGGATGGTCTATCTGTTTTCTGTTTTAATGTACGTTTTACTGTTATCCTATGTGCCATAATGGCATCATAGTACCATAACGATTAGCGCAACGCTATTGCAGCTCGAGGCGTTGGAGATCAAGGTTCAACCTCAGCGTACTCTGTAAAGAGTTCATACATCCTCCCCATGGAATGCTTGGGTTCCCCCCGAGTGCTGCAGTATCCACCCCCAGTCCAGAGGGTTAATAGATTAATTGATCATTGTAATTGTCCCATGATTAGACTAGGGTTAAGTCAGGTTTTCCGTTTTGTATCTCTAAATGGATAGATAGATAGACAGAAAGAAAACAACTGTGGCTTGTGCTGTGTGAGACTGTCATTACCAAGTTCTGTAGCTTGGCCTTGAGGAATGCTGTTTCGTTGGGCTGTATTCATGTGTATGGTTGAATGACAATTAAACTTGAATTTCAACTTATGAAGTGGGATGTTCTCTAGGCCAGGGGTCACCAACCATTTTTACACCGCGGACCGGTTTAATATTCTTCCAGACTGGCGGACGGGGTGGGGGATGTTAATAACGACCGGAATGTAGGTGATAAGTCAACTATAAGTCACTTATAAGTGGCTAATACACTCAATTTCGTTTCTAAAAGGGTTTATCTAATGAATTTAATATTAAACACACAGCGCATATTTTCCTCACATCAATATAGTGATAGTCAATTATAACTTACTTATAAGTCAATAGCATCATAACATTTTAAGTAACATTTGGATATTAAACACACAGCGCATATTTTCCTCGTATGAACATATAAAATCATTGCAACGCACCAGTGATTGGACAAGGTCAGGGCCGGAGGTCTCCGTACCGGGGCCGCGGCAGTCGCAGTCCGGAGAGAGCGACCGATGAAGTGAGGAGTGCAACAGGACGCGCACCTGCCCCCCTTGTAGGATTTATCGACTGACAAAAGTTTGGCTTGAGGGATGACTTTCAGTAGATCGCAGTGAGGTAGCTGCTCTACTATTTACGAAACCCTGAGCCTAAATTAGGTTGTCTGCGAATATTTTAGCACCTGGCTCCCCACGAACATTCGGTGTGGTAAACAGGTTTAGAGGCGGCGCCCATCTGTCCGCGCTCCAGGCCAGTACCAACGGCACTTCTCACAAGCCGCGCGAGGTGGCCAGTTACCTGAGGCCAACCAGTGATCCCTGGTGCGAGGTTATCACTGCGTTTAGGCGACTGATGACCTTGCGTGCGTTCAAGTTCAATAGTGGCCATGACAGGGAATGAGGAAAGGTGCAGCTGACTCATATTGTTTCATATCTCCAAATCATATCGTTCCCTCGCGGCCCGGTAGCACATGCTTTGCGGTCCACGGCCCGGTGGTTGGGGAGCACTGCACTAGGCAACTGAGATTACAGCTCCTCTCACTCAGGTCCAGCCACTTGGCGGAACTGCTCCTTGCCAGTGTCCCCTCTCCACACGATTCTTTTCACACCCTTCACGATCTCTCTCCACCTTCTGTCCCTTAACTCCATGAGTGTCCCATTGAAGGGTCTTAGCTCAAAACATCAATGCTGCATGACCTGCTGAGTTCCTCCAACATTTAGTGTGTTTTGCTCCAGATTGCCAGCATTGGCAGAATCTCTTGTGTTTACTATTCCCTCCATGACCTAGTCCTCATCTGCCCTGGTCCTCATCTTCCTTCGGTACCTCTCTCCCATGCTTCACTCTCCTCCTACATAAGATTCCTTCTTCCTTTACCTCTTCCATCTATCACTTTCCAGTTTCTTACTTCATTGCCTCTCTTCACTTCACCTGGTCTCACCTATCACTTGAGCTCCTTGCCATTCCCATCGTCCTATTCTGGCTTCTTCTCCTTTCCTTTCCAGTCTGAAATGTTGACTGTTTATTCCCCTCCATAGATGATGCTTGACCTGTTGAGATCTCCCAGCATTTGCGTGTGTTCCAAGTGGTTTCCCCTTAACCCCCAACATTTCACAAATAACCTTCCTTATTGTAAAAATTTCCCATTCATTGTATTCTTCTGACATCTGTACAGAACTATTAGTGACAATTTTAACATCGACTGGGCTGAAAGATGGGAGATGGAGTTTAATGCTGATAAGTGTGAGGTGCTACATTTTGGTAGGACTAATCAAAATAGAACATATATGGTAAATGGTAGGGCATTGAGGAATGCAGTAGAACAGAGTGATCTAGGAATAATGGTGCATAGTTCCCTGAAAGTGGAATCTCATGAAGATAGGATGGTGAAGAAAGCTTTTAGCATGCTGGCCTTTATAAATCAGAGCATTGAGTATAGGAGTTGGGATTTAATGTTAAAATTGTACAAGGTATTGGTGAGGCCAAATTTGGAGTATTGTGTACAGTTCTGGTCACCGAATTATAGGAAAGATGTCAACAAAATAGAGAGAGTACAGAGGAGATTTACTAGAATGTTACTTGGTTTTCAGCATCGAAGATACAGAAAAAGGTTGAACAAGTTAGGTCTTTATTCTTTGGAGCATAGAAGGTTGAGGGAGGACTTGACAGGTATTTAAAATTATGAGGGGGATAGATAGAGTTGATGTGGATAGACTTTTTCCATAGAGAGTAGGGGAGATTCAAACAAGAGGATGTGAGTTGAGAATTAAGGGGCAAAAGTTCAGGGGTAACACGAGGGGGAATTTCTTTACTCAGAGAGTGGTAGCTGTGTGGAACGGGTTTCCAGTAGAAGTGGTAGAGGCAGGTTCGATATTGTCATTTAAAAAGAAATTGGATAGGTATATGGACAGGAAAGGAATGGAGGGTTATGGGCTGAGTGCAGGTCTGTGGGACTAGGTGAGAGTAAGCGTTCGGCACGGACTACAAGGGCCGAGATGGCCTGTTTCCGTGCTGTAATTGTTATATGGTTACATGGACTACATACTGTGGCTAATTTATTGGGAAGCTTCTATACCTAATAAAGTGGCCACTGAGTGCATGCTCGTGGTCCGCCGCTGTAGCCCATCCACTTCAAGGTTCGATGTGTTGAGCATTCAGAGATGCTCTTCTGCGCACCACTGTTGAAATGTGTGGTTATTTGTTACTATTGCCTTCTTGTCAGCTTGAACCAGTCTGACTGTTCTCTGAACTCTCTCATTAACAAGGTACAGAACTGCTTCTCACTGATGTTAGTTTTTTGTTTTCCACACCATTCTCTGTAAACTCTAGAGACTGTTGTGTGTGAAAATCCCAGGAGATCAACAGATTCTGAGATACTCAAACCCTCTCTGGCATCAAAAACCATTCCATGACGAAAGTGACCTAGATCACATTTCTTCCCCATTCTGATGTTTGGTCTGAACGACATCTGAACCTCTTGACCATGTCTGCATGCTTTTATGCATTGAGCTGCTGCCTCATGATTGGGTGATTATAATCCCGTGCTGCCTGTAAGGAGTTTGTACACTCACCTCGTGACTGCGTGGGCTTCCTCAGGGTGCTCCAGTTTCCTCCCACAGTCCAAACACATTCCAGCTGGGAGGGTAATTGGTCTTTGTGTAGTGCCCCATGATTAGGCCCGTTTAAATTGGGGGATTCCTGGGCAGTGCAGCTTAAAGGGCAGGAAGTGCCCGTTCCGTGCTATCTCAATAAATAAATAACACTGCTTGCACGAACATGTATTTAATAAAATGAGCACTGAGTGTGAACCTCTGATATAGGACAGAGGACAACAGCACAGTCCATACACCTTGGTCCACAATGTTGTGCTGCCCTTTTAAACTACTCCAAGTTCAATCTAATCCTTCCCTCCCACATTACCCTCAATTTTTCTGTCATCCATATGCATTTCTCTCAAATGTCCTTAATTAATGTATCTGCCTCTAACACCACCTCTGGCAATGTGTTTGATGTACCCAGGACACTGAAACAGTCTGTTCAGCCCATCTAGTTTGTGTCAAACTATTAATCTGCCTAATTCCCTTGATCTGCACCCCAGACCATACCCCTCCCATCCATGTACTGATCCAAACTTTTCTTAAATGTTGAAATCGAACCCGCATCCACCACTTCCACTGGCAGCTCGTTCCACACTCTCACCCTCTGAGGGCAGTTCGTTCCACACTCTCTCCCTCTGAGGGCAGCTCGTTCCACACTCTCTCCCTCTGAGTGAAGCTCGTTCCACACTCTCACCCTCTGAGTGAAGCTCGTTCCACACTCTCCCCACCCTCTGAGGGCAGCTCGTTTCACACTCTCCCCACCCTCTGAGGGCAGCACGTTCCACAGTCTCACCTCCCTCTGAGGGCAGCTTGTTCCACACTCTCACCACCCTCTGAGGGCAGCTCGTTCCACACTCTCACCACCCTCTGAGGGCAGCTCGTTCCACACTCTCACCACCCTCTGAGTGAAGCACGTTCCACAGTCTCACCTCCCTCTGAGTGAAGCTCGTTCCACACTCTCCCCACCCTCTGAGGGCAGCACGTTCCACAGTCTCACCTCCCTCTGAGTGAAGCTCGTTCCACACTCTCACCGCCCTCTGAGGGCAGCTCGTTCCACACTCTCCCCACCCTCTGAGTGAAGCTCGTTCCACACTCCCCACCCTCTGAGTGAAGCTCGTTCCACACTCTCCCCACCCTCTGAGTGAAGCTCATTCCACACTCTCACCCCCCTCTGAGGGCAGCTCGTTCCACACTCTCCCCACCCTCTGAGTGAAGCACGTTCCACACTCTCACCACCCTCTGAGGGCAGCTCGTTCCACACTCTCACCCTCTGAGGGCAGCTCGTTCCACACTCTCACCCTCTGTGAAGCTCGTTCCACACTCCCCACCCTCTGAGTGAAGCTCGTTCCACACTCTCACCACCCTCTGAGGGCAGCTCGTTCCACACTCTCACCCTCTGAGGGCAGCTCGTTCCACACTCTCACCACCCTCTGAGTGAAGCATGTTCCACAGTCTCACCTCCCTCTGAGTGAAGCTCGTTCCACACTCTCACCGCCCTCTGAGGGCAGCTCGTTCCACACTCTCACCCTCTGAGGGCAGCTCGTTCCACACTCTCCCCAACCTCTGAGTGAAGCTCACTCCACACTCTCACCCTCTGAGTGAAGCTCGTTCCACACTCTCCCCACCCTCTGAGTGAAGCTCGTTCCACACTCTCACCACCCTCTGAGTGAAGCTCGATCCACACTCTCCCCACCCTCTGAGTGAAGCTCGTTCCACACTCTCATCCTCTGAGTGAAGCTCGTTCCACACTCCCCACCCTCTGAGTGAAGCTCGTTCCACACTCTCACCACCCTCTGAGTGAAGCTCGTTCCACACTCTCACCACCCTGTGAGGACAGCTCGTTCCACACACTCACCCTCTGAGTGAAGCTCGTTCCACACTCTCACCCTCTGAGTGAAGCTTGTTGCACACTCTCACCACCCTCTGAGGGCAGCTCGTTCCACACTCTCACCACCCTCTGAGTGAAGCTCGTTCCACACTCTCACCACCCTCTGAGTGAAGCTCGTTCCACACTCTCACCCTCTGAGTGAAGCTTGTTGCACACTCTCACCACCCTGTGAGGGCAGCTTGTTCCACACACTCACCCTCTGAGTGAAGCTCGTTCCACACTCTCACCCTCTGAGTGAAGCTTGTTGCACACTCTCCCCACCCTCTGAGTGAAGCTCACTCCACACTCTCACCCTCTGAGGGCAGCTCGTTCCACACTCTCACCACCCTCTGAGTGAAGCACGTTCCACAGTCTCACCTCCCTCTGAGTGAAGCTCGTTCCACACTCTCACCACCCTCTGAGTGAAGCTCGTTCCACACTCTCACCCTCTGAGTGAAGCTTGTTGCACACTCTCACCACCCTGTGAGGGCAGCTCGTTCCACACTCTCCCCAACCTCTGAGTGAAGCTCACTCCACACTCTCACCCTCTGAGGGCAGCTCGTTCCACACTCTCACCACCCTCTGAGTGGAGCTCGTTCCACACTCTCACCACCCTCTGAGTGAAGCTCGTTCCACACTCTCACCACCCTCTGAGTGAAGCTCGTTCCACACTCTCACCACCCTCTGAGTGAAGCTCGTTCCACACTCTCACCCTCTGAGTGAAGCTTGTTGCACACTCTCACCACCCTGTGAGGGCAGCTTGTTCCACACACTCACCCTCTGAGTGAAGCTCGTTCCACACTCTCACCCTCTGAGTGAAGCTTGTTGCACACTCTCACCAACCTCTGAGTGAAGCTCACTCCACACTCTCACCCTCTGAGGGCAGCTCGTTCCACACTCTCACCCTCTGTGAAGCTCGTTCCACACTCTCACCACCCTCTGAGTGAAGCACGTTCCACAGTCTCACCTCCCTCTGAGTGAAGCTCGTTCCACACTCTCACCGCCCTCTGAGGGCAGCTCGTTCCACACTCTCACCCTCTGAGGGCAGCTCGTTCCACACTCTCCCCACCCTCTGAGTGAAGCTCGTTCCACACTCTCACCACCCTCTGAGTGAAGCTCGATCCACACTCTCCCCACCCTCTGAGTGAAGCTCGTTCCACACTCTCATCCTCTGAGCGAAGCTCGTTCCACACTCTCACCACCCTCTGAGTGAAGCTCGTTCCACACTCTCACCACCCTGTGAGGACAGCTCGTTCCACACACTCACCCTCTGAGTGAAGCTCGTTCCACACTCTCACCAACCTCTGAGGGTACCTCGTTCCACACTCTCCCCACCCTCTGAGTGAAGCTTGTTCCACACTCAAACCCTCTGAGGGCAACTCGTTCCACAGTCTCACCACCCTCTGATTGAAGCTCGTTCCACACTCTCCACACCCTCTGATTGAAGCTCGTTCCACACTCTCCACACCCTCTGATTGAAGCTCGTTCCACACTCTCCACACCCTCTGAGTGAAGCTCGTTCCAAACTCTCCACACCCTCTGATTGAAGCTCACTCCACACTCTCACCACCCTCTGAGTGAAGCTCGTTCCACACTCTCAACCCTCTCTTGAGTGAAGCTCGTTCCACACTCTCACCTCCCTCTGAGTGAAGCTCGTTCCACACTCTCACCTCCCTCTGAGTGAAGCTCGTTCCACACTCTCACTGCCCTCTGAGGGCAGCTTGTTCCACACTCTCACCCTCTGAGGGCAGCTCGTTCCACACTCCCCACCCTCTGAGTGAAGCTCGTTCCACACTCTCACCTCCCTCTGAGTGAAGCTCGTTCCACACTCTCACCTCCCTCTGAGTGAAGCTCGTTCCACACTCTCACCTCCCTCTGAGTGAAGCTCGTTCCACACTCTCACTGCCCTCTGAGGGCAGCTCGTTCCACACTCTCACCCTCTGAGGGCAGCTCGTTCCACACTCCCCACCCTCTGAGTGAAGCTCGTTCCACACTCTCACCTCCCTCTGAGTGAAGCTCGTTCCACACTCTCACCACCCTCTGAGTGAAGCTCGTTCCACACTCTCACTGCCTTCTGAGTGAAGCTCGTTCCACACTCTCACCTCCCTCTGAGTGAAGCTCGTTCCACACTCCCCACCCTCTGAGTGAAGCTCGTTCCACACTCTCCCCACCCTCTGAGGGCAGCTCGTTCCACACTCTCATCCTCTGAGTGAAGCTCGTTCCACACTCTCACCACCCTGTGAGGGCAGCTCGTTCCACACTCTCACCCTCTGAGTGAAGCTCGTTCCACTCTCTCACCCTCTGAGTGAAGCTCGTTCCACTCTCTCACCGCCCTCTGAATGAAGCTCGTTCCACACTCTCACCTCACTCTGAGTGAAGCTCGTTCCACACTCTCACCAACCTCTGAGGGTACCTCGTTCCACACTCTCCCCACCCTCTGAGTGAAGCTTGTTCCACACTCAAACCCTCTGAGGGCAACTCGTTCCACAGTCTCACCACCCTCTGATTGAAGCTCGTTCCACACTCTCCACACCCTCTGATTGAAGCTCGTTCCACACTCTCCACACCCTCTGAGTGAAGCTCGTTCCACACTCTCCACACCCTCTGATTGAAGCTCGTTCCACACTCTCCACACCCTCTGATTGAAGCTCGTTCCACACTCTCCACACCCTCTGAGTGAAGCTCGTTCCACACTCTCCACACCCTCTGATTGAAGCTCACTCCACACTCTCACCACCCTCTGAGTGAAGCTCGTTCCACACTCTCCCCACCCTCTGAGTGAAGCTCGTTCCACACTCTCACCCTCTGATTGAAGCTCGTTCCACACTCTCACCACCCTCTGAGTGAAGCTCGTTCCACACTCTCACCACCCTCTGAGTGAAGCTTGTTCCACTCTCTCACCCTCTGAGTGAAGCTCGTTCCACACTCTCACCACCCTCTGAGTGAAGCTCGTTCCACACTCTCACCACCCTCTGAGTGAAGCTTGTTCCACTCTCTCACCCTCTGAGTGAAGCTCGTTCCACACTCTCACCACCCTCTGAGTGAAGCTTGTTCCACTCTCTCACCCTCTGAGTGAAGCTCGTTCCACACTCTCCCCACCCTCTGAGTGATGCTCGTTCCACACTCGCAACACCCTCTGAGTGATGCTCGTTCTACACTCTCACCCTCTGAGTGAAGCTCGTTCCACACTCTCACCCTCCGAGGGCAGCTCGTTCCACACTCTCACCCTCTGAGTGAAGCTCATTCCACACTCTCACCCTCCGAGGGCAGCTCGTTCCACACTCTCACCCTCTGAGTGAAGCTCATTCCACACTCTCACCCTCCGAGGGCAGCTCGTTCCACACTCTCACCCTCTGAGTGAAGCCCGTTCCACACTCTCCCCACCTTCTGAGTGAAGCTCACTCCACACTCTCACCCTCTGAGTGAAGCTCACTCCACACTCTCACCCTCTGAGTGAAGCTCATTCCACACTCTCACCCTCTGTGAAGCTCGTTCCACACACTCCCCACCCTCTGAGTGAAGCTCGTTCCACACTCTCACCCTCTGAGTGAAGCTCGTTCCACACTCTCCCCACCCTCTGAGTGAAGCTCGTTCCACACTCTCACCCTCTGAGTGAAGCTTGTTCCACACTCTCCCCACCCTCTGAGTGAAGCTCGTTCCACACTCTCACCGCCCTCTGAGGGCAGCTCGTTCCACACTCTCACCCTCTGAGGGCAGCTCGTTCCACACTCTCCCCAACCTCTGAGTGAAGCTCACTCCACACTCTCACCCTCTGAGTGAAGCTCGTTCCACACTCTCCCCACCCTCTGAGTGAAGCTCGTTCCACACTCTCACCACCCTCTGAGTGAAGCTCGATCCACACTCTCCCCACCCTCTGAGTGAAGCTCGTTCCACACTCTCATCCTCTGAGTGAAGCTCGTTCCACACTCTCACCACCCTCTGAGTGAAGCTCGTTCCACACTCTCACCACCCTGTGAGGACAGCTCGTTCCACACACTCACCCTCTGAGTGAAGCTCGTTCCACACTCTCCCCACCCTCTGAGTGAAGCTTGTTCCACACTCAAACCCTCTGAGGGCAACTCGTTCCACAGTCTCACCACCCTCTGATTGAAGCTCGTTCCACACTCTCCACACCCTCTGATTGAAGCTCGTTCCACACTCTCCACACCCTCTGATTGAAGCTCGTTCCACACTCTCCACACCCTCTGAGTGAAGCTCGTTCCACACTCTCCACACCCTCTGATTGAAGCTCACTCCACACTCTCACCACCCTCTGAGTGAAGCTCGTTCCACACTCTCAACCCTCTCTTGAGTGAAGCTCGTTCCACACTCTCACCTCCCTCTGAGTGAAGCTCGTTCCACACTCTCACCTCCCTCTGAGTGAAGCTCGTTCCACACTCTCACTGCCCTCTGAGGGCAGCTTGTTCCACACTCTCACCCTCTGAGGGCAGCTCGTTCCACACTCCCCACCCTCTGAGTGAAGCTCGTTCCACACTCTCACCTCCCTCTGAGTGAAGCTCGTTCCACACTCTCACCTCCCTCTGAGTGAAGCTCGTTCCACACTCTCACCTCCCTCTGAGTGAAGCTCGTTCCACACTCTCACTGCCCTCTGAGGGCAGCTCGTTCCACACTCTCACCCTCTGAGGGCAGCTCGTTCCACACTCCCCACCCTCTGAGTGAAGCTCGTTCCACACTCTCACCACCCTCTGAGTGAAGCTCGTTCCACACTCTCACTGCCTTCTGAGTGAAGCTCGTTCCACACTCTCACCTCCCTCTGAGTGAAGCTCGTTCCACACTCCCCACCCTCTGAGTGAAGCTCGTTCCACACTCTCCCCACCCTCTGAGGGCAGCTCGTTCCACACTCTCATCCTCTGAGTGAAGCTCGTTCCACACTCTCACCACCCTGTGAGGGCAGCTCGTTCCACACTCTCACCCTCTGAGTGAAGCTCGTTCCACTCTCTCACCCTCTGAGTGAAGCTCGTTCCACTCTCTCACCGCCCTCTGAATGAAGCTCGTTCCACACTCTCACCTCACTCTGAGTGAAGCTCGTTCCACACTCTCACCAACCTCTGAGGGTACCTCGTTCCACACTCTCCCCACCCTCTGAGTGAAGCTTGTTCCACACTCAAACCCTCTGAGGGCAACTCGTTCCACAGTCTCACCACCCTCTGATTGAAGCTCGTTCCACACTCTCCACACCCTCTGATTGAAGCTCGTTCCACACTCTCCACACCCTCTGAGTGAAGCTCGTTCCACACTCTCCACACCCTCTGATTGAAGCTCGTTCCACACTCTCCACACCCTCTGATTGAAGCTCGTTCCACACTCTCCACACCCTCTGAGTGAAGCTCGTTCCACACTCTCCACACCCTCTGATTGAAGCTCACTCCACACTCTCACCACCCTCTGAGTGAAGCTCGTTCCACACTCTCCCCACCCTCTGAGTGAAGCTCGTTCCACACTCTCACCCTCTGATTGAAGCTCGTTCCACACTCTCACCACCCTCTGAGTGAAGCTCGTTCCACACTCTCACCACCCTCTGAGTGAAGCTTGTTCCACTCTCTCACCCTCTGAGTGAAGCTCGTTCCACACTCTCACCACCCTCTGAGTGAAGCTCGTTCCACACTCTCACCACCCTCTGAGTGAAGCTTGTTCCACTCTCTCACCCTCTGAGTGAAGCTCGTTCCACACTCTCACCACCCTCTGAGTGAAGCTTGTTCCACTCTCTCACCCTCTGAGTGAAGCTCGTTCCACACTCTCCCCACCCTCTGAGTGATGCTCGTTCCACACTCGCACCACCCTCTGAGTGATGCTCGTTCTACACTCTCACCCTCTGAGTGAAGCTCGTTCCACACTCTCACCCTCCGAGGGCAGCTCGTTCCACACTCTCACCCTCTGAGTGAAGCTCATTACACACTCTCACCCTCCGAGGGCAGCTCGTTCCACACTCTCACCCTCTGAGTGAAGCTCATTCCACACTCTCACCCTCCGAGGGCAGCTCGTTCCACACTCTCACCCTCTGAGTGAAGCCCGTTCCACACTCTCCCCACCTTCTGAGTGAAGCTCACTCCACACTCTCACCCTCTGAGTGAAGCTCACTCCACACTCTCACCCTCTGAGTGAAGCTCATTCCACACTCTCACCCTCTGTGAAGCTCGTTCCACACACTCCCCACCCTCTGAGTGAAGCTCGTTCCACACTCTCACCCTCTGAGTGAAGCTCGTTCCACACTCTCCCCACCCTCTGAGTGAAGCTCGTTCCACACTCTCACCCTCTGAGTGAAGCTTGTTCCACACTCTCCCCACCCTCTGAGGGCAGCTCGTTCCACACTCGCACCACCCTCTGAGTGATGCTCGTTCTACACTCTCACCCTCTGAGTGAAGCTCGTTCCTCACTCTCACCCTCCGAGGGCAGCTCGTTCCACACTCTCACCCTCTGAGTGAAGCTCACTCCACACTCTCACCCTCAGAGTGAAGCTCGTTCCACACTCACACCGCCCTCTGAGTGCTCGTTCCACACTCTCCCCACCCTCTGAGTGAAGCTCGTTCCACACTCTCACCACCCTCTGAGTGAAGCTCGTTCCACACTCTCACCGCCCTCTGAGTGAAGCTCGTTCCACACTCCCCACCCTCTGAGTGAAGCTCGTTCCACACTCTCCCCACCCTCTGAGGGCAGCTCGTTCCACACTCTCCCCACCCTGTGAGGGCAGCTCGTTCCACACTCTCACCCTCTGAGTGAAGCTCGTTCCACACTCTCACCCTCTGAGTACAGCTCGTTCCACTCTCTCACCCTCTGAGTGAAGCTCGTTCCACTCTCTCACCGCCCTCTGAGTGAAGCTCGTTCCACACTCTCACCTCACTCTGAGTGAAGCTCGTTCCACACTCTCACCGCCCTCTGAGTGAAGCTCGTTCCACACTCTCCCCACCCTCTGAGTGAAGCTCGTTCCACACTCTCATCACCCTCTGAGTGAAGCTTGTTGCACACTCTCACCACCCTCTGAGTGAAGCTCGTTCCACACTCTCCCCACCCTCTGAGTGAAGCTCGTTCCACACTCTCATCACCCTCTGAGTGAAGCTCGTTCCACACTCTCACCGCCCTCTGAGTGAAGCTCGTTCCACACTCTCACCACCCTCTGAGTGAAGCTCGTTCCACACTCTCACCACCCTGTGAGGGCAGCTCGTTCCACACTCTCACCCTCTGAGTGAAGCTCGTTCCACACTCTCACCCTCTGAGTACAGCTCGTTCCACTCTCTCACCCTCTGAGTGAAGCTCGTTCCACTCTCTCACCGCCCTCTGAGTGAAGCTCGTTCCATACTCTCACCCTCTGAGTGAAGCTCGTTCCACACTCTCACCAACCTCTGAGGGTACCTCGTTCCACACTCTCCCCACCCTCTGAGTGAAGCTTGTTCCACACTCAAACCCTCTGAGGGCAACTCGTTCCACAGTCTCACCACTCTCTGATTGAAGCTCGTTCCACACTCTCCACACCCTCTGATTGAAGCTCGTTCCACACTCTCACCCTCTGAGTGAAGGTCGTTCAACACTCTCACCCTCTGTGAAGCTCGTTCCACACACTCCCCACCCTCTGAGTGAAGCTTGTTCCACACTCTCACCACCCTCTGAGTGAAGCTCGTTCCACACTCTCACCACCCTCTGAGTGAAGCTTGTTCCACTCTCTCACCCTCTGAGTGAAGCTCGTTCCACACTCTCCCCACCCTCTGAGTGAATCTCGTTCCACACTCTCCCCACCCTCTGAGTGAAGCTCGTTCCACACTCTCCCCACCCTCTGAGTGAAGCTCGTTCCACACTCTCACCCTCTGAGTGAAGCTCGTTCCACACTCTCACCACCCTCTGAGTGAAGCTCGTTCCACACTCTCACCAACCTCTGAGGGTACCTCGTTCCACACTCTCCCCACCCTCTGAGTGATGCTCGTTCCACACTCTCACCCTGTGAGTGAAGCTCGTTCCACACTCTCACCCTCCGAGGGCAGCTCGTTCCACACTCTCACCCTCTGAGTGAAGCTCATTCCACACTCTCACCCTCCGAGGGCAGCTCGTTCCACACTCTCACCCTCTGAGTAAAGCTCGTTCCACACTCTCACCACCCTCTGAGTGAAGCTCGTTCCACACTCTCACCCTCTGAGTGAAGCCCGTTCCACACTCTCCCCACCTTCTGAGTGAAGCTCACTGCACACTCTCACCCTCTGAGTGAAGCTCATTCCACACTCTCACCCTCTGTGAAGCTCGTTCCACACACTCCCCACCCTCTGAGTGAAGCTCGTTCCACACTCTCACCCTCTGAGTGAAGCTCGTTCCACACTCTCACCACCCTCTGAGTGAAGCTCGTTCCACACTCTCACCACCCTCTGAGTGAAGCTCGTTCCACACTCTCACCACCCTCTGTGTGAAGCTCGTTCCACACTCTCACCCTCTGAGTGAAGCTTGTTCCACACTCTCCCCACCCTCTGAGGGCAGCTCATTCCACACTCTCACCCTCTGAGTGAAGCTTGTTCCACACTCTCCCCACCCTCTGAGTGAAGCTCGTTCCACACTCGCAACACCCTCTGAGTGAAGCTCGTTCCACACTCTCACCCTCTGAGTGAAGCGCGTTCCACACTCTCACCCTCTGTGAAGCTCGTTCCATACTCTCACCACCCTCTGAGTGAAGCTCGTTCCACACTCTCACCCTCTGAGTGAAGCTCGTTCCACACTCTCACCCTCTGAGTGAAGCGCGTTCCACACTCTCACCCTCTGTGAAGCTCGTTCCATACTCTCACCACCCTCTGAGTGAAGCTCGTTCCACACTCTCACCCTCTGAGTGAAGCGCGTTCCACACTCTCACCCTCTGTGAAGCTCGTTCCACACTCTCAGCTCCCTCTGAGTGAAGCTCGTTCCACACTCTCCCCACCCTCTGAGTGAAGTTCCCCCTCAGGTTCCCCTTCAGTACAGTTGCTGATTAGCAAGTATGGTGTAGGCATCACTGACTCGTGTCTGGAAGATTACAGCTGGGAGCTTAATGTCCAAGGACACACATTGTAACGAAAGGACAGGCAGGAAGGCAGAGGGGGCAGAGGCATTGCTCTGTTGGTAATGTTACAAACTGTAGCAATTTAGAAACCAACCAGCAGCAATAGAGTTCACACTTGGAGTCTGGTTTTGATGTTAAAGCTACTATCTTTATTAGTATCTACTTGTAATATAGCAACTTAACCAAGATAAACAAAAGTTAACAGTGTGATGTGTATGTGTGTGTAAACTACTGAGCTCGGGGGAACGAGGTCTTGAGATGGGAAAGCATGAAAGTTCAGTTCATCCACGGGATAAATGATGGGAGAGAGATATTTGTAATCCAGTGTAAAATGTAGAGAGAAGGCAATTAATTCAAATTCCACAGGTTCTACGATGATAATCAATAAATATCAGTTGTCAATGATCCTCAGTCGAGCCGTTCCAAATCCACATACGAATTACCACCAGAGTGATCTGTCACAGGGATGTCGTCTTCAAGGGGTTACCACATAACATACCCAGCCAAGGGTTAACTTCGAGTGGCCCCACAGGACATTCCTAAATCAACTCCTATGAATTATACAAAGTGACAGCCACACACTCGATGTACACTGGATCGATAATCACCCCACCCTTGTGGGTATGGCAGAGTTCCAAATTCCCAGCTTCGACAAGCTGGAGCTGCTGCCCTTTCCAGATTCACTCCTCCCTCTCTCTCCTTCTGACTGTGACTGACTGTCCTTGTTTTAAAGGTAAACAAGCTGCAAGTTAGTCAGTGAACAACATCATAGTCCTGCCTCACTGAAGCACTCTTTTAAAGTGACAGTCCACAGTAAACGAAACCTGCGGGTTCATAACAGTAAAAAGTGAAATCCAGTCGTTACAAAGAGGTGACATAGGGTCAGAAGGTATTGAACCATTGTGGAGAGAGTAAGGAACTGCAAGGGTAAAAAGACCCTGATGGAAGTTGTATGCAGACCCTCAAACAGAAGCAAGGATGTGGCCTACAAATTACAATAGGAGATAGAAAATGGATGTCAAAGGCACCATGTTACAATAGTCATTGTGGATTTCAATATGCCGGTGGAGTGGGAAAATCAGGTTGGTGCTGGATCCCAAGAGAGGAAGTTTCTAGCATGCATACGAGATGGCTCTTTAGAGCAGCTCGTGGTTGAACCCACTGGCGAATCAGCTGTTCTGGATTGGGTGTTGTGCAATGACCCAAAATCAATTAGAGAGCTGAAAGTAAAAGAATCATTAGTGTCAAGTGATCATGATCTGATCAAATTCACCCTGAAATTTGAGAATAAAAAAAAGGGCAGATGTATCAGTATGAGAGTGGAGTAAAGGGATTTACAGAGGCATGAGAGAGGAGTTGGCCAGAATTGATTGGAAAAGAACCCTGACAGGGATGATGGCAGAGCAGCAATGGCTGGAATATCTGGAAGCAATTCGGAAGTTACAGGATATCTACAAAGAGGAAGAAGTATTCTAAAGGAAAGATAACACAACCATGGCTAACAAGAGGAGTGAAAGCTAACAAAGAGAGGGCATACAATGGAGCAAAAAAATAATGGGAAGTTAGAAGATTGGGAAGCTTTTAAAAACCAACAGAAGGCAACTAAAAAGTCATTTAAGAAGGGAAACTTGGAATACGCAAGCAAGCTAGCCAATAATATTAAAGAGGATACCAAAAGTTTCTTCAGATACATGAAGTGTAAAAGAGAGGCGAGAGTGGATATCAGACCGCTGGAAAATGATGCTGGAGAGGTAGCAATGGGGGACAATGAAATGGTGGTCAAACTGAATAAATATTTTGCATCAGTCTTCACTATGGAAGTTCCAGATGTCAGGGGACATGAAGTGTGTGAAGTTACCATATCTAGAGAGATGGTTCTTGGAAAACTGAAAGGTCTGAAGGTAGGTAAGTCACCTGGACCGGATAGCTTATACCCCAGAGTTCTAAAAGATGTGGCTGAAGAGATCACAGAGGCTTTAGTAAATATCTTTCAAGAATCACAAGATTCTGGAGTGGGTCTGGAAGACTGGAAAATTGCAAATGTCACTCCAATCTTAGAACAGAGAGGGAGGCAGAAGAAAGGAAACTATTGTCTAACCTCAGTGGTTGGGAAGATGTTGGAGTTGATTATTAGGGATGAGGTCTCAGAGTATTTGGAGGCACATGATAAAATAGATTGTAGTCAGCAAGGTTTCCTCAAGGGCAAATCTTCCTGACAAAGCTGTTGGAATTCTTTGAAGAAATAACAAGCAGGATAGACAAAGGAGAATCGGTGGAGGTGGTGGTGTTGGATTTTCAGAAGGCATTTGACAAGGTGCCACACATGAGACTGCTTAAAAAACTACGAGCCCATGGTATTAAAGGAAAGTTTCTACCATGGATAAAGCAGTAGGTGATTGGCAGGAGACAGAGTAGGAATAAAGGGAGCCTTTTCTGGCTGACTGCTGGTGACTAGTGGTGTTCCACAGGGGTCTGTGTTGGAAATGATTCTTTTTATATTATATGTCAATGATTTGGATGATGGAATTGATGGTTTTGTTGCAAAGCTTGCTGATGATATGAAAATAGGTGGAGGGACAGGTAGTTTTGAGGAAGTGGAGAGGCTACAGAGGGGCTTAGGCAGATTCAGAGAATGTGCAAAGAAATGGCAGATTGAATACAGTACTGAGAAATCTACGATCATGCACTTTGGTAGAAGAAATGAACTGGTCAACTGTTTTCTAACTGGAGAGAAAATACTAAAACATGAGATGCAAAGGGACTTGGGAGTCCTTGTGCAGGATTTCCTAAAGGATAATTTGCAGGTTGAGTCTGTGGTGAGGAAGGCAAATGTAATGTTAGCATTCATTTCAAGAGGACTAGAATATAAAAGCATGGATACAAGGCTGAGAGTGTATAATGCATTGGAGAGGCCTCACTTGGAGTATTGTGAGCAGTTGTGGGCCCTTTGAGAGGATGTGCTGAAACTGGAGAGGGTTCAAAGGAGGTTCATGAAAATGATTCCAACATTAAATGGTTTGTCACATGAAGAGTTTTTGATGGTTCTGTGTCAATACTCACTAGATTTCAAAAGAATGAAGGGTGACCTCTTTGAAAACTATCGAATGGTAAAAGGCCTTGATAGAGTGGATGTGGAGAGGATGTTTCCAATGGTGGGAGAGTCTAAAACACAGTTTCAGAATAGAGGGATATTCTTTTAGAATGGAGATGGAGGAATTTCTTTAGCCAGAAAGTGGTGAATCTGTGGAATTCTTTGCCACAGGCAGCCGTGGAGACCAATTCTTTATGTATATTGAAGGCAGAGGTTGATTTACAACGTCACTCTTCATTCCGCATCGACAAATACAGTATTGTGTGAAAATCTTAGGCATCTTGGCTATACAGTATACAGTGCCTATTCACCACCACCAACCCGCCCCCCCCCCCCCGGAAGTTTTCATGTTTTATTGTTTTTCAACTTTGAATCACAGTGGATTTAATTTGGCTTTTTTGACAATGATCAACAGAAAAGATTCTTTCGTGTCAAAGTGAAAACAAATTTATAGAGTTTGGTCTAAATTTATTACTGTTATTAAACACAAGATGATTGATTCCATGATTGCTCACCCCCTTCGAGTCAGTATTTAGTAGATGCACCTTTGGCAGCAATTACAGCCTTGAGTGTGAATAGGACTCTATCAGCTTTGCACATCTGGACACTGCAGTATTTCCCCATTCTTTACAAAATTGCTCAAGCTCTGTCAAATTGCATGGGGATCATGAGCAAACAGCCCTTTTCAAGTGAAGCCACAAATTCACAATTGGATTGAGGTCATTCCAGAACATTGTTGTTTTTAAGCCATTCCTGTGTAGCTTTGGCTTTATGCTTCGGGTCATTGTCTTGCTGGAAAACAAATCTTCTCCCAAGTCGCAGTACTCTTGCAGATTGCATCAGATTTTCATCCAGGGTTTCACTGTATTTTGCTGCATTCATTTTACCCTGCACCTTCACAAGTCTTCCAGGGCCTGCTGGAATGAAGCACCCCCACTGCATGATGCAGCCACCACCATGCTTCATGGTAGGGATGGTGTGTGGTGTGTTCTTGATGCTGTAAGGCGTTTGGCTTATGCCGAACATAGAATTTAGAGTGATGGCCAAAAAGCTCAATTTTGGTTTTATCAGACCACAGAACCTTCTTCTAGTTGACTTCTGAGTCTCCCACATGCCTTCTGGCAAACTCTAGCTGAGATTTCATGTGAGTTTTTTTCCCCCCAACAGTGCCTTTCTCTTTACCTCTCACCAATAAAGCTGTGATTGGTGAATCTCCAGGCAATAGTTCTTGTATGCACAGTCTCTCCCATCTCAGCCACTGAAGCTTGTAACTCCTCCAGAGTTACTCCCTCGCTAGTCCCCTTCCTGCACGGTTGCTCAGTTTTTGAGGACGACCTGCCCTGGGCAGATTTACAGCTGTGTCATATTATTTCCATTTCTGGATGAGTGACATAACTGTACTCCAAGTGATATTCAGTGACTTGGAAATTTTCTTGCATCTATCTCTTGCTTGTGCTTTTCAATAACCTTTTCACAGAGTTGGTTGAAGTTTTTATGGTGTAATTTTTATCAGGATACTGACTCACCAGCAGATAGACTTTTTCTGATTTTTAATGGCAGTTGGCAATCCAACTTAAAGGTGCATTACTGCAACCAGTAGGACTGGAGTGTGGTGTAGTGTGTTTGGAAATAAAACTCCTAATAGTTCTTTACCAAATTACCCCAATAATGTCCTATAGATTTTAAATAATGGAAGACAATATTGTGAATTAAATTATGTGAATTAAATTAAAGTCACTTCCATAACTTAGTAAAATTTTAAAAATGAAAACGGTCAACCCCACAGCTTGTAGTGCGGCCTGCATTTGCTTTCTTTCAACCTTATATGCTTCACATTGTAAAAGCATGTGTTCAGCTGTTTGATGACAAAACCTACACATCCCAGAGTGATGTTTTCCAACAGAATATAAAAAAATAATTGGGCAGAATATGCCCACTTCTAAATAGTGTGAATACAATTCCTTCCCTTCTTGTCTTACCCCCTTCTCCCATCAATCCAACAGTTTTATGTTAAGGTGTCTCACCTTATGCCCACTATCCCACAGATCTTACCATAATATCCTAATTTTTAGCCCCACCAATCCCTTTGCTTCTGATTTGCTAAGTGTCTATATCCACAGATAAACTTTTAACAGCTTTTTTTGGCCAAATAAACCTCAGGAAAAAGTTATATAGAATTTCCTCCCTCTCCTAATTTTCATAATTTTATCAAAAGGCCCTCCCTCCACAACATAAGATATGCTTTTTCAATATCAAAGAATTCTGTTATTACAACTTCTTTATTTACCTGTGCTTTCCTGATGATATCTTTCAAACATAAAACTGAATCCAATGTTATCCTACCCTTCTGAAATCTGCTCAGATAAAACACGGTATCACCTCTTTTTTCCAGAATATAATTCAACCACTCTATTACCATATGTTCCATAAGTTTACATAAGTGGGATGTTAATGATATTGGTCTATAACTAGAAGGATACGACAGGAGTTTTCCAGGTTTTAGAATAGGTACGACGACTGCCATGTTCCATGAAGAGGGAAGATGGCCTAAATTTCAAATAGGATTCAATAATTTTATTATTATCTTGAGAGTTATCAACCATATGTTTAAACACACAATAACTTATCTCAACCTTTCCTGGAGCCATCTGACCTGTACTATTAATAGCTTTCTTAAATTCACACAAAGAAAACTCCACCATCACTAATACTATCACTGCTACAGCTGGCTTCCAGTACATCAGGGTATTCACTTAGAACCCTCTCCCTACATTGTTTAGCCTCTTCACTTAAATTATCTTAATTATGAATTGCAGCAAATGACCGAGCCAGTATCTCAACCTTCCCTATTTCAGTAAAAATTGTATTACCATCTTTAATCAATACTGGAATGGTAGCAGTTGGACTTTCCAGATACAGATGTATTTTTACTACAATCACCGTGACTGCCCACAGCTGATCGCCATTTAACTAATTATGTGACTTCTGAAACCAATTGGCTGCACCAGTGATGATTTGCTGTGTTATATTAATAGGGATGAGTACTTACGCAATCAAATATTGTGTGTTTTATATTTGTAATTAATTTAGATCACTTTGTTGAGATGTGTTTTTGTTTTGACAAAGAATCTTTTTATGTTAATCAGTGTAAAAAAAAAAGCCAAATTAAATCCACTATGATTCAATGTTATAAAACATAAAAACTACCTGGGGGGGGGGGGGGGGTGGGTGAATACTTTTTATAAGCACTTAATGTATGCCTAAGACTGTGTACCTCTCGTAGATGCTGAGTTCATCCAGTATTTTGAGTGAGTTACTCTCCTGTAGCACCTGCAGTAGATGGCCCTCATTTACTCCCGAGTCCTTTCATCTCTCAACAATTCTGTTTTTTTAGGCCCTTTCAATGCCGGCTCCTTTCGCAAATGAGAATGGAATGAGAACGGAGAAGCCATATCAGCGTGTGACGTTTGAAGAGGCAAAAGCTGGGACCTCCTGTGAGTACAGAGACAACTGTGGCTGTGCGTATAAGATGATAAGAGGCATAGATCGAGTGGACATCCAGAGACTTTCCCAGGGCGGGGCCTAATTTTAAGGTGATGGGAGGAAAGCATCAGGTGATGTCATAAATAGAGTCATAGACTACTTCAGCTCAGAAACAGGTCCTTCAGCCCAACTAGTTCATGCCAAACTATTATTTTCCCTAGTCCCTGTGACCTGCATCTGGGTCAGGAGCACCAAGTTTCTTGGGGTGCATATTACTAATTATCTCACCTGGTTCCTCTACACTGCTTCTTTAGCCACGCGAGCACAGTAGTGCTTCCACTTCTGGAAGAGATCAAGGCAACTGAAGCTCTCCCCACCCACTATTCTCGCCACATTCTGCGGAGCCCATTCTTCAGTGTGCCCTGACCAGCGGTATCACTGCTGGTACAGGAACTGCAGTGCATCAGATTGCTTGACCCTGCAGCCGATTCTGAGGACTGCTGAACTCTTCATTGAGGTCTCTCTCTTCTCCCCCACATACCTCCCCATCCATTCAGGACATGTACCAAAAGTGCTACACAGTGCCCTCAGCATTGTCAAAGACCCCTCCCATCCTTCCCATCTCCTGCTATAATGCAGAATGTATCAGAACTGTCAGACTAGGTAACAGCTCCTTTCTCCAGACTGTTAAACTTCTTAACACTAACACCCTGCCGCTGGCCAACACACATGCACACCCGTTCTGAATACCCTGACACCGCCCACCTCCACAACTCACAGACACACTCTCGTCCTGCACTGGTCTCCTTTTGTCTTTTATTGCCGCTGTTTCACACATTTATACGATTGTTTGTTTTACTATAATCGTGTCAGTAACATTCTACTGTCTTATATAAACATGCACCATGCAATTGATGTCAAAGACTCAGTCTTCAGGCCATGCCACTCAGGGATTGTCAGAATGTTATTTTGTGACTCTATGTGCTGGATCATAGCCATATGTGCTGTGTTATCCACCTCAGCTCCGGAGGTGCGATGTTAGGTTTAGCTGTATACATGTGTACGGTTGAATGGCAATAAACATGAAGTTGAACTTCAACCTGGACTATTACCCTCCATACCCCTCCCATCCAAGTACTTCTCCAAGCTTCCCTTAAATGTTGAAATCAAACCTACATGCATCAGACATAGAACAGAATTAGGCCATTTGGCCTATCAAGTCTGCTCCGCTATTCCATTATGGCTGATTTATTCTCCCTTCTAACCCCATTTTACTGCTTTCTCACTGTAACCTTTGACATCCTGACAAACCAAGAACCTATCAACCTCCACTTTAAATACACTCAATGACTTGGCCTCCACAGCCGTCTGGAATGAATTCCACAGATTCACTACTCCTTCACATCTCTGGTCTAAATGGATGTCCCTCTGTTCTGAGGCAGTGCCCCTTGTCCTAGATTCCCCCACTGAAAGAAACATGCTCTCCACATCTACTCTGTTTAGGCCTTTCAATGTTCAATTAGTAACGAACTTTTAAGAATCGATGCGTTCTGTCATTGTTCTGGAGGACTCAAAAATTGCAAATGTCACTCCACTCTTGAAGAAGGATGAGAGGCAGAAGAGAGGAAATTACAGGCCAGTAGTCTGACCTCGGTGGTTGGGAAGATGTTGGTGCCGATTGTTAAGAATGTGGTTTCGGGGTGCTGGAAGCACTTGATAAAATGGGTCAAAGTCAGCATGGTTTCCTCAGGAGAAAACCTTGCCTGACATATCTGTTGGAATTCTTTGAAGAAATAACAAGCAGGATAGACGAAGGAGAATTGGTGGATGTTGTGTACTTGGACTTACAGTAGGCCTCTGACAAGGCGCCACACATAAGGCTGCTTAACAAAGTTATAGGTCCATGGTATTACAGGAGAGATTCTGGCATGGATAAAGCAGTGGCTGATTGGCAGGAGGCAAAGAGTGGGAATAAAGGGAACTATTTCTGGTTGGCTGTTGGTGACTAATGGTGTTCCACAGGAATCTGCATTGGGACTGATTCTTTTTATGTTATATGTCAGTGATTTGGATGTCAGGAAGTGATGGCTTTGTGGCTACGTTTGTGGATGTTACAAAGGTAGGTGGAGGAGCAGGTAGTTTTGAGGAAGCGGAGAGGCGACAGAAGAACTTTGACAAATTAGGAGAATGGGCAAAGTATTGCCGATGGAATACAGTGTCAGGAAGTGTATGGTCACTCACTTTGGTAGCAGAGGTTGATAGATTCTTGATGGGTCAGAGCTTGAAGGGATATGGAGAGAAGGCCGAGAGGGAAAATGATTGAGCCATGATAAAATAGCGGAAAAGTCACATGGGCCAAATGGCTTTAAACTGTTCCTGTATCTTAGGGTGTTCGTTCTCTGTGTCATTCTCATGAACCTCCTCTGGACCCTCTCCAATGCTAGCACATCCTTTTTTTAGATAAATGGCCCAAAACTGCTGACAATACTCCCAGTGTGCTCTAACCAATGCCTTATAAAGCCTCAGCATCACTTCTATCTCTTCTATTCTAGTCCTCATGAAATGAATGCTGACATTCCATTTGCCTTCCTTACCACCGACTCAACCCAAATTAACCTTTAGGGAATCCTGTACAAGGACTCCCAAGTCCTTTTGCATTTCTGGTTTTTAAAATTTTCTCCATTTAGAGAATACTCTAAGCTTTTATTCCTTCTACCAAGATGCGTGACCATACACTATGTTCCACCTGCCATTTTTTTGCCCATTCTCCCACACTACCCAACGCCTTCTGCAAATAGTCATAAAATACACAAAACCATAGATGTTGTTGAAAGAAAGACATCAGTCCCCCCCCACCTTCCCGCCAGCACAAAAAGAAAAACAAAAACTTGCAAGTCCCAAACCCCTCCCTCGCACAAAAACTAACAGATCACCCACATGGAGAAACAACAGGAGCATTGGGCCCCAAACCCCCAGCCTGTCAATCGGCAACAAGGAAGAATAGGCGAGAACATGGAAAAAAACCTAGAACATGGAAAAAAACCTTGAACTACAGTCCAATGCATAAATCTCAGAATTTCCTTAACATGTCTAAGAGTATCAGGATCCTCTGAGAACAGTGTCTCTGGGGGCAGCAGCTGAGTTTTTCTGTATCTTCTACTTAGTTTTTTTAATCTATTTATCATTGGCAGCTAACCAGTAAAGGCTTCTTTTATTCTCACTTTTTTCTCCTCCCAGCCAGCCAATCTTCTATTCATTCTGGCATCTTTCTCATAAAACCATGTGCTCATATCTTGAAAAGCCCCACCTTGACAAAGGCCTGCTAAAAATCTTAGTTCTCTTAAGTTCTTAAGTTCTCTCATCAAATGTGGTTCATTACACAATGCCCAATCCAGAATCGCCTTTTCCCCTAGTGGGCTCAACCACAAGCCACTCTAGAATGCCATCACATAGGCATCCTACAAACTCCATCTCTTGGGATCCAGCACCAGCCTGATTTGAAATCCCCCATGACTATCATAACATTGCCCTTTGTTGTTTCCCATGAACAAGGTAAAAGATTACAGAATGCAGAATAAAATGTTACTGTTACAGAGAAGTTGCAGTGCAAGCAGACAATAATCATAAGGAGATGGATTGTGAGGTCAAGAGTCCATCTTATTAGGAACTGTTATGTTTTACAACTTCATAATTGAAAGGAAGACCTAGGATTCCAAAACTGTGGGTCTAACTTCGGGTTTACCTTAAGCAAGGCACGCACGTATCACATGATAGCGTGATGACACAATTATACTTGTAACCCATAATGAATTATTTAAACGAACAAGATTAAAAAAAAAATACTGTATATAATATTTGAATATTTACAGAACGGAACCATTAAGTAGTCCTATAGCAGCAGGGTAGAAACTATCCTTGAGCCTAGTGGTATATGCTTTCAGGCTTTTTTATCTCCCGCCCAATGGAAGTTGGGAGAAGAGAAAATGTCCTATTTGCCACATTTGGTTCACATCCCTCTAAACCTGTTCTATCCATATACCTATATCTTTTAAATATTGTTAATTTACCGGCCTCAACCACTTCCTTTGGTCACTCATTCCGTATATTTAAAGTAAAAATGTTGCCTGTCAATTATCCTTACAGTCTTACCCTCTGACCTTTAACCTATGCTCACTTGTTGTTGATTCCTCACCTTTGAGAATTTGACTGAGTGAGTTCATCCTATTTGTACCCCTTGTGATTATACACACCCCTATAAGGTCACCTCTCAGTCTCCTTTGCTCCATGTAATAAAATCGCAGACTCTCCAACCTCTCTCCCTGCCCTATTAAAATTGGAATTGGTTTATGATTGTCACATGTACCGAGACACAATGAAAGCTTATCTTGCATACTGTTCATACAGATCAGATCAGTACACAGAGCACTGAGGTTGTACAAGGTAAAACAATGCAGAATGTACATAGACCATAAAGAATAACAATTACCGGGACAGTGCAGTGCAAGTAGACATCATCATTATGCGCAGTGTCATTTGACGTGGGCAATCATGGACTTTCCATGACCGTGATTGTTCTTGGCTAATACTTCCACAGAAGTGGTTTGCCATTGCCTTCTTCTGGGCAGTGTTTTTACAAGACGGGTGACCCCAGCCATTATCAATAATTTTCAGAGATTGTCTGCCTGGCATCAGTGGTCGGATAACTAGGGCTAGTGATGTGCACCAGCTGCTCATACGACTGTCCATCCACCTGCTCCAATGGCTTCACGTGACTTTGATCGGTGGGCTAAAGAGGTGCTACACCTTGCCCAAGGGTGACTTGTAGGCTAGTGGAGAGAAGGAACGTCTTACACCTCTTTTGGTAGAGACTTATCTCCGCCCCACCACCCAGCAGACGGACAATAAGGTGCAAGGTTATAACCAGGAAGTTAGTGGAGTCAACACACACAAAATGCTGGAGTAAGTCAGCAGGTAAGGCAGCTTCTATGGAAATGAATTTTAATATATCAACAATTTATTCATTTACATAGACACCGCCTGACCTGCTGGGTTCCTCCAGCACTCTGTGTGTGTGTTGCTCTGGATTTTCAGCATCTGCAGAATCTTCTAAGTTTGTCAAAGGGCTGATTCCTGGGAAGTGTGGCAGCTTTGTGGGAGTGCAGAAGATGCTTATCTGAATGTTGCCTGAATTAGAGAATTATTACCTATAAGAAGTGGCTGGGACAAATTTGGATTGTTTTCTCTGGCGTTTTGGAGGCTAAGAAGTAGGCAGATGGGTGACGGTCCAGAGAGGCAGGGGGAGCAGGCAGAGAGAGCAGAGCACCCCTGCGGCCATTCCCATTAACAATAAGTATACCGTACTGGATACTGTTGATGGGGATGACCTACCAGGAATGAGTTGTAGTGGTGCTGCCTCTGGCACAGAGGTTGAACCCTCAACTAGAAAGGGGAGGAGGGAAGAGAAGAGAGCGATAGTTTTAGGGGACTCTATAGTTAGGGGGGCAGATAGGAGATTTTGTGGGGCAGATCGGGAGTCTCGGATGGTATGTTGCCTCCCTGGACATCTCAGATCGGGTGCAGGCTATTCTTGAGAGTGAGGGCATGAACCCAGATGTAGTGGTCCATGTAGGGACCAATGATGTAGGTAAGGTGAGTGAGGGGGTCCTGCTTAGAGAGTTCAGGGAGTTAGGAGTGAAGCTGAAAGGCAGGACCTCCAGGGTGATAATCTCGGGATTGCTACCTGTGCCACGTGCGAGTGAGGCGAAGAATAGAATGATTATGTACATTAATACGAGGCTGAGAGCATGGTGCAGGAAGGAAGGGTTCAGGTTTTTGGATAATTGGTCTTTGTTCCAGGGACATTGGGATCTGTTTCGAAGGGATGGGCTACATCTGAACCGGAGGGGTACTAACATTCTTGCAGGAGTATTTGCCAGTGCTGCTCGGGGGGGTTTAAACTAGATGTGCAGGGGGCAGGGATCCAGATCCAGAGGGTTGGTCAGAAGGTGCATGGGGTTAAATGTGTACAAGGTTTGGGTGATCTTGAGAAGGTCATCAAAATTCAGGGTGCAATTTGCCCGATGGAAGTTCAAGGAGCTGGGTTAGGTACAGTAGACAGTGTTTTAAGCAAAGAGAGGAGGAATGGGCTAAGAATTCTATACTTGAATGCGCGTAGTGTCAGAAATAAGACAGATGAGCTTGAAGCTCAGATGAAAATGGGGAACTACGATATTGTTGGGATAACGGAGACATGGCTGCAAGGGGATCAGGCCTGGGAATTGAGTGTACCAGGGTATATGTGCTATCGTAGAGACAGAAATATGGGAAGAGGGGGTGGGGTGGCCCTGTTGGTGAGGAATGAGATTCAGTCCTTTGCAAGAGGTGACTTGGGAACAGGGGAAGTAGAGTCTGTGTGGATTGAGCTGAGGAACAGTAAGGGTAAAAAGACCCTAATGGGTGTTGTGTACAGGCCCCCAAACAGTAGCGTGGATATTGGGTACAAGTTGATTAGGGAGTTAACATTGGCATGTGCTAAAGGTAATGCAGTCGTTATGGGAGATTTCAACATGCAGGTGGACTGGGAGAATCAGGTAGGTGCTGGACCCCAGGATAGGGAGTTTGTGGAGTGTCTAAGGGATGTATTTTTGGAACAGCTTGTGCTTGAGCCAACCAGGAACGAGGCTATTTTGGACTTGGTGATGTGTAATGCACAGGAATTGATAAGTGATCTTGAAGTAAAGGAGCCATTAGGAAGTAGTGATCATAACATGATGAGTTTTTATCTACAATTTGAGAGGGATAAGGGCAGATCAGAGGTGTCAGTGTTGCAATTAAATAAAGGAGACTACGGAGCCATGAGGGAAGAGCTGGCCAAAGTTAAATGGGCGGATGCCCTGGCAGGAAAGACAGTGGATCAGCAGTGGCAGATATTCTTGGGCATAATACAAAAGATGCAAATGCAGTTCATTCCAATGAGAAGGAAGGATTCAAAGAGGGGGAAGGGGCCACAGTGGTTGACAAAGGAAGTCAGAGATTGTATAGCATTAAAGAAAAAGAAGTATGACAGGGCTAAGATGAGTGGGAATACAGATGATTGGGAAAGTTTTAAGGAACAGCAGATCTTAACTAAAAAAGCAATACGGAGAGAAAAAATCAGGTATGAGCTCAGTCTAGCCAGGAATATAAAAGGGGATAGCAAAAGCTTTTTTAGCTATGTGAAGAGAAAGAAGATAGTTAAGAACAATGTTGGCCCCTTGAAGAATGAATTGGGAGAAGTTGTTATGGGAAACAGGGAAATGGCAACAGAATTTAATGCATACTTTAGATCTGTCTTCACCAGGGAGGACACAAGCAATCTCCCAGATGTATGGATGGGCCAGGGTCATAAGATATCAGAGGAATTGAGACAGATTGACATTAGGAAAGAAACTGTGATGAGTAGACTGGTAGGACTGAAGGCTAATAAATCCCCGGGTCCAGATGGTCTGCATCCGAGGGTTCTAAAAGAGGTGGCTCAGGAAATTGCGGATGCATTGGTAATCATTTTCCAATGTTCCTTAGATTCAGGATCAGTTCCTGAAGATTGGAGAGTGGTTAATGTTGTCCCACTTTTCAAGAAGGGAGGGAAGGAGAAAACTGAGAACTATCGCCCTGTTAGCCTAACGTCAGTTGTGGGGAAGATGCTTGAGTCCATTATTAAGGACGAAATAGTGGCACATCTAGATGGCAGAAATAGGATTAGGCCGAGCCAGCATGGATTTACCAAGGGCAAATCATGCTTGACTAATCTGTTGGGAGTTTTTTGAGGGTGTAACAAGGATGTTAGACAAGGGTAAGCCAGTGGATGTTGTGTACCTAGATTTTCAGAAGGCATTCAAAAAGGTGCCACATAGGAGATTGGTGAGTAAAATCAGAGCTCATGGCATTGGGGGCAGGGTTTCAACATGGATAGAAAACTGGTTGGCAGATAGAAAGCAAAGGGTAGCAGTGAATGGGTGTTTCTCAGACTGGCTGGAGGTGACTAGTGGGGTACCACAGGGCTCTGTATTGGGACCACAGCTCTTTACGATTTATGTCAATGATTTAGATGAGGGCATTGAAAACTATATCAGCAAGTTTGCTGACGATACTAAACTGGGTGGCAGTGTGACATGCGAAGAGGACGTTAGGAGAATACAGGGAGACTTGGATAGGCTGAGTGAGTGGGCAGATACTTGGCAGATGTCATTCAATGTGAATAAATGTGGAGTTATCCACTTTGGAAGCTGGAACAAGAGGGCAGAGTATTGTCTGAACGGTGTCGAGTTAGGTAAGGGAGAAAAGCAAAGAGACCTAGGAGTCCTAGTTCACCAGTCAATGAAGGTGAATGAGCAAGTGCAACAGGCAGTGAAGAGGGCAAATGGAATGTTGGCCTTTGTTACAAGGGGAATTGAATACAAGAGCAAGGATGTTCTTTTGCATTTGTACAGGGCCCTGGTGAGACCACACCTGGAATATTGTGTACAGTTTTGGTCTCCAGGTTTAAGGAAGGACATTCTGGCAATTGAGGAAGTGCAGCGTAGATTCACTAGGTTGATTCCTGGGATGGCAGGGCTGTCTTACGCAGAGAGATTGGAGAGATTGGGCTTGTACACGCTGGAATTGAGGAGATTGAGAGGGGATCTGATTGAAACGTTTAAGATAATTAAAGGATTTGACAGGATTGAGGCAGGAAATATGTTCCAGATGTTGGGAGAGTCCAGTACCAGAGGGCATGGATTGAGAATAAGAGGTCAGTTATTTAAAACAGAGTTGAGGAAGAGCTTCTTCTCCCAGAGAGTTGTGGAGGTGTGGAATGCACTGCCTCGGAAGACGGTGGTGGCCAATTCTCTGGATGCTTTCAAGAAGGAGCTGGATAGATATCTGATGGATAGGAGAATCAAGGGATATGGGGACAAGGCAGGGACTGGGTATTGATCTCATGATCTCAGAATGGCAGTGCAGACTCGAGGGGCCGAATGGTCTACTTCTGCACCTATTGTCTATTGTCTATAAGAAGAGGTATAGGAGCCATAGGTCCCCCACCACCAGACTGAGCAACCTTCAGGCACTTAAACCCTAGGGGATAACTTCATTCCACTCAACTCTAACTGATTACCCAATCTGCAGATTCACTTTCATGGACTCATGAAACAACTCATTTTTTCTATATTATTTATTTATTTATTATTTATTATTATTTCACTTCTGTATTTGCAGTTTGTTGTCTTTTGCATATTAGTTGTTTGTCCATCTTTGTGTATAATTTTTCATTGATTCGATTGTGTTTCTTCATAATGTAAATGCCCACAAGATAATGAATCTCAGGGTTTTATATGGTGACATATACTGTATGTATTTTGGTAATAAATTGACTTTGAACTTGATTATAAGTGTATAAAATTACGACAGTCACAGTAAGGGTAGACTGCCAGTGCCTTCTTCCCCAGCGTGAAAATATGAAACACCAGTGGATAATGTGAGTGGTGAGGTGGAGATAGCCTCTACCAAAAATGGTGTAAGGCACTCCTTCCCTCCACTAGCCTGCTGGTCACCCTTAGGCAAGGTTATCTTACCCGTGTATGAGGTAGGTGAATCCCCGATCTATCGTCTTTGCTAGTGACATCGTAGAATGAATTACAGAACACAGGGGAAGACTATTTGCCTTTTTGGGTCGAGTAGCGTAACAAATTATTGTGCCAGCGACCTGGGTTCAATTCCTGCCTGTAAGGAGTTTGTACTTTCTTCCCATGATTGCGTGCGTTTCCTCTGGGTGTTCCAGTTCCCTCCCACATTCCCAACGTGTACGGTATAGGTCAGTGATTTATGGGCTTGCTCTGTTGGCGCCAGAAGCATGGTGACACGAGTGGGCTGTCTCTTGAACATCATCGGATTGTGTTGGTCATTGACACAAACAACGTATTTAACCTCTGATGTTTCAACTTACGTGTGACAGTAAAGCTAATCTTCAACAACACACAGAATTCTGGAGGAACTCAGCAGGTCAGGCAGCATCTATGGAAATGAATAGACATTTGACATTTCAGGCTGAGACCGTTCATTGGGGACTGGAAAGGAAGGGGGAAGATGTCAGAACAAGAAGGTGGGGGTAAGGTATGGAAGACTGGCTAGAAGCTTTCCTTCCCCTCCCCCCCCCCCCCACCCATCTTCTTATTCTGGCATCTTCCCCTTTCCTTTATAGTCAAGAGAAAGAGTCTCAACCCTAAATGTCACTGTTTATTCCTCTCGATATGTGTGGCCTGACCAGTTGGATTCCTCCTACATTATGTGTGTATTGTGCAAGGAATGTAAATAGCTAATTTGATGATGTGGCTTGAAATTATGTTTTCTGCTTTCAGGGGATCGCCCAGTACGAGTTTATGCTGACGGTATCTTTGATCTCTTTCACTCTGGCCATGCAAGGGCACTAATGCAGGCAAAGAGCCTTTTTCCAAACACATTTCTAATTGTGGGAGGTAAGGAATGAACTGTTTTGGAGCCTCGTGTACAGTTTGGGTCACCCTGTTATAGGAAAGATGTTATTAAACTAGAAAGAATGCAGAAAAGGATTACTGGAATGTCACAGGACATAGCATAATATAGGATGATGAAGGGTCCCAGAATCAGCTTTATTATCACCAGCATGTGATGTGAAATTTGTTAACTTAGCAGCAGCAGTTCAATGCAATACATAAGATAGAAGAAAGGAAAAAAAAAAGTAAACTTATTCGGTATACTTTATACAGTATATGTACATTGAATAGATTAAAAACCTGCAATAAACAGAAATACTATATGTATTAAAGAAAAGTGAGATAATGTTCATGGGTTCAATGTCCATTTAGGAATCGGATGGCAGAGGGGAAGAAGCTGTTCCTGAATCGCTGAGTGTGTGCCTTCAGGCTTCTGTACCTCCTTCTTGATGGTAACAGTGAGAAAAGAGCATGCCCTGGGTGCTGGGGGTTCTTAATAATAGATGTTGCCTTTCTGAGACACCGCTCTCTGAAGATGTCATGGGTACTTTGTAGACTAGTACCCAAGATGGAGCTGACTAAATTTACAACCCTCTACAGATCCTGTGCAGTAGCCCCACCACCCCCCCCCCCCCCCCCATATCAGACAGTGATGCAGCCTGTCAGAATGCTCTCCACGGTACATCTAGAAGTAATTGAGTGTATTTTTGAAATACCAAATCTCTTCCAACTCCTAATAAAGTATAGCCGCTGTCTTGCCTTCTTTATAGCCGCATCAATATGTTGGGACCAAGTTAGATCCTCAGAGATCTTGACACCCTGGAACTTGAAACTGCTCACTCTCTCCACTTCTGATCTTTCTATGAGGATTGGTATGTGTTCCTTCGTCTTACCCTTCCTGACGACTGCAATCAGCTCTTTCATTTTACTGACATTGAGTGCCAGATCTTGGCCTGGAATGTCAACTATTTACTCTTTTCTATAGATTCTGTCCGGCCTGCTGAGTTCCTCCAGCATTTTGTGTGTGTGTTGTTTTCAATTTCCAACATCTGCAGAGATTTCCTTGTGTCTGAAATCTCCTCAAACACTGAACTTATGCCCCCCCTCATATTAGCCATTTCTGCCCGGGGGAAAAGTCTCTGTCTATCCACTGATCTGGTTTTGAGGGCCTGAGTTGCAAGGAGAGGTTGTGTAGACTCGGCTGTATTTCTCTGGAGTGTAGGAGGTTGAGGGGTGATTTAACAGAGTTATAGAAGATCACGAGGGGCATAGACAGGGTGAAAGCACATAGTCTTTTTCCCCAGGGAGGGAGGATGCTTAAAAACAAGCATTAGTTTAACTCAGGGTGAGAGATTGAAATGGGCCATCAAGGGCAGCTTCTTCACACATATTTGGAATGAGCTGCCAGAAACAGTGGTTGAGTCAAGCAGCACATTAGCAACATTTGAAATCCATTTAGATAAGTGCTTTACACTACTCCAATGTAAAATAAAAACTTATCCCACACATTTCCTTTAACTATTCTCCCCTCACCTTAAATGTACCTAACAGGTCAGGCAGCATCAAAGGAGAGGAATGAACATTTGACGTTTCAGGCTGAGACCCTTTGTCAGAACATGAGGACCCTTCATCCCAGTCCTGATGAAGGGTCTCAGCCTAAAACATCAACTGTTTATTCCCTCCATAGATGCTGCCTGGTTTGCTGAGTTCCTCCAGCATCAGGTGTGTGTTACTCAAGATTATAAAGATTCAGAGATTCGAAGTACATTCATTGTCCAAGAATGTGAACAGCACACAACCCTGAGATTCGTTCTCCTGCAGGCAGCCCCAAAACAAAGAAACACCGTGAGACCTGGTCAAAAAAAACATCAAACTCCCAACGGATGAGAAAAAGAACAAACTGCGGAAAAGGCCAAAAACAAGCGGACAACACATAAATATCAGGCATCAAACCTGCAGCATTCAGCTTAGTTCAGCTACGCCTCTAACCAAAGTGCCCCAGTCCACATCGATTGCCCCAATCAAACCGCTCAAGACCAGCAAACAATAGAGTTTCCAGAATCCAAACATGCATGCAGCATGAATCTCAAAATCCCCCTAAAAGAGTCCACGGCCTCACTGATCAATCCTGGCACTGTGAGTCCCAAGACTCCTGCACTCTCTGGCAGCAGCTAGTGAGAGGATGAGAAAGACCAGTCAAATGCAGGCAGAGCTGCCGACCACCCTCCTATACTCCACTCTCGTCCTCAACCTTGCTCAACGCCTCAGTCAGAGAGAAACAATGCAGTTGATCACCTGCAGTCCACACACTCTGCTCCAAAGCTCTTCGAACTCCCTCGGAAACAGCAATTTACCAGATTGCTCAAACGGCCCCAAAGCATGCCATGAAAATGGAAAGCAATTGTCCCAAGTGCACACAGCTTATTAGCAGAATCATATTTGAAAGAAGTAAAAGGAGTAGTTTTATGAATTGCTGCAGGACGTCACCATCAGTTGCGTTGTTCTCTGGAGTCATCTTGCAATCTTCCCAGCATCTGCAGAATCTCTTGTGTTTATCCTCTAGTAGTAGTACCCTGGGATAAAAGATTCTGACTGTCTACCTGTCTCTGCCTGCCACAATGGACAATATTCTCCCCACATTCTCATTCTCATTGCACCAATTAAGACAACGCCAGCACCTCACTTTCTGAGCCATCTACTATGTTTTACTGTTTTCTGCTTTTATCATTGTGTCCTTACCTGTGATGTGGGTTTTCATACCTTGTATTCACAGTGTAGATAAGATGTACAGGAAGCATCGCTGGCCAGAAGAGATTTATTGACTGGATTTTTAAAGCTGCAAATCCATCAAAGTTCAAATTTATTATCAAAGTACATATATGTCATCCTATGCAATCCTGAAATTCATTTTCTTGTGGGCAATCACAGTTGAAACACAATTGAATCAATGGAAGACCTTATCCAACAGAACAGACGACTACCAATGTGCAAAAACAAATGCGTAAATCTTAAAGGGAAATGACAAGCTGTGGATTACAGTGAGAGTAATTCAGAAGAGGTATGTTTCGAAGTATTCTAAGCAGATTGCAACATCATTCACCAGTGCCATCTTGGAAAATTTACCTTTGCATACCAACTTTTTGCTGGGGCGAGTTGTGTCTCATAAACTTGATTAAGTTTTTTGACAAGGTAGCGATGGTGATTGATGAAGGTAGAGCTGTGGATTTTGTCCACATGGATTATTAGTAAGGCATTTGACAAAGTACCTACTGCAAGGCTAATCCAGAAGATTAAGAGGCATAGGATCCATGGTGATTTCACCATTTGGATTCAGAATTGTCTTGCCCATAGAAAACAGTGGGTAGAAGTCAGAATGACGGATTCTAGCCATAAGTCTGTGGTTTGTGGTGTTCTGCGGGGATCTTGCTGGGACCTCTGCTGTTTGTGATGTATATAAATGACCTGGATGAAAATGTAGATGGGTGGGTTAGTAAGGTTGTAGATGATATCAAGATTAGTGGTGGTGTGGGTAGTGTAGAAGTCTGGTAAATTTGTAGAAATGGCAGATAGAGTTTAACCCACCAAATGTGAAGTGTTACACCCTGGAAATGCAAAGAGACAGTACATAATTAAGGGCAAGATGCTTAACAGTGTTGATGAGCAGAGGGATATTGGGGTCCGAATTCAAAGCTCTCTGAAAGTGGCTACACAGGTTGATATGGTGGTTTCAGTAAGCATGTGGCAAGCTTGCCTTTGTTAGTCAAAACACTGAGTTCAAAATTCAGGAAGTTGTGTTGCAGCTTTATTAGGTTGCATGCATTTCTGGTCACCCCGTTATAGGAAGGATGTCGAGGCTTTGGAGAGGGCGCAGTAGAGGCTTACCTGGATGCAGATGATATTAAGGTAAGTGGCGTTGTGGATAATGAAGTAGGTTTTCAAAGCTTGCAGAGAGATTTAGGCCAGTTAGAAGAGTGGGCTAAACGATGGCAGATGGAGTTTAATGCTGATAAGTGTGAGGTGCTACATTTTGGTAGGAATAATCCAAACAGGACGTACATGGTAAATGGTAGGGCATTGAAGGATGGAGTAGAACAGAGTGATCTAGGAATAATAGTGCATAGTTCCCTGAAGGTGGAATCTCATGAGGATAGGATGGTGAAGAAAGCTTTTAGCATGCTGGCCTTTATAAATCAGAGCATTGAGTATAGGAGTTGGGATGTAATGTTAAAATTGTACAAGGCATTGGTAAGGCCAAATTTGGAGTATTGTGTACAGTTCTGGTCACCGAATTATAGGAAAGATGTCAACAAAATAGAGAGAGTACAGAGAAGATTTACTAGAATGTTACCTGGGTTTCAGCACCTAAGTTACAGGGAAAGGTTGAATAAGTTACGTCTTTATTCTTTGGAGCGTAGAAGGTTGAGGGGGGACTTGATAGAGGTATTTAAAATTATGAGAGGTATAGATCAAGTTGACGTGGATAGGCTTTTTCCATTGAGGGTAGGGGAGATTCAAACAAGAAAACATGAGTTGAGAGTTAAGGGGCAAAAGTTTAGGGGTAACACGAGGGGGAATTTCTTTACTCAGAGAGTGGTAGCTGTGTGGAACGAGCTTCCAGTAGAAGTGGTAGAGGCAGGTTCGGTATTGTCATTTAAAGTAAAATTGGATAGGTATATGGACAGGAAAGGAATGGAGGGTTATGGGCTGAATGCAGGCCAGTGGGACTAGGTGAGAGTAAGTGTTCGGCATGGACTAGAAGGGCCGAGATGGCCTGTTTCCATGCTGTAATTGTTATATGGTTATATGGACATGTGCTATCACGAGAGTCCATTATTAAGGACAAAATAGTGGCACATCTAGATGGCAGAAATAGGATTAGGCCGAGCCAGCATGGATTTACCAAGGGCAAATCATGCTTGACTAATCTGTTGGAGTTTTTTGAGGGTGTACAAGGATGTTAGATGAGGGTAAGCCAATGGATGTTGTATACCTAGATTTTCAGAAGGCATTCGATAAGGTGCCACATAGGAGATTGGTGAGTAAAATCAGAGCTCATGGCATTGGGGGCAGGGTTTCAACATGGATAGAAAACTGGTTGGCAGATAGAAAGCAAAGGGTAGCAGTGAATGGGTGTTTCTCGGACTGGCTGGAGGTGACTAGTGGGGTACCACAGGGCTCTGTATTGGGACCACAGCTCTTTACGATTTATGTCAATGATTTAGATGAGGGCATTGAAAACTATATCAGCAAGTTTGCTGACGATACTAAACTGGGTGGCAGTGTGACATGCGAAGAGGACGTTAGGAGAATACAGGGAGACTTGGATAGGCTGGGTGAGTGGGCAGATACTTGGCAGATGTCATTCAATGTGAATAAATGTGAAGTTATCCACTTTGGAAGCAGGAACAAGAGGGCAGAGTATTGTCTGAACGGTGTAGAGTTAGGTAAGGGAGAAATGCAAAGAGACCTAGGAGTCCTAGTTCACCAGTCAATGAAGGTGAATGAGCAAGTGCAACAGGCAGTGAAGAAGGCTAATGGAATGTTGGCCTTTGTTACAAGGGGAATTGAATACAAGAGCAAGGATGTCCTTTTGCATTTGTACAGGGCCCTGGTGAGACCACACCTGGAATATTGTGTACAGTTTTGGTCTCCAGGTTTAAGGAAGGACATTCTGGCAATTGAGGAAGTGCAGCGTAGATTCACTAGGTTGATTCCTGGGATGGCAGGGCTGTTTTACGCAGAGAGATTGGAGAGATTGGGCTTGTACACGCTGGAATTGAGGAGATTGAGAGGGGATCTGATTGAAACGTTTAAGATAATTAAAGGATTTGATAGGATTGAGGCAGGAAATATGTTCCAGATGTTGGGAGAGTCCAGTACCAGAGGGCATGGATTGAGAATAAGAGGTCAGTTATTTAAAACGGAGTTGAGGAAGAGCTTCTTCTCCCAGAGAGTTGTGGAGGTGTGGAATGCACTGCCTCGGAAGACGGTGGAGGCCAATTCTCTGGATGCTTTCAAGAAGGAGCTGGATAGATATCTGATGGATAGGGGAATCAAGGGATATGGGGACAAGGCAGGGACTGGGTATTGATAGTGAATGATCAGCCATGATCTCAGAATGGTGGTGCAGACTCGAGGGGCCGAATGGTCTACTTCTGCACCTATTGTCTATTGTCTATTGAGAGGTTGGGAAAAAGGGGGTTGTTTTCTTTGCAGCAGCAGAGGCTGAGAGTGATCTAATGGAGGTTTCTAAGATTTTGAGAGGCATAGATAGAGTAAACAAACAATATCTTCTTCCCAGGGGTGAAATGTCTAATACCAGAGGGCATGTGTTTAAGGCAAGAGGGGATTTCAAAGGAGATGTGAGGGGTGTTTTTTACACAGAGAGTGGTGGGTGTCTGGAATGTGCTGCCTGGGGTGGTGGTAGAGGCAGAAACATTGGGGACTTTTAAGAGATGTTTAGATAGGCACAGGAATGTGAGGAAATGGAAGGATGTGGACATCATTTAGGCAGAGAGATTAGTTTAGTTAGCTATTTGATGACTAATTTAATTGGTTTGGTACAACATTGTGGGCCAAGGGACCTGTCCCTGTGCTGAACTGTTCTTCGTTCTATATATGACAAATAAAAATAATCTTTAATCTTTAATTCTTTACTCTCTGTGTGGGGAAAAAACCATTCCCTCAGACCCCCTTTAAATCTTTCACCTCTCATATTAAACCTCTGCCCTCTAGTTTTAGACTCCCTTAATTCCTTGTGGTTGGGGGGTGGGAAACTGTGACTATCCTTGTAAACCCCTTGTAATTTTATAAACCTCTGAAAGGTCTTCTTTCAGCCGCCTCCACTACAGGAACAACAGTCCCAGTCTCTTCCCATAACTCAAGCCCTCTAGTCCTGGTAACATCCTCGTGGATCTTTTCTGCTCTATTTTCAACTTAAGATCTTACAAGACAACTAGGAAGTGGCCTTGTCACTTCCACCCATGTGTAAACGTGGACTTCAGCCTGGATAATGGGTTCTGTTCAAGCTCAAGTTCAAGTTTGATTGTCAATCAACCACACAGATGTATACGATGTTCTTTCAAGTTTAAGGTGCAAAACCCAGTACACAACACATATAGTTATGATAGCAGATAAAGTCAAAAAATTATATCAACACAACTCTGTGAGTGGCATGGCCTGAAGATTGATAGTGAATGGGATGTTGTGCTGGAGCCATGTTTCTGCAAGAACAAGCATGCAGCAGTACCTCTTCTCGCACTTGGTTGGTCGCAGGTGATGGTAATCTAGCTTTTCGTCCAGGGAGTGAACACTGGAGTGCAGGGGCCAGCCCCAAACCAGCACAGATTCCAGCATGTTCACCGTGCCTCTGTTAGACCATAAGACCATAAGATATTGGAATAGATTTGGGCCATTTGGCCCATCAATTCTCTGCCATTGGCTGATCTATTTCTCTCTCAACCCCATTCTCCTGCCTTTTCCCCATAACCTTTCAAGCCCTAACTTAATTAGAATCTGTCAACCTCCACTTTACTCTTTTAAACTACAGTACGTTGTGCCTTGGAACACAGATGTTACCCGTTTAGCATCCACTATTAAACGTATGAAAGGTCAAAAAGTGATTATAGAAATGTTGGGTAATTAGAGCTTTTGACTGAAGAGTGAGAGGTGAGGGAGCAACGGTCCTCTTGATAAATCCGTCTGGCGATTAGGAGATTTGTAATAGGTAAATTGGTTTATTATTGTTACTTGGAATCTAGACAGGTAAATCTACAGCATTACATATTTACAGTGGTGGTAAATCCCAACAAGCAGAACCCCTGTGAATATTCAATACTGATTTGTTCATTCATTATGTGCAGAGTCATATGACTTGGGCAATCATGATCTTTCCATGACCATGATTGTTCTTGGAAAAGTTTCTACAGAAGTGGTTTGCCATTACCTGCTGGGCAGTGTCTTTACGAGACCAGTGACCCCGGCCATTATCAATACTCTTCAGAGTTTGTCTGCCTGGTGTCAGTGATCGCATAATCAGGATGTGTGATATGCATCAGTGCTCATAGGATCATCCATCATCTGTTCCCATGGCTTCTCATGACCCTAATTGGGGTGTTAAGCATGTGCTACACCTTGCCCAAGGGTGACATGTGAGCTAGCGGAGGAAAGGAGTGTCTTACACTTCCTTTGGTAGGGATTTGTCTCCACCCTACCACACTTCAATACAGATATCTGCCCCAAAAGCCACAGTGCAGTCGCTAGACATCCAAAATATACCCATTTTGTTGAAGGATGGCTCCGTGAACATAAAATATAGAACAGTACAGCACAGTACAGGCTCTTTGGCCCACAAAGTTGTGCCAACCTTTTAACCTACTCTAACATCAATTTAACCCTTCCCTCCCACATAGCCTTTCACTGTCTATCATACTATACCAATCTAAATAACCCTAATGCACCTGCTTCTACCTCCACCCCTGGCAGCACCTACCACACACCCAACATTCTCTGTGTAAAAAAAAACAACTACCTTCAACCTATCTTTGAGGATATAATGAGCGCAGTGGATAGAGGGGAACAGATAGACATTATTTACTTTGTTTCCAGAGGGTATTTGATAAGGTACAGCATAAAAGACTTATCCATAAGATAAGGATGCATAGAGTTGGGATACATGGGTGTTACTCTGGGTGACAATCAGTGGTGAGTGGTGTACCACAGGAGTCAGTGCTGGGCCCACAACTGTTCACAATATACATTAACGATCTGGAAGAGGAGACCGAGTGTAGTGTATCTAAGTTTGCTGATTATATTAAATTGAATGGAAAAGCAAATTCTGCAAAAGATAAAGAGAGTCTGCAGAGGGATATATAGATAGGTTATGTGAGTGGGCAAGGGTTTGGCAGATGGAGTACAATGTCATCCACTTTGGGAGGAAAAATGAAAGGTCAGATTATTATTTAAATGGTAAAAAATCGCAGCATGCTTTAGTGTGCGGTGGGACTTGGGAGTGCTTGTACATGAATCCCAGAAGGCTGGTTTGCAGGTGCAGCAGGCTATCAAGAAGGCAAATGGAATTTTGGCCATCATTGCTAGAGGGATTGAGTTTAAGAGCAAGGAAGTTATGCTGCAACTGTACAGGGTACTGGTGAGGCCGCATCTGGAGTACTGTGTGCAGTTCTGGTCTCTTTACTTGAGGAAGGATATACTGGCTTTGGAGGCAGTGCAGAGGAGGTTCAGCAGGTTGATTTCAAAGGTGAGGAGGTTAGACTGAGGAGAGATTGAGTCGCCTGGAATTATTCTTGTTGGAATTCAGAAGTATGAGAGGAGATCTTATAGAAACATGTATCAAAATTATGAAAGGAATAGATAAAATAGAGGCAGGAAAGATGTTTCCACTGTTAGGAGATACTAGAAGTAGGGGACATAAAGTCAAGATTAAGGGGAGTAGATTTAGGACGGAGATGAGGAGGAACTGCTTTTCCCAGAGAGTGGTGAATCTGTGGAATTCTCTGCCCAATGAAGCAGTGGAGGCTACCTCAGTAAATATATTTAAGACAAGGTTGGATAGATTTTTGCGTAGTAGGGAAATTAAGGGTTATGGGGAAAAGGCAGGTAGGTGGAGATGAGTCTATGACCAGATCAGTCATGATCTTATTGAATGGCGGAGCAGGCTCGAGGGGCCAAATGGCCGACTCCTGCCCCTGTTTATGTTCTTATGACAGTCCCCTGTACGTTCAGAATCAGAATCGGATTTAATATCACTTGCATATGTCATGAAATTTGTTGTTTTGCCGCAGAAGTAAATTGTAATACATAATTTTTAAAACACAAATTATGATTGAATTGACTTTATTTCTTACATCCTTCACGTGCATGAGGAATAAAAATCTTTATGTTACACCTCTGTCTAAAACCATTAACAACACAGTTGTCCCTGATGACCACACCTGCAAAAGGTGCGTCCAGCTGCAGCTCCTATCAGACCGAGTTAGGGAGTTGGAGCAGGAGCTGGATGAACTACGGATCATTCGGGAGGTGGAGGCAGAGATAGATAGGAGTTATCAGGAGGTAGTCACACCAAAAAACCAAGTAGGCAGATGGGTGACGGTCCAGAGAGGCAGGGGGAGCAGGCAGAGAGAGCAGAGCACCCCTGCGGCCATTCCCATTAACAATAAGTATACCGTACTGGATACTGTTGATGGGGATGACCTACCAGGAATGAGTTGTAGTGGTGCTGCCTCTGGCACAGAGGTTGAACCCTCAACTAGAAAGGGGAGGAGGGAAGAGAAGAGAGCGATAGTTTTAGGGGACTCTATAGTTAGGGGGGCAGATAGGAGATTTTGTGGGGCAGATCGGGAGTCTCGGATGGTACGTTGCCTCCCTGGTGCCAGGGTCCGGGACATCTCAGATCGGGTGCAGGCTATTCTTGAGAGTGAGGGCATGAACCCAGATGTAGTGGTCCATGTAGGGACCAATGATGTAGGTAAGGTGAGTGAGGGGGTCCTGCTTAGAGAGTTCAGGGAGTTAGGAGTGAAGCTGAAAGGCAGGACCTCCAGGGTGACAATCTCGGGATTGCTACCTGTGCCACGTGCGAGTGAGGCAAAGAATAGAATGATTATGCACATTAATACGAGGCTGAGAGCATGGTGCAGGAAGGAAGGGTTCAGGTTTTTGGATAATTGATCTTTGTTCCAGGGACATTGGGATCTGTTTCGAACATCTGAACCGGAGGGGTACTAACATTCTTGCAGGAGTATTTGCCAGTGCTGCTCGGGGGGGTTTAAACTAGATGTGCAGGGGGCAGGGATCCAGATCCAGAGGGTTGGTCAGAAGGTGCATGGGGTTAAATGTGTACAAGGTTTGGGTGATCTTGAGAAGGTCATCAAAATTCAAGGTGCAATTTGCCCGATGGAAGTTCAAGGAGCTGGGTTAGGTACAGTAGACAGTGTTTTAGGCAAAGAGAGGAGGAATGGGCTAAGAATTCTATACTTGAATGCGTGTAGTGTCAGAAATAAGACAGATGAGCTTGAAGCTCAGATGAAAGTGGGGAACTACGATATTGTTGGGATAACGGAGACATGGCTGCAAGGGGATCAGGCCTGGGAATTGAGTGTACCAGGGTATACGTGCTATCGTAGAGACAGAAATATGGGAAGAGGGGGTGGGGTGGCCCTGTTGGTGAGGAATGAGATTCAGTCCTTGGCAAGAGGTGACTTGGGAACAGGGGAAGTAGAGTCTGTGTGGATTGAGCTGAGGAACAGTAAGGGTAAAAAGACCCTAATGGGTGTTGTGTACAGGCCCCCAAACAGTAGCGTGGATATTGGGTACAAGTTGATTAGGGAGTTAACATTGGCATGTGCTAAAGGTAATGCAGTCGTTATGGGAGATTTCAACATGCAGGTGGACTGGGAGAATCAGGTAGGTGCTGGACCCAGGATAGGGAGTTTGTGGAGTGTCTAAGGGATGTATTTTTGGAACAGCTTGTGCTTGAACCAACCAGGAACGAGGCTATTTTGGACTTGGTGATGTGTAATGAACAGGAATTGATAAGTGATCTTGAAGTAAAGGAGCCATTAGGAAGTAGTGATCATAACATGATAAGTTTTTATCTACAATTTGAGAGGGATAAGGGCAGATCAGAGGTGTCAGTGTTGCAATTAAATAAAGGAGACTACGGAGCCATGAGGGACATGCTGGCCAAAGTTAAATGGGCGGATGCCCTGGCAGGAAAGACAGTGGATCAGCAGTGGCAGATATTCTTGGGCATAATACAAAAGATGCAAATGCAGTTCATTCCAATGAGAAGGAAGGATTCAAAGAGGGGGAAGGGGCCACAGTGGTTGACAAAGGAAGTCAGAGATTGTATAGCATTAAAGAAAAAGAAGTATGACAGGGCTAAGATGAGTGGGAATACAGATGATTGGGAAAGTTTTAAGGAACAGCAGATCTTAACTAAAAAAGCAATACGGAGAGAAAAAAATCAGGTATGAGCTCAGTCTAGCCAGGAATATAAAAGGGGATAGCAAAAGCTTTTTTAGCTATGTGAAGAGAAAGAAGATAGTTAAGAACAATGTTGGCCCCTTGAAGAATGAATTGGGAGAAATTGTTATGGGAAACAGGGAAATGGCAACAGAATTTACTGCATACTTTAGATCTGTCTTCACCAGGGAGGACACAAGCAATCTCCCAGATGTATGGATGGGCCAGGGTCATAAGATATCAGAGGAATTGAGACAGATTGACATTAGGAAAGAAATTGTGATGAGTAGACTGGTAGGACTGAAGGCTAATAAATCCCTGGGTCCAGATGGTCTTCATCCGAGGGTTCTAAAAGAGGTGGCTCAGGAAATTGCGTATGCATTGGTAATCATTTTCCAATGTTCCTTAGATTCAGGATCAGTTCCTGAAGATTGGAGAGTGGCTAATGTTGTCCCACTTTTCAAGAAGGGAGGGAAGGAGAAAACTGAGAACTATCGCCCTGTTAGCCTAACGTCAGTCGTGGGGAAGATGCTTGAGTCCATTATTAAGGACGAAATAGTGGCACATCTAGATGGCAGAAATAGGATTAGGCCGAGCCAGCATGGATTTACCAAGGGCAAATCATGCTTGACTAATCTGTTGGAGTTTTTTGAGGGTGTAACAAGGATGTTAGACGAGGGTAAGCCGGTAGATGTTGTGTACCTAGATTTTCAGAAGGCATTCGATAAGGTGCCACATAGGAGATTGGTGAGTAAAATCAGAGCTCATGGCATTGGGGGCAGGGTTTCAACATGGATAGAAAACTGGTTGGCAGATAGAAAGCAAAGGGTAGCAGTGAATGGGTGTTTCTCAGACTGGCTGGAGGTGACTAGTGGGGTACCACAGGGCTCTGTATTGGGACCACAGCTCTTTACGATTTATGTCAATGATTTAGATGAGGGCATTGAAAACTATATCAGCAAGTTTGCTGACGATACTAAACTGGGTGGCAGTGTGACATGCGAAGAGGACGTTAGGAGAATACAGGGAGACTTGGATAGGCTGAGTGAGTGGGCAGATACTTGGCAGATGTCATTCAATGTGAATAAATGTGAAGTTATCCACTTTGGAAGCTGGAACAAGAGGGCAGAGTATTGTCTGAACGGTGTCGAGTTAGGTAAGGGAGAAAAGCAAAGAGACCTAGGAGTCCTAGTTCACCAGTCAATGAAGGTGAATGAGCAAGTGCAACAGGCAGTGAAGAGGGCAAATGGAATGTTGGCCTTTGTTACAAGGGGAATTGAATACAAGAGCAAGGATGTCCTTTTGCATTTGTACAGGGCCCTGGTGAGACCACACCTGGAATATTGTGTACAGTTTTGGTCTCCAGGTTTAAGGAAGGACATTCTGGCAATTGAGGAAGTGCAGCGTAGATTCACTAGGTTGATTCCTGGGATGGCAGGGCTGTCTTACGCAGAGAGATTGGAGAGATTGGGCTTGTACACGCTGGAATTGAGGAGATTGAGAGGGGATCTGATTGAAACGTTTAAGATAATTAAAGGATTTGATAGGATTGAGGCAGGAAATATGTTCCAGATGTTGGGAGAGTCCAGTACCGGAGGGCATGGATGGAGAATAAGAGGTCAGTTATTTAAAACAGAGTTGAGGAAGAGCTTCTTCTCCCAGAGAGTTGTGGAGGTGTGGAATGCACTGCCTCGGAAGACGGTGGAGGCCAATTCTCTGGATGCTTTCAAGAAGGAGCTGGATAGATGTCTGATGGATAGGGGAATCGAGGGATATGGGGACAAGGCAGGGACTGGGTATTGATAGTGAATGATCAGCCATGATCTCAGAATGGCGGTGTAGACTCGAGGGGCCGAATGGTCTACTTCTGCACCTACTGTCTATTGTCTGTTGTCTATTGTTAATGTGCAATCATATTAATTTATAATAAATAGAACAGTCAATGTAATATAGAGTACACTGAAATCAGCGTGAGTTCATCAGTCTGATGGCCTGGTGGAAGAAGCTGTCCGGGAGCCTGTTGGTCCTGGCTTTTATGCTGCGGTACCATTTCCTGGAGAGTAGCAGCTGGAATAGATTGTGGTTGGGGTGACTTGGGTCCCCAATGGGCCGTTTACACTCCTGTCTCTGTAAATGTCCTGAATCATGGGAAGTTCACAACTACAGATACGCTGGACTGTCTGCACCACTCTCTGCAGAGTCCTGTGATTAAGGGAGGTACAGTTCCCGTACTGGGCAGTGATGCAGCCAGTCAGGATGCTCTCAATTTTGCCCCTGTAGAAAGTTCTTAGGATTTGGGGGCCCATACCAAACTTCTTCAACCATCTGAGGTAAAAGAGGCGCTGTTGTGCCTTTTTCACCACACAGCTGGTGTGTACAGACCATGTGAGTTCCTCGGTGATGTGGATGCTGAGGAACTTAAAGCTGTTAACCCCCTCAACCCCAGATCCATTGATATCAATAGGGGTTAGCCTGTCTACATTCCTCCTGTAATTCACAACCAGCTCCTTTGTTTTTTCCAACGTTGAGGAAGAGGTTGTTTTCTTGACACTACTGTGTCAGAGAGATGACTTCTTCCCTATAGCAAGATATATGTATAAAATTAAGTTTAATTGTCATTCAGCCATACATAAATACAGCCAAATGAAAGGATGTTCTTCTGGGCTTAAGCTGCAAAACATACCACAAGCCACATATAGCGCATATAAGATAGCAGTTAATATAGTCACACAAATATATATAATATACCGCGAGTCCCTGAGTGACATGTCCTGTAGATTGATGGTGTTGACAAGAGCAAGCCAGCTTACCTTCTACCTCTCAAACACTGGAGAAGAGGGGCCATTCCCCTCAGTCAGCGTGGACTCCCGAGCACCACCACACCTGCGCTGCCGCACACCACTCTCAGTATCTCCCCCCCAGGCAGCTGCAATGGATGTCCCCGTGGCTTGATGTGTAATCTGTGCAACAACTGGGGCTAGGCAGGTCCACTTGCCGTAGGTCTCGCCGTCGAGCCACCGAACCGGACTTCCAGTATTCTCCGTTACCGATGAGTCAGGGTCTGGCGATCACAAGCAAAATGTCAAGACGATCACCTACTGTTAGACTGCTCACTCCCCTTGTGCACAGATGGTCATAAGGTCCACGCCAAATCCAGCTCCATAGGTTTTGAGCAACTGGCTGATGAGTAGACCTGCTGTACCTGATGTTCTTGATCATTTGCAGTGACTTGCAATTATAAAAGAGACATTAAGGACAAACAAATGCAGTTTTGATTAGAGCGGGAGTGGCTGCTGTGACCATGTGACCCACAATCTTATCAGAAGATATATTAATTAAAGAGGGCAGAAGAGGGAAAGAAACCGTGCATGGTTCATTGTCTGTTCAGAAAAGATGTAGCTCCACCTCGCTGGCAAAAGTGCATAAAGAGAGCAAAAAAAAAATAGTGAGATAGTGTACATGGGTTCATTGTCCGTTCAGAAATCTGATGGCGGAGGGGAAGAAGCTGTTCATAAAACGTTAGTGTGTATCTTCAGGCTCCTGTACCACCTCCTTGATGTTAGCAATGAGAAGAAGGCAGGTCCTGGGTGATGGGGCTCCTTAATGACAGATGACACCTTTTTAAGGCATCACCTTTTGAAGATGTCCGTGTCGCTGGGGAGAGTAACCTCTTTAAAATTATGCATCCTTGATGTATTTTCCTCCCACATCACAAAGGCATGCAGGGTCGGTGAGGGTACTTGGCTGCTGGAAATTGACCCTAGCAAGCAAGTGAGGTGTAGAATCTGCAGGGAGTGTGGCTAGAATAGGGTTAGTGTGAGTGGGTTGCTGATGGTCATTTTGGAACAGAGGCAAAGGGTCTTTCTGTGCCAAGATGACACTAGCGATGTATGGCGACATTTTGCAGGCAGCTCACAAAACCACTAGATATTTTACTAGATATACTTCTGAACTATGATCTCTGCAATCCGCAGATTATAATTTCCCCTTAATAAACATACTTTTGAATCGTCCAAACGATCTAGTGATTTTACAGTCTTCTGAAGGATTTGGTGAGCTTGACTCTCTGGAATACAAGTACGTCACCTTGAAGTGGACGGAGATTGAGCAACGGCAGAGGAGAGCAGCGCGCCTGGCCAGACGTCAAGCCAGATTAAAGCGACGAGGCCCGAAAGCAGAAAACGAACTGGTGTTCAGCCCCACTACTCCATCGCCCACCTGAGCCCATCCCGTCTGCTTTTGGTTGACCCAATTCCCTCTCTTCTCACTACTGCCATTGGGTAGGAGGTGCAGGAGTCTTGGGTCCCATGACAGCCGTCAGGCTCCTGGACAAGTTTCAGTCACTTCAGTGCTGAGCTGACTCCACAGACTGTGCATGTACTTTGGGGGAATCTGCATCTCATGTTCTCAGTATTATTTTATTTACTTTTTAATTATTTGCATGATTTTTCATTGGATGTTGGTCACTCTTTGTTATTAGCGTGTTTCTGTGGATTCTTTTGTATTTCTTTGTGTTCCTGTGGGTGCCTGCAAGAAAATAAATTTCCAGATTGTATATGGTAGACATACGAATCTGTGTGCAATTGCAGCTTGTAATTTATATTTTGGTAATGTGTTTCTGGGCCAATGGAATGATCTGGCACTTTTGTTGTGTTTGAGGGAATTCAGCCTGGTTGAGAGTGAGGTTGGGAATGGAGTGGCAGAGCTCGAAACCACCGTCAGCTCCAAGTCTTGACCAACTCGCCGATTAAAGCGTTGAGTGAGATTGAGATCAACGAGCACGAAAGCAGAAGGCCAGAGGGTGTTGAACGCTGTCTGCCTGTGCTTAACCAGTCTCTGTCATCCCCTCGATCGCTGCTGGAGAGTAAGGTGCAGGGGTTCTGGGTCCTGGACAAGGTTTGATTGGTGTAGTTTGTGGATTGGACTTATTTTCAAAGGACTCTGCAGTTCATGTTAGATGTGTTTCTGCTTAACTAAACTGAACGTTCCTAGACTGTTTCAAAGACTCTACAGTTTGATGTTTATATTATGTGTGTTATTTGCTCGTTTTTTGCCGTTTGCGCGATTTGTTTTTTGTGCATTTGGTGCTTGATGTTTTCTTTGAATGATGTTTCTTCCAGTCAAGATGGCACCTGCGTACAATTCCCCTTTGGTCGACGTCTTCTGGATAAATTATGAAACCACATACTTCACTTCTTTTATGTCTTTTACGTTTGCTTTTCTGTCCTGAATGGGATTCTGGAACTGTAGGAGCGTGTGATTTGCAGGTTGGAGGCTGTTGCAGTCTCTGAGAGGATTCCAGCAGGCAGAGGCAGCGTGCGTGAACCTCTTGGGAAGAAGATTGGGGGGATGGGGTGTGAGCCGAGGTTCGACTCCGTTTCACCAATCCTTTGATCACCAATTAAAACAACGAGGGAGAGATTGTAGCATCGTGGTGAATGTGGAAGGTGACTGCTGGCAGCCTGCCTTTTTATCGCTGAGGGATAGCTCTGCTACCGGAGAGGGGAGACTGCCTTCTGATTGCTGATGCAATCGCTCTGCTATGGAGAGGGGAGACTGCCTTTTGATTGCTGGTGTGATCGCTCTGCTATGGAGAGGGGAGACTGCCTTTTGATTGCTGGTGTGATCGCTCTGCTATGGAGAGGGGAGACTGCCTTTTGATTGCTGGTGCGATCGCTCTGCTATGGAGACGGGAGACTTCCTTTTGATCACCGGGGGATCGCTCTGCTACCAGAGAGGGGAGATGGCCTTTATAATTGTTGGTGGGGCATCTCTGCTGCCAGAGATGGAAAGGCCTGCCGCTGTGCCTGGAGAATATTGCCCAGGTTTTTTGCATTTTGGATATGGATTTAGAAGATAGGCTTGTTATTTAGTCTTATAGTTTTTTTTTATTCTGTGTTTTCTCACCCGATCTTCCTTTTGTTTTTGTGTACGGGGCAGGGTGATTTGGGGGCTTGATGTTCCTGTTCCATTCCTGTTTGATTTTTTGTGTGGGGAGGAAGGATTTGGGAGTTGATAAATGTGCTGCTTGTTTTTTCCCTTTCTTGGTTTTGTGGCTGTCCAGAAAAGAAGAATTTCAGAGTTGTGTACTTTGATAATAAATGAACCTTTGGACCTTTGAATCTTTTTGAACTTTTTCTTAGTTTCATGGCTGCCTGCAGGAAGTCAAATCTCAGAGTTGCTTGCTGCCTACATAAATGTACTTAGAATCTTTGAATAATGATGCGGTAGTGTTAGCACAATGCTATTACAGTTTGGAGTTCAATTCTGGCATCCTCTGTAAGAAGTTTGTATGTCCTTCTGATGAGCATGTGGCTTTCCTCCCACATTGCAGTGATGTATGGGGTAGTAGGTTAATTGGTCATTGTAAGTTGTCATTTGATTAAGCTAGAGTTAAATAGGTGGGATGCTGGGACGGCGCAGTTCATTGGGCCAGAAGGGCCAGTCCCACGCTGTATCTTTAAAAGTAAAAATATATATTATTTATTTACTTATTTAAAAGTTTTTTGCACACTGTGTCCTCTTTTGCTCATTGGATGCTTGTCAGTCTTTATTATGTACACCTTATTGTGGAATCTGTTGTAGTTGGACGCCTGCAAGAAAGTGAATCTCAGGGTTGTATATAGTATGCATACTTTGAATTTTGTATAACTCCATGATTGTGAGACTTTGAATGGAGGTTGCGGTTTTCCCTGGCGGGATTCTGGTCTAGTTGCAAAGCTGAGGTAAATGACGGGATGCCTGTTTGTTCCTACAGTGTGCAACGATGACCTGACCCACCAGTTCAAAGGGTTCACTGTGATGAATGAGGCGGAGAGGTATGATGCAGTCAGGCATTGCCGCTATGTCGACGAGGTGGTCCGGAACGCACCCTGGTCACTGTCTCCCGAGTTCCTCGAGATGCACAGGGTGAGATACTTCATTAGCTGCTCCCACATCCCAGCCTGTTGGCTCATTTTCAATGGAAACAGAAACAGTTTTTACTGGTTAATCCTGGGAGGGGAGAGGGCAGAGTCTAAGAATTTGAGAGGTTTAAACCAGAAGATGTAGGAGCAGAATTGGGCCATTCGGCCCATTGAGTCTGCTCTGCCATTCCATCACAGATGATTTATTATCCCTCTCAGTCCCATTCTCCTGCCTTCTGCCCATAACCTTTCTCACCCTTAATAATCAAGAAACTATCAATAATTGCTTTAAATATACAAAATGACTTGGCCTCCTCTGTTCTCTGTGGCAACAAATTCCATAGATTCGCAGCCCCCTCCCCCACCTGGCTAAAGAAATTCCTCCTCACCTCTGTTCTAAATGGATGTCCTTCTATTCTGAGGCCGTGTGCTCTGGTCCTAGACTCTCCCACTACAGGAAGCGTCCTCTCCACGTCCACTCTAAATTGGTTAATTATTGTCACATGCACTGAGGTACAGCGAAAAGCTTGTCCTGCATGCTGTTTATACAGAGCACATCATTGCACAGTCCATTGAAACAGTACAAGGTAAAACAGTAATGATGCAGAATAAAGTGCAAGGTCATAATGAGGTAGATTGTGAGGTCAAGAATCCATCTTGTCATACTAGGGAACTGTTAAGTAATCTTATAACAGTTGGGGAGAAACTATTCTTAAGATAGATAGTATGGGTTTTCAGGTTTTTGTATCTTTTGCCTGAAGGGTGACGGAGGAGAGTAAAGTGGGTCAAGGCAAGATTTCAAGGTTCAAGAATGTTTAATGTCATTTCTAGTACACAAGTGTAAAGTAGACAAATAATTGTTACTCCAGATCTGATGCAGCACAAAAGAACACAATAAGATAAAGAACACAATAATAATAATGAAACAGAATAAATATAAATACACAATATAGCTTATATACACAGATTGATTTTATGTTCATGAAGTGACACCAGGCACAGGAGTGGCTGTACATAAGGAGACTGACAGGAGATGATAAAGTAGTGGACGGGTGGGTTAGTGGGTGGAGGTGCTGATCAGTCTTACTGCTTGGGGGAGTGAGTGAAAGTCTCGTTTCATCGCTGAACATCTCCCACTGAACAGGACTCACTTTCAAAGACTCTTCGTCTCGTGTTCTCAATAGTTATTGCTTACTTATTTATTATTTTTGACAGTGAATCTCAGGGTTATATGTGGTGGCATACGTGTATTTGATAATAAATTGACTTTGAAGTTTACATGTTGTAGTTGGGCTACGTGACATGCGTTATCTCAGTGACCTGATGGAACGGACTCAAGCAACTGGATTGTCTGCTCTCCAGCTGTGTTCTTCCTGCATCACCCATTCATCAGGGCGATTTGATAATGATGACAGTTTCACTCTGTTCAGAGGGGCACCTTTCCCTAATTATTGTGGGGTTTTTTGTGCTGCTTCGGATCGGAAGTAATAACTATTTTGTACTGCTTTACACTTGAGGACAGAAGGGGTCTCCACCATGACCAGAATAGTGTGGGATTATGATGTGTACGTTCAGAGGAGCCTGCAACATGGTCACACTGCCAAAGAACGAATATCAGCTTTACAAAGGAAATGACATTAAACTTTAAACCATCTTGAATCAATTTCCTGTGCTCCAGGGAATAAAGTCCTAATCCTATTCAGTCTAAATCTCCAATAATGTGTTTAATATTATTGTCGATTTAATAGCAAGATTTTGAAGATTTCTTTCTGTTACAGATCGACTTTGTAGCTCATGATGATATCCCATATTCCTCTGCAGGAAGTGATGATGTTTACAAACACATTAAAGATGCAGGTACGTGTTTATAGTGCTGAGGTAAGTGCCTCCACCACTTCCCCGGGTAGTTGTAGAGGTTCCTTCATTAGTTTGTTGAAAGCACAGGTTAATGGATTTCTAGGGGTTAAAGGATACAATGGGAAATGCTGACATAGAAGATTGATTTTGATTGTGCTGGCGATTCTGCAAATGTTGGAAACCTAGAGCAACACACACAAAATGCTGGAGGGGCAGTGTCGATGGAAGAGAATAAATAGTCAACAATCTCAGGGGGTAGTTAGGGACAGGTGATAAATGCTGACATTGTCAGCATTTTGAAAAATGATTGGAAGAAAAGAGGATGGTTAATATCCCGGAGCGGAATTCCTGTTCTAAAACATGCCTTGTAACAACATGTGTTCCAAATAACTCCAGCAAAACTTAACCACTGTTACTGTGCCTTCACCAGAGTCCTTTCAAAAACATTGAGGATCACATACAGAAAGTGCTGGAGGAACTCTGCAGGTCAGGTAGCATCTATGGGGGGATTAAACATTAGGCTGAGAACTTCCATTGGGAGTGGAAAGGAAGGGAGAGCAAGGCAGAATAGGAAGGTGGGGGACGTGGGAGAGGTACATACTGGGAGATGATAGGTGAAACCAAGTGAGGGGGGAGATGGGTGAGGAAGGGGGATGAAGCGAGAAGCTGGGAGGTGATAGGTGGAAGAAGTAAAAGGCTGAAGAAGAAGGAGAGGAGAGTGGACCACGGGAGAAAGGGAATGAAGAGGGGCACAAGAGGGAGGTGAGAAGCGAAGGGGTGGGGTGGGGGGTGTGTAACCAAAATGGGGAATGGAGGTGATCGGAGGAAGCTTTGTTTAAATAAGAGCTCTGTCATTCTGAAGAATACAGGGTATGTTTCAAAGCTCAGTGAAGCCATAACAGTGTGTCTACTGTGTGTGACTTGTAGGGATGTTTGCCCCGACACAGAGAACAGAAGGGATCTCCACATCGGACATCATTACCAGAATAGTGCGTGATTATGATGTGTATGTGCGGCGGAACCTGCAACGTGGTTATACTGCCAAAGAGCTGAATGTCAGCTTTATAAACGTGAGTCTGAGTGGCGATTGGTGATGGAACCTGTTGGGCTGGGGGAGAAGGGACTGAAAGTGGTGATTGTGATTAAGAATCAGGTTTAGTATCACTGGCATATGTTGTGAAAATTGTATTTTGCAACAGCAGTATATTGCAATCCAAGTTCCCTCTGAATTTTTTTATAGTTGTGTGGACCAACCATTGCTCTCAGCAGGAAATATTTACACAGCTTGAAAACTGCGGCATTTTAAATGTTTTTTATTATTTAGAAAATTTATGGATTATATTCATTAATGTTTTATTGATTACAGCATATTTCATTAATTAAATTAATATAGATTTCAAAATTATGTTCATGTTATGTAAAAGAAAATTCCTGTTGTGCGGCCACAGAGGGTATGGATACGGAAGCATTTCAGTTACTGCCCATTCAGCTCAGAGAGAACAGGGATTACAACTCACAATAATAAAAACTATCGAGTATATACATTTTCAAAATTAAGTAAGTAGTGCAAAAAGAGAGAAAAATAAAGCAGTGAGGTAGAGTTCACGGGTTGCCCAGCCATTCAGAAATCTGATGGCAGAGGGGAAGAAGTTGTACCTGACTCATTGAGTGTGTGTCTTCTGCCTCCTCTACTTCCTCTCTTATGAGAAGAGGGCACATCCTGGGTGTGTGGGGTCCTTAGTGAAGGATGCCGCCTTTTTGAGGCATCGCCTTTTGCAGGTTGTTCTGGTATTAACTCCTGCATTGCACAACCACCAAAAGGCATGTTGGATCCTGATATTTTTGGGATTCAAAGGTTCTTATTAAGTCAAGAATAAGGGATCAAGCTAGTTGCTTACAGTTGTTTTATTAAGTGTTACAGAGAAGAAGAGGGTAGAATAAGCGTGGCGAGAGACAAAGTAAAGAAAAATAATAACTGTTGTGCTCTTCTCATACCTGACTATTTATTAAAAGAATCCCATTCATTACACTTAACCAGCAAGATAGTCAAATTTGGGTATATGACACCTGCCACTGAGACCCTCCAGAGAAATATAGTCAAGTGTAATCACTGGGAAACTCACTGAACAATTTACACATACAGTATTGTTAATACACTCTCCGGCCACTTTATTATGTACCTCCTGTATCTAATAACGTGGCCACAGAGTGCATATTTGTGATCTTCTGCTGCTGTAGCCCATCCCTTCAGAGATGCTCTTCTGCACACCATTGTTGTAACACGTGGTTATTTGAGTTACTGTTGCCTTCCTGTCGGCTTGAACCAGTCTGGCCATTCTCCTCTGACCTCTCTCATGAACAAGGTGTTTCACCCACAGAACTACCACTCAGTGGATTTTTTTTTTGTTTTGCACACCATTCTTTGCAAACTCTAGAGACTGTTGTGTGTGAACTTCCAGGAGATCAGTAGTTTCTGAGATACTCAAACTACTCCCTGTGGCACCAACAATCATTCCACAGTCAAACCACGTCGAGCACATTCCTTCCCCATTCTGATGTTCAATCTGAACCACAGCTGAACCTTTTGACCATGGTTTTATGGTTTTATGCAGTGAGTGGCTGCCACATGATTGGCTGATTAGATATTTGCATTGGAGAGCTGTTGTACGCATGGACGTAATAAAATGGCCACTGACAGTATGTTAGTGATTATAAACATTCTTCTAATTTTCTGTGAGCTATGATTAGTGAGCTTGCAGATGAAATAAGAATAGCTGGTGGTGTGGATTGTGAGGAAGGTTGTCTAAGTCCACAACAGGATATAGGTTACATGAAAATTGGGGTAGAGGGTTGGCAGATGGAATTAAATCTCAATAAGTGTGAGGTGGTGTACATTTGAAAGAATTAGGCCATTTGGACTATTAAGTCTTCTTGGTCATTCAATCCTGGCTGATGTATTATCCCTGTCAACCCCATTCTCCTGCCTTCTCCCTGTAACCTTTGACACTCTGACTAATCAAGAACCTATCAACCTCCACTTTAAATATACCCAATGACTTGACGGCCTCATCCGTCTGTGGCAATAGGGGTAAATGCGGGTAAATAAGGGTAAGAGATCAACTCAGTGGCCACTTTAGTACATATCTCTATAGGTGGCTGCTACGTTGTATGGTCTCTGTTGCCCTTTGAACGCAGCCGTTCATTATCTCTAGTGCGCTCTTTCCTTCCAGGAGAAGAAGTACAACCTACAAGAGCGTGTCGATAAAGTCAAGCAGAAGGTTAAGGATGTGGAAGAAAAGTCCAAGGAGTTTGTGCAGAAAGTTGAGGAGAAGAGCATTGACCTGATTCAAAAATGGGAGGAAAAGTCGAGGGAATTCATTGGAAACTTCTTGGAAATGTTTGGCCCTGAGGGAGCCTTGGTAAGCACCTGAGTAACAAACAGCACAGTATAGAAAAATAACCAGAAGTCAGCCATTAGGCCCATCTTCCCTAATCTGCATAGTTGTAGAGCATTACAGCACAGAATCAGGCCCTTCGGCCCACCTACGAACTGTCATTCTGCCTAGTTTCATCAACATGCACCTGGACCGTACCCCACCCATCTATGTATCCTATCCAAATTTCTCTTAAATGTTGAAATTGAACCCACATCCACAGCTCCTACTGGTGTTTGTTGCACATTCTCACCATACTCTGATGGGGTTCCTCCTCGTGTTCCGCTTAAATAGTTCGCCTTTCAAAGTTAGAGTGGTGGGTGTGTGGAATGCGATGCCAGTTGTGGTGGTAGAGGCAGATACAATTGGGGCATTTAAGAGAACCTTAGGTAGGCACGTGGATGACACAGAAATGGAAGTTTATGTGGGTGGGAAGGGTGCGTATTGTCCTACGTTTTATGTTAGAGAGATTTGCACCACACTCGCACTACCCTTGAAGTGAAGAAGTTCCTTCTCAGGTTAATCTTAAATCTTTCACCTTTCACCCTTAACCTGCGACTCTAGTCTCATTCAGTCTGAGGGGAAAAATGGAATGGAGGGTTATAGTCTGGTGCAGATCAATGGGACTAGATAGATTTACAGTTTGGGCCAGAGAGCTCGTTTCTGTGCTGTAGTGTTCTATGACTCTATGACATGAAACCACCCATAAATGTAAACACTATTACAGTGATTCTGATGCGAATGCGGTTGGTGTTTTTCATTCACTCCCTGTTCTCCTGAAACTCTAGAAACACATGCTGAAGGAGGGCAAAGGCCGAATGCTACAAGTCATCACTCCGAAACAGAGCCCGAGCAGCAGCCCGACCCGGGAGCGGTCCCCCTCGCCCTCTTTCCGGTGGCCCTTCTCCAAGACCTCCCCGCCCTGCTCGCCCAAGTCAGACCTGGATGCAACCGGCTACAATACCAGTGATGATGAAACCGAGTAACGGTGCTACACCCTCTCTCTCTTTCTCTTCCTCCTTCCCAAGGTCTTCACTACTGCACCCCAGCCACTCCCCCTCTTTCCCTCAATTCCTTCTGGTTGTCCAAGAGGCTGCAGTAATGGGACACGTATTCCTTCACAGATCTGAACAAGCAGGGTTAAGTTGGACTTGGGAACTAAAACAACCATTTTTCCACAGAGAAACAGCTCAAAAACTATGCAAACTGCTTTTTTTTTTCTTTTTAAGCATATTAAACTAATTAAAAAGAAAATTCCTTGAAAAGATCACAAGGAAAAATAGCTTTTCTTTGATATTTTAGCCTTGCGCCTCAGCATCTCTCAAGAGCTGGGGTTGGAGATCAGAACATTTGTGTATCTTTGGGGGGGTGGGGGGGTGGCCAGAAATGTACCTATCTTTCCAACTCAGTGTAGGGATATTTCAAACACTCCCCACTGCTGCAATTGACCCTACAGGACCACGTACCATGTCATGGAGGGATTAATGCATTCCGATCCCAGACCAGCTGAATTGCTTCAAAATTCACAGCAAATTTATTATCGAGGTATGTGTACTCACTTATGGCTGTCACGCCTACTGGGACATAGACGTCAACAGCAGCTCACCAGTGTCTTCTGCCCTGGGCCAGTCTTTCATGTAGCCCATCTTCTTTGTGTCTAAGATCGTCCGCTCCCAGGAGTGAGGTCTTTGTTGGAGCTTCTGTTGCCGTTTCTGTAGCTTTGGGTTTTTATGTGGTGGGGTTTCTAACCCATGCCCAACCCTCCTCCTCCTGCAGCTGGGCTGGGGACCACCTGTCACGGGTTTAAAGTATGTATATGTCACCATATACCAGCCTGATTCATTTTCTTGTGGGCATTCACAGTAAATACAAAGAAACCCAATAGAATTAATGACCGACATACAGCCAATGTGAAGGACAACAAATGGTGCAAATACAAATAGAAAAACAAAATAAGAGGTAAATACGTAAATAAATAATATTGAGAACATGAGTTGTAGAGTCCTTAAAGTGAGTCTGTAGGTTGTGGAATCAGTTCATTGTTGAGGTGAGTGAAGTTATTCACACCGGTTCAGGAGCCTGCTGGTTGAGGGGTAATAATTGTTCCTCAACCTGCTGGTATGGGACCTAAGGCTCCTGTACTTCCACTGGTGTAGTCAGCAGCGAGAAGAGATCATGGCCTGGATGGTGGATGATGTTTTTTCTGTAGATGTGCTCAGTGTGGGGAGGTATCGCACAGATAAGTGGAGCTGCTTTAGATGAGAGTACGATACCACCGACTGCAGGGTGCTGGGAAAGTGTGGAAGGGGATTCTGAAACTGGAGCATGTGGTACTGATGACCAAGAACAGAGGGCAGGAGCAGTGCTGTCGATATTCTAGGGAGCACAGAACCTCAACCATGTGTGACGTGAGAGGAGAGGGAGCCAGAGTTGTGGGGAGAGATTCTTAGATCTTAGAACAGTACAGCACAGGAACAGGCCCTTTGGCCCACAATGTTGTGCTGAGTCGATTAAATCAGTAATCAAATGGCCAGCTAAACCTATCTCTTCTGCCTACACGGAGTCCACATCCTTCCATATTTTTCACATTCATGTGTCTATCTAAATGTCTCTTAAAAGTCTCTAATGTATCTGCCTCTACCACCATTCCTAGCACCCACCCCTCTCTGTGTGTAAAAAAAAAACAACTTGCCTCTGACATCTTTAAAATTGCCCCCTCTTACCTTAAATACATGCCCTATGGTATTAGACATTTCAACCCTGTGGAAAAGATACTGCCGCGCTATCTATGGCTCTCATAAGCACCTATCAGATCTCCCTTCAGCCTCTGCCATTCCAGAAAGAAATGCAAGTTTGTCAAACCTCTCTTTATAGCACGTTCCCACCTATCCAGACAGCATCTTGTGCACCCTCTACAAAGCCTGGACATCCTTCCTATAATGGGACGACCAGAACTCTATGCAATACTCCAGAAGCAGCCTAACAACAGATCTCCCCTCAGCTTCTGCCGTTCCAGAGGAAAAGACACTGTCTATCTAATCTATCCAAGCATGCTGGAGATGAAGGGGACAGAAGCCAGCATGTAGGGGAGAGTGGAAGGAGTACAATCTGCTTTCCTTTCCAGTCCGGATGAAGGGTCTCAGCCTGAAACATTAACTGTTTATTTATTTCCATAGATGCTGCCTGACCTGCTAGGTTCCTCCAGCATTTTGTGTGTGTTGCTCTGGATTTCCAGGATCTGCACGATCTTTTGTGCTTATTGTTAGGAATCTGTGTGTTTTTTTAAAAAAAACTCTGCACTTATTTGAAATTAAAAACTCTCATCGTAAATGCATGCCCTCAGCCCCTCTTCAGCATCCAGGATGATTCCCCTTCCTGGACAATATTTGGCTGTCATCAGAGTGCTGCCAGAGGCGGTGGGGGGGGTGGGTTAGGAGGACAGGGCCGTGAGTGGATGCAGTTTGCCCAGGCAGGCTGCTCTGTGCACTGAGAGGGCTGTTGGTGGGTCTCCACCCAGCTAACAAGAGTCACCTGCCACATGTTTCCAACTCGTCACCTGCAACCTATTTAAACCCAGCCCTCAGCTTCAATCTTTGTTCACTCATCTGGTCAGGAAATGTTCGGGAGGCATGACCCAAAAGCAAACTAGTGGGAATGTTTTAGTGGTGAGCAATACCAACTGCAAAATAACAAGCCACAAGGAGCCACAAAAGAGACACTAGATTTATTTATTTATTTATCTATTTATTTATTGAGAGATATAGCGTGGAATGGGCACTTCCAGCCCTTCGAGCTGCACTGCCTAGCAACCCCGATTTAACCTGAACGTAATCACGGGACAGTTTACAATGACTAATTAACTTACTAACTGGGATGTCTTTGGACTGTGCAAAGAAAGTAGAGCACCTGGAGAAATACCATGTGGTTCACAGGGAGGGCATACAATCTCCTTATAGTGGATACCAGGATTGATCTCCGATGCCTCGAGCTGTAATAGTATTATGCTAACCATTACACCGCTGTGGTGCCTTCATTGGCAACAAAGCAACGGAAAGCTAAGGGCAAATGGTTGATGCTGGCTGGTTTGATGAGTGAACAGGGATTGTGGATGAGATCTGGGTTTAAATAGGCTGCAGGTGATGAGTTGGAAATGACTGGCAGGTGACTCCTTTTAGCTTGATCTTGGCCCAAAACGTGGACTGTTTACTTCTCTTCATAGATGCCTCCTGACCTGCTGTGTTCCTCCAGTATTTTGTGTGTGTTACCAGCATCTGCAGAGTCTCTTGTGTATGCAAGGCACCTACAAATCCTTTAATATACATTGACTATATCTTTAAATCTGTATCTTCAGGGTCTTTGGAGACCATTAACTTAACTCGCTGCATGTTCAGTAGGTGTTGCTGGTTGGTGCAGTGTATATTTAAGGCGGTTTATCAAAGCAAGTTGAACATTATAGTTGTAGAGCCATTATTCGAGTTGAGTGCGATGTTCTCTTATTGGTGGGTCCTCAGGTGGCTGTAGAGGCCGATCTGGGATCCACATGTTCTGTTGCCCTGTGGGCACGAGTAAGTGGTGGCTGTGGTTCGTGGTTGGTTCAGCGTCACCTTTCACAGCTGCCTCTCGTTCTCTGTGGCACAGCGGAGGTCGCTCCCACGTAGTGCAGTTGCCTGTTGAGCAGATTTCCTTCAAGTGTATCTACTGGGTGCCATGTCTCCCCAGTCTTTATTGTGTTGAATTTCTTAAGATCTATTTTGATGTTATCTTTAAAGTGTTTCCTTTACCCACCAGGGGCTCGCTGACCTTCCTTCAACTGTGAGTAGCCATTTGTTACTGGTGTTATTGAAGGATGTTTGCAGGCGAGAGGAGTGCGTGCAGTCTGGTAGGTGTTGGATTCAGATGTTCCCTTCAGTAGTCGGGAAAGAGGCACAAAACCTGTTGCTTAATGCTTGGCTTAGTAAGCGTAGATAGAAGAAAGGAAAATTGAAAAATCGAATCACAGAGTAACAGGACCAGAAACTATAAATATGAGATTCTGCAGATGCTAGAAATCTCACCAACGCACACAAAGTGCAGCATGTACGGAAAGGAATAAGCAGACAATGTTTTGGGCTGAGACCCTTCATCAAGACTGGAGAAGAAGCTAGTAGCAGAGGACAGAACCAGGACTTGCAGCATGGTCAACGCCAGTGTCTGAGGCACAGCGAGGGTGTCTAAGACTTTTGCACAGTACTGTATTTATCAATGTGGAGCGGAGAGGGAGTTTTTTAATCTGGCGGGAGCAATGAATGTTGGGAATGATGAGGGAAGAGCACGGTGGGAAGGGTGTGGGACAAGTGGCAGAGAAGGAGTGCCAGGGGCAGCGAGTGTGTGGATACAGACACACCCAGCCCTGAGACACCAGGCAGGGTGATCTGATTCCAAACAATTGGCTTTTTGATCATTACAGAATGTCTCTCTGGTGCTTCCTGCTCCCTCACCACTCCCTCCCCTTTTTCCCAACCATGATTCCCCTCTCCCTCCCTCCATCCCACTCTCTGTCCACAATGGAGACCCATATCAGAATCAGGTTTATCGTCACTCAAATAGGTCATGAAACACTTTTTTGCGCTAGCAGTACAATGCAATGCATAAAATTACCACAGTGTTGTGTAAAAGTCTTAAGCACTCTAGCTATCAATCTAATATATATATATATTTGCAAGGAAACTAAGAATTAAACAGTTGGATCCAACATAGGTGATGGGAATCCACTCTGTATCTACCTAGACCCTCTGCACAAGTTTACATAAATGAAAACGGAGATACAATTGCACCTTGTATGTGTACAGCTGGTTCATGCTGGACCTTAACTGAACATCAGGACGTGGCGATTTTGATTCCGACCCCTCATAGTTATTGACAACTGAAACTTCCCTGGATGTCAATGAACTTTTTAATCACCACCAGGAATCCCTTTGCTACATAGAAGCATAGAAAATAAGTGCAGGAGTAGGCCATTCGGCCCTTTGAGCCTGCACCACCATTCAGTATGATCATGGCTGATCATCCAACTCAAAACCCTGTACCTGCTTTCTCTCCATACCCCCTGATCCCTTTAGCCACAAGGGCCATATCTAACTTCCTCTTAAATATAGCCAATGAACCGGCCTCAACTGTTTCCTGTGGCAGAGAATTCCACAGATTCACCAGTCTCTGTGTGAAGAAATTTCTCCTCATCTTGGTCCTAAAAGGCTTCCCCTTTATCCTTAAACTGTGACACCCTCCTTCTGGACTTCCCCAACATCGGAAACAATCTTCCTGCATCTAGCCTGTCCAATCCCTTTAGAGTTTTATACGTTTCAATAATATCCCCCCTCAATCTTCTAAATTCCAGTGAGTATAAGCCTAGATCCAGTCTTTCTTCATATGAAAGTCCTGTCATCCCAGGAATCAATCTGGTGAACCTTCTTTGTACTCCCTCTATGGCAAAAATGTCTTTCCTCAGATTAGGGGACCAAAACTGCACACAATACTCTCATGAGTGTGTGATGGTGTTAAGTGTCTTGAGAAATCACCAGCCCCCTATAAGGCGCCATGGTAGTGAAGCGGCTAGCCTGTTACAGCTCGGGGCATTCTGCATTTCAATACTGGTGCTGTTCTGAAAGGAGTCTCTGTGTCTAGGTCCTTCTGTTTCCTTTCACAGTCTAAAGGTGTACTGGGTAGGTTAACCTGTCGTTGTAAATTGTCCTGTAATTAGGTAATGGTTAATCAGGTTTGTTGGGGGTTGTTGGAATGGTGTGGGCCAAAGGGATGGAAAGGCCTACTCCGCATTGTATCGCTAAATAAAATAAAATAAAAACACTACGAATATTGCAGGGGAGGTTTCCCTGTCACAAGGATTTGGAACATGAACACAAGAGGATGTCACAGTAGCGTAGTGGTTAGCATGACGATGTTACAGCCCAGGGCTTTTGGAGTTCAGAGTTCAATTCCAGTGCCATCTGGAAGGAATTTGTTAGTTTCCCCGTGAACCGCTGTCCACATGGCATGCTGGTTCGTAGGTTAATTGGTCGTCGTAATTTGTCCTGTCAGGGTGGATTGCTGGGTGGAAGAGTTTGTTCACCACTGTATCTCAATAAAAGACTGCAAACAGAAGCGACACACACAAGATGCTGGAGGAACTCAGCAGGTCAGACAGCATTTGCAGAAAGGAATAAAGAGTCGATGTTTCAGGCTGAGCCTTTCCAACAGGACTCCGAAACACTGACGCTTTTTGCCTTTCTACGGATGCTCTCTGACCTGCTGAGTTCCTCCAGTATTCTGTGTTACTCTGGATCTCGTGTTAAAGATTCTGCAAATACTGGAACTCCAGAGTAATACCCTCAAAATGCTGGAACAGCTCACCAGGTCTGACACAAGTTGTCAGATTCTGAAACTATGGTCCTGTTTAATTTATGACATCTTGAGATTCTGTCAAAGTTTCACTCTATATTTTTTAATTAAAGCAAGTTTTTTAACACACCTGCACTGCGGATGGCTGAAGGAGAGTAGTATTATCAGTGTGTTCCAGTAGCATGGGTGCATAGCACTGCCTAGTCTTCTGCTCTGAACTAGGCTTAAAAAGCAGTGTAGTGCCTCTCCCAAGGAACTGGAGGGTGTACTTTGTAGCCAGTACAGTTGTCACTGTGATAATGTTGGAGAAGAGAGAACACTGTGAGTGCTGAGCGGGGTCAGTAGTCTCTGTGTGTCCAATCCTGCAACCCCATCCCTCTGTTCCCCTCCCTCCCCACCTCACATATTCCCCTGTGTTTGTCCCCTGCAGCCTCCCCCTCCCTCTTTCTATCACAGCACAATTCTATTATAGCTCAGGGTGTCAGAGTTCAGAGTTCAATTCCGATGTCATCTGTAAAGTGTCTCTACGTCCTCCCCCGTGGATATGTGTGTTTCCTCCGGGTGCTCTGGTTTCCTCCCACTGTCCAATGATATATCGGTTAGTAGGTTAATTAGTCATTGTAAATTGTCCTGTGGTTAGGCTGGGGTTGCTGGCAGCATGGCCTATTCCGCCCTGTATCTCTGAATGAAGTAGAATATGTTTCTGTCACCATGTCCTGCCGCCCAAGTTCAGCCACAGCCTGGAACCAGGCTCCCCAGCCGCAGTATCACTGATCACCAGCCTCACGGACGTTACTTGGTGACTGTGCCAGTCCCCTCATAGCGGCGAGCTTGAGAAGGGGTGACAGTCAGGTGGATAGACTCTGAAATTGGCCAGGAGTTCTCTGGGAAGGCAGGACTTGGCAAGGCAGCAGTCTGTCGAATCGTAAGCAGCCTGTATCCAATGGAGAGGCCCAGGGCTTCCTGTCCCACCACGGAAGCACCATTTGGGTATTGTGGATGGGGTCGGTGGTCTCCAGTTAACAGTGAAGACCAAGGTTTGGGACAGTGGTTCAGTCCACTCAGTGGGGTGGGGAAGAGTTGGTGTGGCAATGTGAACTTGTCTATTTTTAATTTATGCAATAGCCAAACACTGTTTCTTGTGGATTGTTTTAATGTGAGTTTAAAAAAAACTTGTTTAAAAAAAAAGTCCATCTTTTTACAATCGTTAAGACTTCTGGTTCAACTTCAGAGGGGAAGGGTGTAATTTTCCAAGATTGAAACACGAAGGTTTATGGGTTTGGCTCCGAACTGAGATATTTGTTACAAAGTTTAATGTTGTAAGTAAGGAGTCAGTGCTGATCTTTTAATCAACTTGCGGCTGTTAAATAGTGAGAAATTGTCAGATTAAATTGCAGTGTTATATTCTGCCTCTCTTCTGCTTTCTCTTACAGTGAGCTAATGTGTTAATCGTCGCAGTGACAGCGAAACCAAAATCAGGTTTTTTATCACTGACGTACAGTGCTGTGCAAACATCTTAGACGTACGTTACAAAATCCTGGAAAGCGAAGATGCTTTCAAAAATAATTAAATGAGAAGTTTCTAAATATAAAAAAAATTACTATAGAGAGCGGTACACGGTCAAAAACTAAATCAAATCAATATTTGGTCTAACCACCCTTTGCCTTTAAAACAGTATCAATTCTCTTTGGTACACTGTTCTGCTGTTTTATAAGAAAATTGGCTGGTAGGTTGTTCCAGGCATCTTGGAGAACTTGCCACGGTTCTTCTACAGACTTTGGCTGCCTCGCTTGCGTCTGTCTCTCCAGACACCCTTGATGATGTTGAGATCAGGATGCCATCAAGCCCGTTCTTTCTGTAACCATATAACAAACCTGAATGCCAAAGGCTTTTGCACAGGACTGTATGTCAACTTCAACTTCATTGTTATTCAGCTGTACACATTGTCACCAAATGAGACAATGTTCCTGTGAACCAACATGCACATCTAACTCACACACAACACGTGAAGTAATATTACCATAAATTAAGTAACAAATAATGACGTGCATATATGATACAAGTTAGCAGTATCATACCAGCTACTGGTATCACAAACCTGAGGAAGGCCTGTAGATGCTAGAAGCCTGAGCAACACACAAAATGCTGGAGGATCGCAGCATCTTTGGAAATTAACAAATAGTCACTGTTCCAGGCTGAGGAACCCCTGCTGAGTTTTCCGGCATTTTGTGTGTGTTGCTAAAGCCACCGGTGCTTCATACCTGGGCGGTGAGTGGTGAAGTTTGCTTGTGTTGTCATGTGCAACGATAAAGCCCTCCTCCTTGAGAGGATGCAACCCAGCCACTGTCTCCCTGATCCATGTTTGGCTCGGAGGCAGGCTGCTCAGGTATGGTGGGAGTCTCAAGTTCAAGTTTATTGTCATCTGACTACATACACACAAATGAAACAATGTTTTCCGGACCACGGTGCATCCACAAAATATACCACACAGCACACAGAACAAAATATTACTGCAAATAAGCTAACAAAATATTGTGTTCTTTATGATCAGCCGTGTTTTTCAATCGTAGAAAAGATGAACAGAATGAAAATTTCAATGTCGATTGAAGCTGGAGAGGCCGCTGCAGCTGTGTGTGCCGCCATCTTGTGATGTCATTGGCACTGTTTCCTACAGGGAGCATGTGCATTGGCGGTGAGCCGGAACCTCTGGCTTATAATCTTGGTCCCCTGACCAAGAGATAGATCACCACCTGGTACGAAGGCTCCAGTACACAGGATCACAAATGGCGGCAGAGAGTTGTAAACTCGGCCAACTCCATCGGGGCACAGCATCAAGGACATCGTCAAAAGGCAACATCTTTTACCCTCACCACCCAGGACATGTCCTCTTCTCATTGCTACCATCAGGAGGGAGGTACAGGAGCCTGAAGACACACTCAATGATTCAGGAACAGCTTCTTCCCCTCCACCATCAGATTTCTGAATGGACAATGAGCCCATGAACACTTCTTCACTATTTGAACTATTTAGTTATTTCTTGTAACTAAGACCATAAGATATAAAAGCAGAATTAGTCCATTTGGCCTATCAGCATAGTAACTTGTAGAAATTTATTACATATTGCTCTGTACTGCTGCCATAAAGCAGCAAATTTCACTACATACCTCAGTGAGAATAAGCCTGATTCTGATTCTAAAGGTCCCTCTCCTTTCGATCAACTTTTGTGTCCCTCTCCCCTCAATCACTTGAGCTTCTTCTCCCATAGTTCATCTTCCCTGTTCCTCACCCCCCCCCCCCACCAAACTGGTTCCACCTGTCTCCCAAGGTGTATCTCTATGCATCTCCCCACCCCCACCTGGATCCTTCTGTCCATCATAGCCCACCTGACCTGGTTCCACCATTCACCTACCATGCTCTGCCTCAGCCCTCACTCTCATTTCATTTCACCGGCTGACTGTGTGTCACATTCGGAATAAGGTGGACAATTAAAATCAAATAACTTATGGCATTTTCATGTAAAGTGTCACATTTTACTTCAAGTAATTATTGTTTACATATTGCAAACTGCAGAGTGACCGGGCTGTTGATCTGCAGTGGCCCCTGCTTCACATTCTTTATCAGCCATCTTGTCTCCCTGTTGATGAGTTTCACCCACAGGCCTGTAACCAGGGCGACCGTCGCTCTTCCGGTAGGATTTCCGTGTGAAGACACCAACAAGGAACATCTCTAGAATTAGCAGCTGGTTGTTCATGACTGCGGAGGAGTAGACAGCACTGGAGTTACTGAAAGGTTGTGATCAGTCCGTGTAATGCCTCAATCAAGAGATAACATCTCTAGTGATGAGATCCTTAGCACTGTGGTCACAGCTCACTGAATCACATAGGCAAACACATCTGTACGTACACAGGCATATACACGCAGTGGCCACTTCATTAGGTACACCTGCTCATTAGTGCAAATATCTAATCAGCCAATCGTGGTAGCAGCTCAATGCATAAAAGCATGCAGACATGGTCAGGAGGTTCAGTTGTTGTTCAGACCAAACATCGGAACGGGGAAGAAATGTGATCTGAGTGACTTTAACAGTGGAATAATTTTCAGTGCCAGACAGGGAGATTTGGGTATCTCAGAAACTGCTGATCTCCTGGGATTTTTACACACAACAGTCTCCAGAGATTACAGGGAATGGTATGAAAACAAAAACAAAAAATTAAGGAGCAGTTCTGTGGGTGAAAATGCCTTGTTAATGAGAGAGGTCAGAGGAGAATGTCCAGACTGGTTCAAGCTGACAGAAAGGCACAGTAACTCAAATAACCAGGCATTACAACGGACGAGCATCTGGATGCACATCACGTCAAACCTGGATGACCACAAGCATATGCATTAGCTACAGGAGGTGGCCACTGAGTATGGGGAGATATAATTACTTTAAAAAGGCTCTGGGCTAGATAGTTGGATGGGAAAGGAGGAGAGGGATATGGACTAGCGTAGGGGGCGCCTCGGTTGATGTGGGTGTGATGCCCACCCCTTTGCTGGATTCCGAATGTTGAACAGTGGTTTGGATTGAAGCCCAAAGATCGATCATGACTGCAGAGGTCATGATGACCAAAGCTTGGGTCTGTGAATCTCTGCAAGTCTGCCGGGGCCCTGTGCCAACAAATATGCTGCAGACAATGGGCTGAGGTATTGCTGAGGAACCCTACTGTTGCCTGTTTGGGTTGAGAGGGATAATAAAGCATACATGATGCAACGATGGGGCAGCCTTGATGGGCTGAATGGCCTCAATCTGTTCCTATTTCTTATAGAAAGAGGAAGTGAGTGAGCTGAAAGGTGGGTGTGTATTTTAAAACCGTCAATCCTAGAATGGGAGTGGGCCGAGAAGCAGAAGGGTGGGTGGGGGGGCCAGGGGAGGGGGTGTATGGTCACTGGGTCCTTTGCACACCCTCCCCACCAACCCACACACTCAGCCTGCAGGTGTCCCCCGGTGTGGCTTACGTACGTTGGCCTCTGGTCCTGGCGGAGTAGGGGGGAGCGCAGCCAATGTGTCCGGCCCCTGCTAGCGTTCCGATGATGGAATTCTGCAGCGATGACAGGATGAGAGTCACCTGAGGGATGGAGGAATGAGGAAAGGGTGAGGAAAAAATCCTGGTAGATGGAGACATGATGGGAGGAGGGAGCTGGGCGATAACTTGTGACTAGGAATCTGGGAAAATGCCCCTCCATCCCTAACTCCCTCTGCTCCTCCTTTCCATCACCTGCATTCAGCTTCTTCCTCCTCCTCCTCCTCCTACCCCAGCTCCATTCCTTCCCCATTACCCGCGCCAACCCTTCCCCCACCCCCACAATTCTCTCCATTCTCCTGGGGGAAGTGGAGGAGGGAGTACAAACTGGTGGGTGATAGATGAGATGGATGGCTGAAGGACTATTTATTCTTTCCTTAGGTGCTGCCTGACCTGCTGAGTTCCTCCAGCACTTTGTGTGTGTTGCTCAATATTCCCAGCATCAGAAGAATCTTTCCTGTTTATATTCAAGGTTCTGAGATCCTGGTTCCATTTTTGATAACCTTGTTATTTTCTTTAAACTATCAGCCCCTTGGCGTTAACTTGCATAGTGACTAGCGAGTCGTACGTTATTGAGCTCCATTACATTTTAGTTCATGGTGACCCAGCACATGCCTGCATGCAAGTTAGCAACAATGCTAAGGCATATCTGATGGTAACATCTTCATCACAGTAGTACCCGCTGTGATCAGCTCCAAGAGACATTCAAGAGTTAGTGGTTCTCTGTCCCATATCATTAACAACCCAGTGATCATTGTTAAACAGATAATCAATTAAATCAGTCATATCAATGATTTCCTGACCAACAGACTACAGTTAGTAAGGACAGGCGAGACTTCCACGCCAACAGACCACAGTCAATAAAGACAAGATGGACCAACAGACCCAGTAAATACGGACAGAATGGACTCCCTGACCAACAAACCCCAGTCAGTAAGGACAGACTAGACTTCCTGAACAACAGACCCCAGTCAGTGAGGACAGACTAGACTCCCTGACCAACAGACCGCAGTCAGTGAGGACAGACTAGACTTCCTGAACAACAGACCCCAGTCAGTGAGGACAGACTAGACTCCCTGACCAACAGACCCCAGTCAGTAAGGACAGACTGGACACCCTGACCAACAGACCCCAGTCAGTAAGGACAGACTAGACTCCCTGACCAACAGACCCCAGTCAGTAAGGACAGACTAGACTCCCTGACCAACAGACCCCAGTCAGTGAGGACAGACTAGACTCCCTGACCAACAGACCCCAGTCAGTGAGGACAGACTAGACTCCCTGACCAACAGACCCCAGTCAGTAAGGACAGACTAGACTCCCTGACCAACAGACCCCAGTCAGTGAGGACAGACTAGACTCCCTGACCAACAGACCCCAGTCAGTGAGGACAGACTAGACTCCCTGACCAACAGACCCCAGTCAGTGAGGACAGACTAGACTCCCTGACCAACAGACCCCAGTCAGTGAGGACAGACTGGACTCCCTGACCAACAGACCCCAGTCAGTGAGGACAGACTAGACTCCCTGACCAACAGACCCCAGTCAGTGAGGACAGACTAGACTCCCTGACCAACAGACCCCAGTCAGTGAGGACAGACTAGACTCCCTGACCAAGAGACCCCAGTCAGTGAGGACAGACTGGACTCCCTGACCAACAGACCCCAGTCAGTGAGGACAGACTAGACTCCCTGACCAACAGACCCCAGTCAGTGAGGACAGACTGGACTCCCTGACCAACAGACCCCAGTCAGTGAGGACAGACTAGACTCCCTGACCAACAGACCCCAGTCAGTGAGGACAGACTGGACTCCCTGAACAACAGACCCCAGTCAGTGAGGACAGACTGGACTCCCTGACCAACAGACCCCAGTCAGTGAGGACAGACTGGACTCCCTGACCAACAGACCCCAGACAGTGAGGACAGACTGGACCCCCTGAACAACAGACCCCAGTCAGTGAGGACAAACTGGACACCCTGACCAACAGACCCCAGTCAGTGAGGACAGACTAGACTCCCTGACCAACAGACCCCAGTCAGTGAGGACAGACTAGACTCCCTGACCAACAGACCCCAGTCAGTGAGGACAGACTAGACTCCCTGACCAACAGACCCCAGTCAGTGAGGACAGACTAGACTCCCTGACCAACAGACCCCAGTCAGTGAGGACAGACTAGACTCCCTGACCAACAGACCCCAGTCAGTGAGGACAGACTAGACTCCCTGACCAACAGACCCCAGTCAGTGAGGACAGACTAGACGCCCTGACCAACAGACCCCAGTCAGTGAGGACAGACTAGACTCCCTGACCAACAGACCCCAGTCAGTGAGGACAGACTAGACTCCCTGACCAACAGACCCCAGTCAGTGAGGACAGACTAGACTCCCTGACCAACAGACCCCAGTCAGTGAGGACAGACTAGACTCCCTGACCAACAGACCCCAGTCAGTGAGGACAGACTAGACTCCCTGACCAACAGACCCCAGTCAGTGAGGACAGACTAGACTCCCTGACCAACAGACCCCAGTCAGTGAGGACAGACTAGACTCCCTGACCAACAGACCCCAGTCAGTGAGGACAGACTGGACTCCCTGACCAACAGACCCCAGTCAGTGAGGACAGACTAGACGCCCTGACCAACAGACCCCAGTCAGTGAGGACAGACTAGACTCCCTGACCAACAGACCCCAGTCAGTGAGGACAGACTAGACTCCCTGACCAACAGACCCCAGTCAGTGAGGACAGACTAGACTCCCTGACCAACAGACCCCAGTCAGTGAGGACAGACTAGACTCCCTGACCAACAGACCCCAGTCAGTGAGGACAGACTAGACTCCCTGACCAACAGACCCCAGTCAGTGAGGACAGACTAGACTCCCTGACCAACAGACCCCAGTCAGTGAGGACAGACTAGACTCCCTGACCAACAGACCCCAGTCAGTGAGGACAGACTAGACTCCCTGACCAACAGACCCCAGTCAGTGAGGACAGACTAGACTCCCTGACCAACAGACCCCAGTCAGTGAGGACAGACTGGACTCCCTGACCAACAGACCCCAGTCAGTGAGGACAGACTAGACTCCCTGACCAACAGACCCCAGTCAGTGAGGACAGACTAGACTCCCTGACCAACAGACCCCAGTCAGTGAGGACAGACTGGACTCCCTGAACAACAGACCCCAGTCAGTGAGGACAGACTAGACTCCCTGACCAACAGACCCCAGTCAGTGAGGACAGACTGGACTCCCTGAACAACAGACCCCAGTCAGTGAGGACAGACTAGACTCCCTGACCAACAGACCCCAGTCAGTGAGGACAGACTGGACTCCCTGAACAACAGACCCCAGTCAGTGAGGACAGACTGGACTCCCTGACCAACAGACCCCAGTCAGTGAGGACAGACTAGACTCCCTGACCAACAGACCCCAGACAGTGAGGACAGACTGGACCCCCTGAACAACAGACCCCAGTCAGTGAGGACAGACTGGACCCCCTGACCAACAGACCCCAGTCAGTGAGGACAGACTAGACCCCCTGACCAACAGACCCCAGTCAGTGAGGACAGACTAGACTCCCTGACCAACAGACCCCAGTCAGTGAAGACAGACTAGACTCCCTGACCAACAGACCCCAGTCAGTGAGGACAGACTAGACTCCCTGACCAACAGACCCCAGTCAGTGAGGACAGACTAGACTCCCTGACCAACAGACCCCAGTCAGTGAGGACAGACTAGACTCCCTGACCAACAGACCCCAGTCAGTGAGGACAGACTAGACTCCCTGACCAACAGACCCCAGTCAGTGAGGACAGACTAGACGCCCTGACCAACAGACCCCAGTCAGTGAGGACAGACTAGACTCCCTGACCAACAGACCCCAGTCAGTGAGGACAGACTAGACTCCCTGACCAACAGACCCCAGTCACTGAGGACAGACTAGACTCCCTGACCAACAGACCCCAGTCAGTGAGGACAGACTAGACTCCCTGACCAACAGACCCCAGTCAGTGAGGACAGACTAGACTCCCTGACCAACAGACCCCAGTCAGTGAGGACAGACTAGACTCCCTGACCAACAGACCCCAGTCAGTGAGGACAGACTAGACTCCCTGAACAACAGACCCCAGTCAGTGAGGACAGACTGGACTCCCTGACCAACAGACCCCAGTCAGTGAGGACAGACTGGACTCCCTGACCAACAGACCCCAGACAGTGAGGACAGACTGGACCCCCTGAACAACAGACCCCAGTCAGTGAGGACAGACTGGACCCCCTGACCAACAGACCCCAGTCAGTGAGGACAGACTAGACCCCCTGACCAACAGACCCCAGTCAGTGAGGACAGACTAGACTCCCTGACCAACAGACCCCAGTCAGTGAAGACAGACTAGACTCCCTGACCAACAGACCCCAGTCAGTGAGGACAGACTAGACTCCCTGACCAACAGACCCCAGTCAGTGAGGACAGACTAGACTCCCTGACCAACAGACCCCAGTCAGTGAGGACAGACTGGACTCCCTGACCAACAGACCCCAGTCAGTGAGGACAGACTAGACTCCCTGACCAACAGACCCCAGTCAGTGAGGACAGACTGGACTCCCTGAACAACAGACCCCAGTCAGTGAGGACAGACTAGACTCCCTGACCAACAGACCCCAGTCAGTGAGGACAGACTGGACTCCCTGAACAACAGACCCCAGTCAGTGAGGACAGACTGGACTCCCTGACCAACAGACCCCAGTCAGTGAGGACAGACTGGACTCCCTGACCAACAGACCCCAGTCAGTGAGGACAGACTAGACTCCCTGACCAACAGACCCCAGTCAGTGAGGACAGACTGGACTCCCTGAACAACAGACCCCAGTCAGTGAGGACAGACTAGACTCCCTGACCAACAGACCCCAGTCAGTGAGGACAGACTGGACTCCCTGAACAACAGACCCCAGTCAGTGAGGACAGACTAGACTCCCTGACCAACAGACCCCAGTCAGTGAGGACAGACTGGACTCCCTGAACAACAGACCCCAGTCAGTGAGGACAGACTGGACTCCCTGACCAACAGACCCCAGTCAGTGAGGACAGACTGGACTCCCTGACCAACAGACCCCAGACAGTGAGGACAGACTGGACCCCCTGAACAACAGACCCCAGTCAGTGAGGACAGACTGGACCCCCTGACCAACAGACCCCAGTCAGTGAGGACAGACTAGACCCCCTGACCAACAGACCCCAGTCAGTGAGGACAGACTAGACTCCCTGACCAACAGACCCCAGTCAGTGAAGACAGACTAGACTCCCTGACCAACAGACCCCAGTCAGTGAGGACAGACTAGACTCCCTGACCAACAGACCCCAGTCAGTGAGGACAGACTAGACTCCCTGACCAACAGACCCCAGTCAGTGAGGACAGACTAGACTCCCTGACCAACAGACCCCAGTCAGTGAGGACAGACTAGACTCCCTGACCAACAGACCCCAGTCAGTGAGGACAGACTAGACGCCCTGACCAACAGACCCCAGTCAGTGAGGACAGACTAGACTCCCTGACCAACAGACCCCAGTCAGTGAGGACAGACTAGACTCCCTGACCAACAGACCCCAGTCAGTGAGGACAGACTAGACTCCCTGACCAACAGACCCCAGTCAGTGAGGACAGACTAGACTCCCTGACCAACAGACCCCAGTCAGTGAGGACAGACTAGACTCCCTGACCAACAGACCCCAGTCAGTGAGGACAGACTGGACTCCCTGACCAACAGACCCCAGTCAGTGAGGACAGACTAGACTCCCTGACCAACAGACCCCAGTCAGTGAGGACAGACTGGACTCCCTGACCAACAGACCCCAGTCAGTGAGGACAGACTAGACTCCCTGACCAACAGACCCCAGTCAGTGAGGACAGACTTGACTCCCTGACCAACAGACCCCAGTCAGTGAGGACAGACTGGACTCCCTGACCAACAGACCCCAGTCAGTGAGGACAGACTAGACTCCCTGACCAACAGACCCCAGACAGTGAGGACAGACTGGACCCCCTGAACAACAGACCCCAGTCAGTGAGGACAGACTAGACTCCCTGACCAACAGACCCCAGTCAGTGAGGACAGACTAGACTCCCTGACCAACAGACCCCAGTCAGTGAGGACAGACTAGACTCCCTGAACAACAGACTACTGTCAGTAATGAGAGGCAGCAACACTAAACACTGGCGCTTGATAAATTTTTGCCCACGCCCCTGTGCATTCGTGGCTTCATGGCCAAATTCTTCTCAAACTGCATCTAGCAGTTTGCAGATGATAGCACGTCGTGGGCCGTATCTCAAATACCAATGAGCAGGTAGAGAGCTTAGTAATATGGTGTCAAGACCACAAACTTTCCTTCAACGTTAACAAAATAAAAGGGCTGCTTATTGAGTTGAGGAAGGTAGAGTGCAGTCCTGTCCTAATCACTGGTGCTCGGGTTGAGAGCTTCATGGTTCTACTTGAGAACATGAGCAGGAGCCTGTCCTGGTCCAAACACAGCCAAAAGAGCTCAGCAGCACCTCTACTTCCTCAGGAGGCTGTAGCAATTTGGCATGTCCCTGTGGACTCTTCCGAATTCTTATTGAGGCAGCAGAGAAAGCATTCTGTCTGGGTGTTTCACAGCTTGGTATGGCAATCTCTCTGCGTGTAACCACAAGAAACCGCAGAGAGTTGTGGTCACAATTCAGCACATCACGGAAACCAGCCTCCCCTCCATGGAGTCTGTCCACACTCCTCACAGCCTCAGTAAAGCCGGCAGTATAACCAAAACCACACCCACCCCGAACATTCTCTCTTCCCCCATCCCACCAGGCAGAAGATGCAAAAGCACATTCCACTAGGCTCAAGGTCAGCATCTACCACACAGTCCCCAGACTCCTGATAAGGTGGACCTTTGATCTCACAACTTCCCAGTCAAGGATCTAGCAATCTCTGCCTTAAAGACTCCCAATGACCTGGCCTCCACTGCTGCCTGTGGTAACAAATTCACCACCCTCTGCACCTCTAATTTTCTAAACCAGCCTCTAAATTTCTCTGCACCTCTGCTTTAAATGGATGCCCCTCTATCCTAAGGCTGTGTCCTCTTGTCCTAGACTCCCCCGTCATGGAAACATCCTTTCCACATCTACTCTGCCTAGGCCTTTCAACATTCAAAACGTTTCAATAAGATCCCCCCTCATCCTTCTAAATTCCACTGAATACAGGCCCAGAGCCATCAAACGTTCTTCGTTTGTTAACCCCTTCATTCCAGGAATCATCCTTGTGAACCTCCTCTGGACCCTCTCCAATGCCAGCACATCCCTTCTAAGATGAGGAGCCCAAAACTGTTCATAATACTCGAGGTGAGACCTCACCAGTGCCTCATGAAGCCCCAACACCCCTGGGAATTCCTCAACATGCCCGGGATTTCCCCAACACCCCCGGGATTTCCCCAACACCCCCGGGATTTCCCCAACACTCCCGGGATATCCCCAACACGCCCGGATTTCCCCCAACACCCCCGGGATTCCCCAACACCCCCCAGGATTTCCCCCAACACCCCCGGGATTCCCCAACACCCCCCGGGATTCCCCCAACACGCCCGGGAATTCCCCAACACATCTGGGATTTCCCCAACACTCCCGGGATTCCCCCAACACGCCCGGGATTTTCTCACTACATCCCGATTTCCCTACCACGTGCAGGATTTCCTGACCGCCTCTGGGATTTCCCCACCATGCCCGGGATTTACCCCCCACGCCCTGGATTCCCTCAATACGCTCGGATTTCCCTACCACGTGCAGGATTTCCCCAATCGCACCGGGAATTTCCTGACCCTACCCAGGATTCCGACCGCCATTCCCTTGGATCCCAATGCAGCAACTGACTGACCTGGAAAAGCGCGAACTTGCACGCCAGGTTCTGGTCGGCCTGGAGCAGTTTGGAATGTCGAAACAGGATGGCGATCGGCCACAATCCCACGATGGTGGAGACTCCCAGAAAGAGGTTTATCCACAGGAAGATGCTGGACGCCGACCACTGAGAAACGCAGGCAGTGGCAGAGTTAGAGCACGGTGAGGCCGCAGGGAATATAAACTACTGAGGTGTGACACTCACCCGAGTACAGGGCGACAGGTGGGGTAAAGATCACACGTGACATTACTGCGGTGAATAATATGGAGAGAATCACTCTGTGGGTGTGTGACGGGACGGTGAGGTGGGAGTGTGTGACGGGACGGTGTGGAGGGAGAGTGTGACGGGACGGTGAGGAGGGAGTGTGTGAGGGGACGGTGAGGAGGGAGTGTGTGATGGACGGTGAGGAGGGTGTGTGTGACGGGACGGTGTGGAGGGAGAGTGTGACGGGACGGTGTGGAGGGAGAGTGTGACGGGACGGTGAGGAGGGAGTGTGTGAGGGGACGGTGAGGAGGGAGTGTGTGATGGACGGTGAGGAGGGAGTGTGTGACGGGACGGTGAGGAGGGAGTGTGTGATGGACGGTGAGGAGGGAGTGTGTGACGGGACGGTGAGGAGGGAGTGTGTGACGGGACGGTGGGGAGGGAGTGTGTGACGGGACGGTGAGGGGGGTGTGTGTGACGGGACGGTGTGCAGCGAGTGTGTGACGGGACGGTGAGGAGGGAGTGTGTGACGGGACGGTGAGGAGGGAGTGTGTGACGGGACGGTGGGGAGGGAGTGTGTGACGGGACGGTGTGGAGGGAGAGTGTGACGGGACGGTGAGGAGGGAGTGTGTGACGGGACGGTGAGGAGGGAGTGTGTGACGGGACGGTGGGGAGGGAGAGTGTGACGGGACGGTGAGGAGGGAGTGTGTGACGGGACGGTGAGGAGGGAGTGTGTGACGGGACGGTGAGGAGGGAGTGTGTGACGGGACGGTGAGGAGGGAGTGTGTGACGGGATGGTGTGGAGGGAGAGTGTGACGGGACGGTGTGGAGGGAGTGTGTGACGGGACGGTGTGGAGGGAGTGTGTGACGGGACGGTGAGGAGGGAGTGTGTGACGGGACGGTGTGGAGGGAGAGTGTGACGGGACGGTGTGGAGGGAGTGTGTGACGGGACGGTGGGGAGGGAGTGTGTGACGGGACGGTGTGGAGGGAGTGTGTGACGGGACGGTGTGGAGGGAGTGTGTGACGGGACGGTGAGGAGGGAGTGTGTGACGGGACGGTGGGGAGGGAGTGTGTGATGGGACGGTGAGGGGGGTGTGTGTGACGGGACGGTGAGGGGGGTGTGTGTGACGGGACGGTGTGCAGCGAGTGTGTGACGGGACGGTGTGGAGGGAGAGTGTGACGGGACGGTGTGGAGGGAGAGTGTGACGGGACGGTGTGGAGGGAGTGTGTGATGGACGGTGAGGAGGGAGTGTGTGACGGGACGGTGGGGAGGGTGTGTGTGACGGGACGGTGGGGAGGGAGTGTGTGACGGGACGGTGTGGAGGGAGAGTGTGACGGGACGGTGAGGAGGGAGTGTGTGACGGGACGGTGTGGAGGGATTGTGTGACGGGACGGTGGGGAGGGAGTGTGTGACGGGACGGTGAGGAGGGAGTGTGTGACGGGACGGTGAGGAGGGAGTGTGTGACGGACTGTGAGGTGGGAGTGTGTGACGGGACGGTGGGGAGGGAGTGTGTGATGGACGGTGAGGAGGGAGAGTGTGACGGGACGGTGAGGAGGGAGTGTGTGACGGGACGGTGAGGAGGGAGTGTGTGACGGGACGGTGAGGAGGGAGTGTGTGACGGGACGGTGTGGAGGGAGTGTGTGACGGGACGGTGTGGAGGGAGTGTGTGACGGGACGGTGAGGTGGGTGTGTGTGACGGGACGGTGTGGAGGGAGTGTGTGACGGGACGGTGTGGAGGGAGTGTGTGAAGGGACGGTGTGGAGGGAGTGTGTGATGGGACGGTGTGGAGGCAGAGTGTGACGGGACGGTGTGGAGGGAGTGTGTGACGGGACGGTGTGGAGGGAGTGTGTGACGGGACGGTGTGGAGGGAGTGTGTGACGGGACGGTGTGGAGGGAGTGTGTGACGGGACGGTGAGGTGGGTGTGTGTGACGGGACGGTGTGCAGCGAGTGTGTGATGGGACGGTGTGGAGGGAGTGTGTGACGGGACGGTGGGGAGGGATTGTGTGACGGGACGGTGGGGAGGGTGTGTGTGACGGGACGGTGAGGAGGGAGTGTGTGACGGGACGGTGTGGAGGGAGTGTGTGACGGGACGGTGAGGAGGGAGTGTGTGACGGGACGGTGTGGAGGGATTGTGTGACGGGACGGTGGGGAGGGTGTGTGTGACGGGACGGTGTGGAGGGATTGTGTGACGGGACGGTGGGGAGGGTGTGTGTGACGGGACGGTGAGGAGGGAGTGTGTGACGGGACGGTGTGGAGGGAGAGTGTGACGGGACGGTGAGGAGGGAGTGTGTGACGGGACGGTGGGGAGGGTGTGTGTGACGGGACGGTGAGGAGGGAGTGTGTGACGGGACGGTGTGGTGGGAGAGTGTGACGGGACGGTGAGGAGGGTGTGTGTGACGGGACGGTGGGGAGGGTGTGTGTGACGGGACGGTGGGGAGGGTGTGTGTGACGGGACGGTGAGGAGGGAGTGTGTGACGGGACGGTGTGGTGGGAGAGTGTGACGGGACGGTGAGGAGGGTGTGTGTGACGGGACGGTGGGGAGGGTGTGTGTGACGGGACGGTGAGGAGGGAGTGTGTGACGGGACGGTGTGGAGGGAGTGTGTGACGGGACGGTGAGGAGGGAGTGTGTGACGGGACGGTGTGGAGGGAGAGTGTGACGGGACGGTGAGGAGGGAGTGTGTGACGGGACGGTGAGGAGGGAGTGTGTGACGGGACGGTGGGGAGGGTATGTGTGACGGGACGGTGAGGAGGGAGTGTGTGACGGGACGGTGAGGAGGGAGTGTGTGACGGGACGGTGGGGAGGGTATGTGTGACGGGACGGTGTGGAGGGAGAGTGTGACGGGACGGTGAGGAGGGAGTGTGTGACGGGACGGTGAGGAGGGAGTGTGTGACGGGACGGTGAGGAGGGAGTGTGTGACGGGACGGTGGGGAGGGAGTGTGTGACGGGACGGTGTGGAGGGATTGTGTGACGGGACGGTGAGGAGGGAGTGTGTGACGGGACGGTGAGGAGGGAGTGTGTGACGGGACGGTGGGGAGGGTATGTGTGACGGGACGGTGAGGAGGGAGTGTGTGACGGGACGGTGGGGAGGGAGTGTGTGACGGGACGGTGTGGAGGGATTGTGTGACGGGACGGTGAGGAGGGAGTGTGTGACGGGACGGTGAGGAGGGAGTGTGTGACGGGACGGTGAGGAGGGAGTGTGTGACGGGACGGTGAGGAGGGAGTGTGTGACGGGACGGTGAGGAGGGAGTGTGTGACGGGACGGTGGGGAGGGAGTGTGTGACGGGACGGTGTGGAGGGATTGTGTGACGGGACGGTGAGGAGGGAGTGTGTGACGGGACGGTGTGGAGGGATTGTGTGACGGGACGGTGGGGAGGGAGTGTGTGACGGGACGGTGAGGAGGGAGTGTGTGACGGGACGGTGAGGAGGGAGTGTGTGACGGGACGGTGGGGAGGGTATGTGTGACGGGACGGTGTGGAGGGAGTGTGTGACGGGACGGTGAGGAGGGAGTGTGTGACGGGACGGTGTGGAGGGAGAGTGTGACGGGACGGTGAGGAGGGAGTGTGTGACGGGACGGTGAGGAGGGAGTGTGTGACGGGACGGTGGGGAGGGTATGTGTGACGGGACGGTGAGGAGGGAGTGTGTGACGGGACGGTGGGGAGGGTTGTGTGACGGGACGGTGAGGTGGGAGTGTGTGACGGGACGGTGGGGAGGGTATGTGTGACGGGACGGTGAGGAGGGAGTGTGTGATGGACGGTGAGGAGGGAGAGTGTAACGGGACGGTGAGGAGGGAGAGTGTGATGGACGGTGAGGAGGGAGTGTGTGACGGGACGGTGGGGAGGGAGAGTGTGACGGGACGGTGAGGAGGGAGTGTGTGACGGGACGGTGAGGAGGGAGTGTGTGACGGGACGGTGAGGAGGGAGTGTGTGACGGGACGGTGAGGAGGGAGTGTGTGACGGGACGGTGTGGAGGGAGAGTGTGACGGGACGGTGTGGAGGGAGTGTGTGACGGGACGGTGTGGAGGGAGTGTGTGACGGGACGGTGAGGAGGGAGTGTGTGACGGGACGGTGTGGAGGGAGAGTGTGACGGGACGGTGTGGAGGGAGTGTGTGATGGGACGGTGTGAAGGGAGTGTGTGACGGGACGGTGAGGGGGGTGTGTGTGACGGGACGGTGTGCAGCGAGTGTGTGACGGGACGGTGTGGAGGGAGAGTGTGACGGGACGGTGTGGAGGGAGAGTGTGACGGGACGGTGTGGAGGGAGTGTGTGATGGACGGTGAGGAGGGAGTGTGTGACGGGACGGTGGGGAGGGTGTGTGTGACGGGACGGTGGGGAGGGAGTGTGTGACGGGACGGTGTGGAGGGAGAGTGTGACGGGACGGTGAGGAGGGAGTGTGTGACGGGACGGTGTGGAGGGATTGTGTGACGGGACGGTGGGGAGGGAGTGTGTGACGGGACGGTGAGGAGGGAGTGTGTGACGGGACGGTGAGGAGGGAGTGTGTGACGGACTGTGAGGTGGGAGTGTGTGACGGGACGGTGGGGAGGGAGTGTGTGATGGACGGTGAGGAGGGAGAGTGTGACGGGACGGTGAGGAGGGAGTGTGTGACGGGACGGTGAGGAGGGAGTGTGTGACGGGACGGTGTGGAGGGAGTGTGTGACGGGACGGTGTGGAGGGAGTGTGTGACGGGACGGTGAGGTGGGTGTGTGTGACGGGACGGTGTGGAGGGAGTGTGTGACGGGACGGTGTGGAGGGAGTGTGTGACGGGACGGTGTGGAGGGAGTGTGTGATGGGACGGTGTGGAGGCAGAGTGTGACGGGACGGTGTGGAGGGAGTGTGTGACGGGACGGTGTGGAGGGAGTGTGTGACGGGACGGTGTGGAGGGAGTGTGTGATGGGACGGTGTGGAGGGAGTGTGTGACGGGACGGTGAGGAGGGAGTGTGTGACGGGACGGTGAGGGGGGTGTGTGTGACGGGACGGTGTGCAGCGAGTGTGTGATGGGACGGTGTGGAGGGAGTGTGTGACGGGACGGTGGGGAGGGATTGTGTGACGGGACGGTGGGGAGGGTGTGTGTGACGGGACGGTGAGGAGGGAGTGTGTGACGGGACGGTGTGGAGGGAGTGTGTGACGGGACGGTGAGGAGGGAGTGTGTGACGGGACGGTGTGGAGGGATTGTGTGACGGGACGGTGGGGAGGGTGTGTGTGACGGGACGGTGAGGAGGGAGTGTGTGACGGGACGGTGGGGAGGGTGTGTGTGACGGGACGGTGAGGAGGGAGTGTGTGACGGGACGGTGTGGTGGGAGAGTGTGACGGGACGGTGAGGAGGGTGTGTGTGACGGGACGGTGGGGAGGGTGTGTGTGACGGGACGGTGGGGAGGGTGTGTGTGACGGGACGGTGAGGAGGGAGTGTGTGACGGGACGGTGTGGTGGGAGAGTGTGACGGGACGGTGAGGAGGGTGTGTGTGACGGGACGGTGGGGAGGGTGTGTGTGACGGGACGGTGAGGAGGGAGTGTGTGACGGGACGGTGTGGAGGGAGTGTGTGACGGGACGGTGAGGAGGGAGTGTGTGACGGGACGGTGTGGAGGGAGAGTGTGACGGGACGGTGAGGAGGGAGTGTGTGACGGGACGGTGAGGAGGGAGTGTGTGACGGGACGGTGGGGAGGGTATGTGTGACGGGACGGTGAGGAGGGAGTGTGTGACGGGACGGTGAGGAGGGAGTGTGTGACGGGACGGTGGGGAGGGTATGTGTGACGGGACGGTGTGGAGGGAGAGTGTGACGGGACGGTGAGGAGGGAGTGTGTGACGGGACGGTGAGGAGGGAGTGTGTGACGGGACGGTGAGGAGGGAGTGTGTGACGGGACGGTGGGGAGGGTATGTGTGACGGGACGGTGTGGAGGGAGAGTGTGACGGGACGGTGAGGAGGGAGTGTGTGACGGGACGGTGTGGAGGGATTGTGTGACGGGACGGTGGGGAGGGAGTGTGTGACGGGACGGTGAGGAGGGAGTGTGTGACGGGACGGTGAGGAGGGAGTGTGTGACGGGACGGTGGGGAGGGTATGTGTGACGGGACGGTGTGGAGGGAGTGTGTGACGGGACGGTGAGGAGGGAGTGTGTGACGGGACGGTGTGGAGGGAGAGTGTGACGGGACGGTGAGGAGGGAGTGTGTGACGGGACGGTGAGGAGGGAGTGTGTGACGGGACGGTGGGGAGGGTATGTGTGACGGGACGGTGAGGAGGGAGTGTGTGACGGGACGGTGGGGAGGGAGTGTGTGACGGGACGGTGAGGTGGGAGTGTGTGACGGGACGGTGGGGAGGGTATGTGTGACGGGACGGTGTGGAGGGAGAGTGTGACGGGACGGTGAGGTGGGAGTGTGTGACGGGACGGTGAGGAGGGAGTGTGTGACGGGACGGTGTGGAGGGAGTGTGTGACGGGACGGTGGGGAGGGTATGTGTGACGGGACGGTGAGGTGGGAGTGTGTGACGGGACGGTGGGGAGGGTATGTGTGACGGGACGGTGTGGAGGGAGTGTGTGACGGGACGATGGGGAGGGAGTGTGTGACGGGACGGTGAGGTGGGAGTGTGTGACGGGACGGTGAGGAGGGAGTGTGTGACGGGACGGTGAGGAGGGAGTGTGTGACGGGACGGTGGGGAGGGTATGTGTGACGGGACGGTGTGGAGGGAGAGTGTGACGGGACGGTGAGGAGGGAGAGTGTGACGGGACGGTGTGGAGGGAGTGTGTGACGGGACGGTGTGGAGGGAGTGTGTGACGGGACGGTGTGGAGGGAGTGTGTGACGGGACGGTGGGGAGGGTATGTGTGACGGGACGGTGAGGTGGGAGTGTGTGACGGGACGGTGGGGAGGGTATGTGTGACGGGACGGTGTGGAGGGAGTGTGTGACGGGACGGTGGGGAGGGAGTGTGTGACGGGACGGTGAGGTGGGAGTGTGTGACGGGACGGTGAGGAGGGAGTGTGTGACGGGACGGTGAGGAGGGAGTGTGTGACGGGACGGTGAGGAGGGAGTGTGTGACGGGACGGTGGGGAGGGTATGTGTGACGGGACGGTGTGGAGGGAGAGTGTGACGGGACGGTGAGGAGGGAGTGTGTGACGGGACGGTGAGGAGGGAGAGTGTGACGGGACGGTGAGGTGGGTGTGTGTGACGGGACGGTGAGGAGGGAGTGTGTGACGGGACGGTGAGGAGGGAGTGTGTGACGGGACGGTGAGGAGGGAGTGTGTGACGGGACGGTGAGGAGGGAGTGTGTGACGGGACGGTGGGGAGGGTATGTGTGACGGGACGGTGAGGAGGGAGTGTGTGACGGGACGGTGAGGAGGGAGTGTGTGACGGGACGGTGGGGAGGGTATGTGTGACGGGACGGTGTGGAGGGAGAGTGTGACGGGACGGTGAGGAGGGAGTGTGTGACGGGACGGTGAGGAGGGAGTGTGTGACGGGACGGTGGGGAGGGATTGTGTGACGGGACGGTGGGGAGGGTATGTGTGACGGGACGGTGTGGTGGGAGAGTGTTGTGGGATGGTTAGAGTTATGGACGGATGTCAACCTACTCACATCGTCTGGGTCATAGAGGCCGTTTGTCCACAAGACTACTCCCAGGAAGAATAGGGCGGGTCGCAGGAATGCCACCTGGAAAACTCCGAGCACCAAGAGCCGAAAATTCTTTCTGAAAAGTGAAGTCAAATTGCAGCTGATGTTTAATTATCATTGAATCACAAACTAGTATAGAGCCAAATGAAACCTCGTTCCTCTGGGGCACATCACTCACAGAACGCGTTTCCTGGGGGTTGTCTGTTGTCCTCCCACGGTCCAAAGACGTACTGGTTGGTTGGTTGGTTCAATCACAAACGAAAGAAATTTTGCAGACGCTTGAAATCTGAGCAACACACACAAAATGCTGGAGAAACTCAGCAGGCCAGGCAGCCTGGAACAGAGTAACCGTCGACGTTTCAGGCCAAGACTCTTCATCAAGACTGGTGAAGGGTTTCGTTCTGAAACGTCGACTATTTACTCATTTCCATAGACGCTGCCTGGCCTGCTGAGTTCCTCCAGCATTTTGTGTGTGTTGAACTGGATTAAATGGCTTTTGAAGATTCCGCCTGCAATACCGGGGCCGCACAGTTGGCGGTGCTGCTGAGCGCACTTGACTCGCCAGCGTGGAACATAACCTGCGTGAAGCTGCAGTACCGCGGGCGTCCACTCGGCGGTGCTGCTGCTCCACCCGGCCCCCGGTCCTGACCACAAGCCACTTTATTTTCCTTCCCGGTAAATAATTTGCTCATTTTTCTTATTTGCGGGAATTCAGCACGGACTGAGTGAAAAATGCGCTGTGCTGGTGAGAGGGGTGTCATTATGCCGGAAGTGTGCAGAAATCTTTCATCAATGCAAGACTTTCTGCAGAAGCTGGAAATCCAGAGCAACACACAGACACACACACACACACTCTCACACTCTCACACTCTCACACTCTCACACTCTCACACTCACACACTCACACACACACACACACTCTCACACTCTCACACTCTCACACTCACACACACACACACACACACACTCTCACACTCTCACACTCTCACACTCACACACACACACACACACACACTCTCACACTCTCACACTCTCACACTCACACACACACACACACACACACACACACACACACACACACACTCTCACACTCTCACACTCTCACACTCACACACTCTCACACTCTCACACTCTCACACTCACACACACACACACACACACACACACACACACTCTCACACTCTCACACTCTCACACTCTCACACTCTCACACTCTCACACTCTCACACTCACACACACACACACACACACTCTCACACTCTCACACTCTCACACTCTCACACTCACACTCTCACACTCACACACACACTCACACACACACACACACACACTCTCACACTCTCACACTCTCACACACACACACACACACACACACACACACACACACACACACACACACACACACACACACACACACACACACACACACACACACACCTGGAGGAACTCAACAGGCCAGGCAGCAGGTGAGACCCTTCATCAGGACAAATTCATCCATACGTAGATGCTGACGGTAATGATTCACTGGTTTGTTGCCTGCACACTAGAGGACTTGAGGATAAGGAGAGGGTAGACAAGCTGGCACAGTTATCCCTGGAGTGAAGGTGACTGAGGGGTGATATTAGAACATAGAACAGAGATCAGTACAGCGCAGGAACAGGCCCTTTCGGCCCACAGTGTTGTGCCGAATCAATTACATTAGGAATCTAGTGGCCAACTAAACTAATCCCTTATGCTTACACAATGTCCATATCCTTCCATTTCCCTCACATTCATGAGCCTATCTGAATGTCTGTTAACAGCCTCTAATGTATCTGCCTCTACCACCACCCTGGGCAGCACATTCCACACACCCACCAGTGTCTGTGTGAAAAAAACTTGCCCCTCACATCTCCTTTGAAATTAGCCCCTCTCAATGTGAATGCATGTCCTCGGGTGTTATGTCCTCTGGGGGGACGACGCTGCCTGTCCAATTACAGGGGTTTATAAACTCATGAGAGGCTTGAACAGCAACTGCTCTGCCACACCAAGCTGTTATGCCTCCAGACAGGATGCTCTCGATGTTACACCGGTGGAAATCGCCAGGGACACGTTCGACTTCTTTAGCCTCCTGATGACTGAAGGGTCTGTTCCTGAACTCGAAGCTGAGGAACATCTGAACAGGATGATTTCTATTGCTGTTCGGGCTGAGACCCTCCGGCAGGTCTGGTCCCAAAACCTCGACTATTTGTTCCTCTCCATAGATGCTGCCTGACCTGCTGAGTTAGAAACATAGAAAACCTACAGCACAGTACAGGCCCTCCGGCCCACAATGTTGTGCCGAACATGTACTTACTTTAGAAATTACCCAGGGTTACCCATAGCCCTCTATTTTTTCTGAGCTCCATGTACCTCTCCAGGAGTCTCTTAAAAGACCCTATCGTATCCGCCTCCATCACCATCGCCTGCAGCCCATTCCACGCACTCACCACTCTCTGTGTAGAACAACTTAACCCTGACATCTCCTGTGTACCTACTTCCAAGCACCTTAATACTATGCCCTCTCATGCTAGCCATTTCAGCCCTGGGAAAAAGCCTCTGACTATCCACACAATTGATGCCTCTCATCCTCCGTTGTTCCAAGGAAAAAAGGCCAGTTCATTCAACCTAAGGCATGCTCCCCAATCCAGGCAACATCCTTGTAAATCTCCTCTGCACCCTCTCTAAAGCTTCCACATCCTTCCTATAATGAGGCAACCAAAACTGAACACAATACTCCATGCTGACTATTCCTAGTCATATTATGCCTCTCCAAATGTTCATAAATCCTGCCTCTCAGGATCTTCTCCATCAACTTACCAACCACAGAAGTGAGGAAGTTCCTCCAGCATTTGGTGTGTGTTGCTCTGGATTTCCAGCATAGCAGAACCTTTTGTATTGAGGATGCTCTCTATGGTGCACCAATAAAAATTGAAGTTGACGGAAAGATATATCCTTCAATGGGCCAGAGGACAGCACTGAGCAAACACTGGAGAGCAGCACTGAGCAAACACCAGAGAGCAGCACTGAGCAAACACCAGAGAGAAGCTCTGAGCAAACACCAGAGGGCAGCTCTGAGCAAACACCAGAGGGCAGCTCTGAGCAAACACCAGAGGGCAGCTCTGAGCAAACACCAGAGAGCAGCTCTGAGCAAACACCAGAGGGCAGCTCTGAGCAAACACCAGAGAGCAGCTCTGAGCAAACACTGGAGGGCAGCACTGAGCAAACACCAGAGGGCAGCTCTGAGCAAACACCAGAGAGAAGCTCTGAGCAAACACCAGAGGGCAGCTCTGAGCAAACACCAGAGGGCAGCTCTGAGCAAACACCGGAGAGCAGCACTGAGCAAACACCAGAGAGCAGCTCTGAGCAAACACCAGAGGGCAGCACTGAGCAAACACCGGAGGGCAGCACTGAGCAAACACCAGAGAGCAGCACCAGAATCCTTCGCGCATCTGTTCCAGAACCCTTTCCTGAAGTCTCCCCTTGACGGGGGTGGGGGAGATAGTTGGGACTTGAATATTTCTAGTTGAAGTCCTTCATCGTCTATAAGCTTTTACCAGGCTACAATGTACCCATCCTGGTGTTAGTTAGGATAGAAAACCAGGTTACCCAGACTGGGTCACAGGTCAGGCAGCATTGATGGAAATGAATAACCAGTTGATGTTTTGGGCCAAGACACTTCATCAGCACTGGAAAGGAAGGGAGAAGAAGATGGTGGTGGGGTGGGGGGAATGGAGGACAAACTAGAAGCTGAAAGGTGAGGTCAAGTGGGTGGGGGTGGGTGATGAAGTAAGAAGCTGGGAGGTGATAGGTGGAAAAGGTTGGGGTTGGAGAGGAGGGAATCTGATAGGAGAGGAGAGTGGACCGTAGGAGAAAGGGGAGGAAGACGGGCACAGGGGGAGGTGATGGGCAAGGTGAGAAGACATAAGAGTCAGAGTGATGACTAGACAAACAGTGAAGGGGGAGTGGGAGAATTACAGTACAGATGCTGGGGAAAAAAATCGAGTAATTACCCAGATTAGGGGTGGGATGAGTCTAACAGTCCAACTGAGCCTATGAGATCCTTTCCCCATCGGAGACTGGACCTCGTTTACCATCTCAGCTGGAATTTGTTAGCGCAGGCCAGCCGTGCGGCCAGAATGCAAGGAATGTCTGCATAATGACGGGCTGCGTGGAACTGAGGAGAGTGATGAATGGACGGGTGAAGTGCCACTGACTGACCATTGTCCCCCGCAGTGGCCCCAGACCCCAGTCACTCACCTGGTGATCCGGATGCGGGGGAGACAGGGGCAGCAGCAGCAGCAGGGGCCCGTGCTGATCCTGACACGGTCTGTCGCGATGTGCTCCAGCATGGCTTCCTCACCACCGTACCCCTGCACTATGACCAGCAGCAGCAGGTAATAACAGACAGCAAAGTACCTGTGGAACGAGGAGTGACGGGCAGTCAGATCCCACCAATCACAGCCCTCCCTGCCCATACACTGCAGGGTCAGGGGTCAGGCTCACGCACAACGGCGCCGTCAAGGTCAAAGTGCAGGGTTGGGGACAAGGGTGCAATTAGGGAAGCATTTTATGGGTAGGGTCGGGGTTGGTTGTGGATTGCGTTTAGTTCTGTGAATTAGAGTCAGGACTGCATGTTGGGATTGGGTCTGTATATTAGGGTCAGACCTGTGTTTTAAGGTCAGTGTTTCCGGTGTGTGTCTCTATCTAGCTTGGTGTCCATGTCAGAGATGTGGAGCAGGCCTGTGTTCTGGAATATACTCTGTACAGTGCAATGTCATTTATGTATTAGTGCCAGGCTGCATTTAGCGCTGAGTTTATGTTTTAGCAATTGTGATGCATTTTAGGTCTGTACTTTAGGGTTAGGCTGTACTTAAGCATCAGGCCGGGGTTTGCGGGTCTTTCCTGTACTTGCTGGTCAAGCCTATATTTTTATAGGTCAGGCCCGTGTTTGAAGGTCTGGCCTGTGTTTGAGGGTAAGGCCTGTGTTTGAAGGTCTGGTTTGTGTTTGAGGGTCAGGCCTGTGTTTCAGAGTAATGGCCTGTGTTTGAGGATCAGGCCCATGTTTGAGGGGCAGGCCTGTGTTGGAGGGGCAGGCCTGTTTTGAGGGTCAGGCCTGTGTTTGAGGATCAGGCCTGGGTTTGAGGGTCAGGGCTGTGTTTGAGGGTCAGACCCGTGTTTGAGGGCCAGGCCTGTGTTTGAGGGCCAGGCCTGTGTTTGAGGGGCAGGCCTGTGTTTGAGGATCAGGCCTGGGTTTGAGGGTCAGGGCTGTGTTTGAAGATCAGGCCCATGTTTCAGGGTCAGGCCTGTGTTTGAGGGTAAGGCCTGTGTTTGAAGGTCTGGCTTGTGTTTGAGGGTCAGGCCTGTGTTTCAGAGTAATGGCCTATGTTTGAGGATCAGGCCCATGTTTGAGGGGCAGGCCTGTGTTGGAGGGTCAGGCCCGTGTTTGAGGATCAGGCCTGGGTTTGAGGGTCAGGGCTGTGTTTGAAGATCAGGCCCATGTTTCAGGGTCAGGCCTGTGTTTGAGGGTCAGGGCTGTACTTTAGGCTCTCTGACTGTAACAAACCCACTCACATAGCTGCTACCATGTCCACAAACATCACAGCTCGAGGGACCCAGAGGCCGAGGCAGGACGTGATGGTGAAGACCTGTAGGGGGGAGCAGAGTGTCAGAGAGCCACTGAGATCGGAGAAGAGGCCGCAGTGCGTGGGTAACCCCTTCACTGGACGTACATCTGCGTAAACCACCCTCCTGTCTCTAGACCCTACCTGACATCCCAGCTGGGTCTCTGTACAGAACAGACGTTCCATCTGCTTGTGTTTGAATACACATGTCTATATCCTACGTCCATGAACCATGGGCACTCCCACCAAGCCTAGCATATATTACCCATCCATAACTGCCCTTGTATAGAATGGAAACAGGCCATTCGGCCCACTGACTCTGTACTGGCCATCAAAGTCAAAGTAAATTATCATCAAAGTACATGTATGTCACCATATACAACTCTCAGATTCACTTTCTTGCAGGAATTCACAGGAAGATAAAGAAATACAATAGAATTAATGAAAAACAGTCCATGGATGAAGACAGAAAACCAATGTGCAGAAGAGGGCAAATAGTTCAAATAATAAATAATTTTGAGAACTTTGAGTGGGAGTAAAAGGATCCTGTTCTGGTTGGCTGCCAGTGACTAGTGGTGTTCCACAGGGGTCGGTGTTGGGGCCACTTCTTTTTACTCTGTATATCAATGATTTAGATGATGGAATAGATGGCTTTGTTGCCAAGTTTGCAGAAGATTGGTGGAGGGGCAGGTAGTGTTGAGGAAACAGGTAGGATTCAGAAGGACTTAAACAGATTAGGAGAATGGGCAAGAGAGTGGCAAGTGAAATACAATATTGGAGAATGCACGGTTATACGCTTTGGTAGTAGATATAAATGAGCAGACTATTTTCTAAATGGGGAAAATATCCAAAAAACTGAGGTGCAAAAGGACTTAGAAGACCTTGTGCAGAACACCCTGAAGGTTAACTTACAGATTGAGTTGGTGGTGAGGAAGGCAAATGCAATGTTAGCATTCACTTCAAGAGGTCCAGAGTGCAAGAGCAGGGATGTGATGCTGAGGCTTTATAAGGCACTGGTGAGGCCTCACCTTGAGTATTGTGAAAAGTTTTGGGCTCCTCATCAAGAAAAGATGTGCTGGTATTGGAGAGGGTTCAGAGGAGGTTCACAGGGATGATTCTGTGAATGAAAGAGTTCTCGTATGAGGAACATTTGATGGCTCTGGGTCTGTACTCGCTGGAACTTAGAAGGTTGTCTGGGGGGGTCTCACTGAAACCTTTTGAATGTTGAAAGGCCTAGACAGAGTAGATATGGAAAGGATGTTTCCCATGGTGGGGAGTCGAGGACAAAAGGGATAGACAAAAGTCTTAGGATAGACGGGCATCAATTTAAAACAGAGATGTAAAGAAATTTCTTTAGCCAAAGGGTGGTGAATTTGTGGAATTTGTTGCCACGTGCAACTGTGGAGGCCAGGTCGTTGGGTGTATTTAAGGCTGAGATTGATAGGTTCTTGATTGGACACAGGATCAAAGGTTACAGGAAGAAGGCTAGGGAGTGGGGCTGAGGAGGAAAAAAAAAAGGATCAGCCATGATTTAATGGTGAAGCAGACTCAATGGGCCAAATGGCCTTATTCTACTCCTATGTCTTATGGTCTTATGGTCTAGTATGAGTTGTAGAGTTCTTGAAAGTGAGTCCCTAGGTTGTGGAATCAGTTCAGTGTTAAGGTGAGTGACACTATCCACATTGGTTGAGGAGCCTGATGGTTGAGGGGTAATAACTGTTCCTGAACCTGGTGGTGTGGGACCTGATGGTTGAGGGGTAATAACTGTTCCTGACCCTGGTGGTGTGGGACCTGGGGCTCCTGTATGTCCTGCACGATGGCAGCAGAGAGAGGAGAGAGTGGTCTGGACGGTGGGGGTTTTTGGTGATGGATGATGTTTTCCTGTGATAGCGATCCGTGGAGATGTGCTCAGGGGTGGGGAGGGCTGTATCTGCCACCTCCTGTAGATTTCTCTATTTCTGGTCATTGTTGTTTCCATTCCAGGCCAGGACACAACCAGGCAGGATACTCTTCATTATGCACCTACAGAAGTCTGCCAACGTTATAGATGAACCACCTGTTTGCTCTGTTCCTGCACAGATCCCAGAACAGGTACCGAGGCTGGGAGGTGATGGGTGGATCCAGCTGATTCACACAGTCACCTTACAGACAGCGGCAGGAATTGCCGCTGTAATTGTGTTCTGCTAACCACTACGCTACCGTACTGAGAGTGAGGACTGACAGGGTTGGTTTGAGATGGGCGGCTGACTCACAGTTGGTGATGCACTGATCCACATCAGTGTCTTCCTCTTAATGGGGCACTTGATTTTCGACAGGAGGTAGCAGGCGTTCTCCAGGTAGATGAGGATGGAGAGGACGGTGATTAGGGTCAGCATGCTGAAGACACCCACGTCCAACCAGGTCAGCTCTGTTCAAGGACAAAGACTTGTGGAAGATGTGGCAAGGAACGGGTTAAGTTAACATGCAGACAAGGGTAGTTTACAGATTATAAACACAAGAAATTCTGCAGATGCTGAATATCCAGGGGTTTGGTTCCCAACCCTTTCTATGCCCCACACCCCTAGGAAATGTTTGATTAATGTGCACACCCCCTACAAAAGTAATATCACATTTGAAGATGAAGAAGTCTAATTTCTAATTTTTGAACCACATACAATACTACGGGTGAACAACTTGAACTTAAAAAAATAAGCTTTTAACTCAGTGCATAAAATGCAAATATAATTTGAGCAATTAGATTCTAATTTATTCAGAAAAATTGTAAACAGTAAAATCAATCCCAACTGTGAACATAAAATCCAATGACTTCTTTGCTCCTGCTTCTCATTCACGATTTTGTCAAAATGTGGAACTTCCTTGCTGACTGCGATCCGCAGGTCTGCCTGTGGATTCAGGCGATTCCTAGATTTTGTCTTGATTGACAAAAGAGGACTGAATCCAGATTCACACAAGTATGTTGTTGCAAATGGAATGAGGACATGGAGTGCTTTTCCACCAAGTCTTGGGAACATATCCAGTGCTGCACACCAAAACTCCTCCAAAGTCTTGCTTTCAAGTTGCATTTCAAGAGCTCGATTTGTCCCTAGGTCAATAAGATCTTCCTTCAGCTCTTCATCATCTGACATCTTCTCCAAATTATAGGAATATGGATTCATGATCCATTCTTCTGAAATCTTCAGGTCTCCAGCAGCAAAATATCCATCAAATGATTCTGACAGCATTTCCAAATGAGCCACAATTTCTTCACATGAGTTATGGATCCAGCATCATCAACCATCTCTTCTAGTGAAGGAAAATTTGAGAGACTGCATCTTTCCATCCTTCAACGCCAAAGACGTAACTTTTCTTTGAAGGCATTCAACTTTTCACAAGCCTTCAATATGCTTATCCCTTTTCCTTAAAGAGAAACACTCAGGTCATTCATACGTGTGAAAATGTCAGCTAAGTAAGCCAGCATTTGGGCGAATTCCTGTGATTCCATTGCCCCAACCAGATCACATTCACGCTCCTACAGAAAAATTTTGATTTCTTCCCGCAGTTCAAATAAGTGGATTAAAGCTTGTCCTCGTGACAACCAACAGACTTCTGTGTGGAAAAGCAAAACTGAATGCTCACTTCCCAGATCCTCACAAAATGATTTGAAGATGCGATGGTTCAAAGCACGCCCCCTGATCCAGTTGATGATCTTCACACAAGTATCAAAGACTTTCTTCAAACTTGGAGGCAATGTTTTTGATGCCAAAGCATGCTGATAAAGAAAACAATGGGTAACTTGCAAGTCTGGAATCTCCTTTTTTATCAATGCAGAAAAGCCAGATTTATCTCCAAGCATTGCAGGTGCCCCCGTCAGTGCACACAGAACCAATGACTTTGATATCTAAATCATGTTTGGCAAAGAAGTCTTTCACCAGCTGCATCACATCCTTTGTAGTTGTGTTTGTTTTCAGATCTTTACAAAACAGGACATCTTCCTTCACAGCACCATCATTGGCATACCTCACTCATGTGATGAGTTGACTACAACTGGAGACATCAGTTGACTGATGCAACTGAATAGAGATTTTAAGAGGTCTAGCTCTGACATCTGAGATGACTTGGTCCAAAATATCTTCACCCAAATCACTGATTCAGTTGTGAATGATATTATTTGATAGGGGCACCTGTTCAAATTTTTTTCTTGCTTCTTTGCCCAGGATAATTGTTGCCATTTCCAGTGCATGTGGCTTGATGAGATCTTCCGCAATTGTATGGGGCTTCTTGGATTTGGCCACTTTGTATGTACTTGGTATGAAGCAAGAAATAGTGGTTTTTCAACAGTAACAAAATCTAATTTTGGAAGAGGTCCTTGTGAATCAAAAGGAACTCTTCTGATTTTGAATGACCCAACATCATGTCCATCAATATAGGCTCTGCCATGCTTGTTCTTGAAGTGCTCTTGAAGCTTGGATGGCTTCAGATTTGAGGTTGAAAACACAACACTACAAAGAATTCACTGGGGTTTTTGCAAGCATCATTTCCTGTTGTGCAAGCGAAACCAAAGCACACAGACATCATTCCATTTCCTTCTTTTTGACATGATGAAGGGTTACGGGTAAAGAGAAAAATATGAGCTAATATGAGAAAAACTATCTGACTAAGTCAGGGATGACCGCTTTACTCAACCAGACATGCCTACAGCAAAGTATTGTGAGAAATATGCTTTCGAATACTATATTACAATATTATCTGCGGTTACGCCAAAATAAATCGTCAGGAGGAAATGCTACGGGGACGCGACGTAACTTATTAGGCTACTCTCTACTGAATTTACACACCTATTTCTGATAATTACCAGAGATATGAACTCCCATCACACGATTCAAAGTCCTCGGTGCTAACCATGATACCTCCTCAAATAACACAATTCAAAATTATCAATGATTCAAGAAAAAAACCTTTTAAGAGAAAAAAAAACCTTTGAAATTCAAAAACTTCTTTAATGCATTGAGACAAATATGAATGAATGACTTCAGCTGCTTTTTATCAAAATGCGGCTTTTTAAAATTTTATAATTGAATAATTTACCTACTGTCTGCGGGTTTGGTTTTAACGTGAAGTCGTTACTCGATGGTTGATTCGGGATGTATAAAGATTTTGGCATTATGAGATGTAACCTTCAAGCTAACATTAATGAGATTCCTCAACTCTGAGGTGTAACTTCCCAGGTAACGCTGATGAGAATCCTCAACGCTGACTCGGGCAGCAGGAGACTGGAGTGAGTTTACGTCTCTCTCGACTCGGGCAGCGGGAGACTGGAGTGAGTTTACGTCTCTCTCGACTCGGGCAGCGGGAGACTGGAGTGAGTTTACGTCTCTCTCGACTCGGGCAGCGGGAGACTGGAGTGAGTTTACGTCTCTCTCGACTCGGGCAGCGGGAGACTGGAGTGAGTTTACGTCTCTCTCGACTCAGGCAGTGGGAGACTGGAGTGTGCTTGGGACAAATGTTACTATCACTTCTCAAGGCACACTGGCAGCTTGCTGAGTGATGATTTGTGACTCATCACTCAAGCCACTCTTTGTCACACCCCCTGAAATTCCATTTCACACCCCCTGAGAGTGTGGACACCCCAGGTTGGGAACCCCCGATCCAGAATAACACAAAATATTGGCCAGGCAGCAACAACAGAGGGGAATAGACAGTCGATGTTTTGGGCCGGGACCCTTCTTCAGGACTGGAAAGGAAGGGGGGAGACTCCAGAAGATACAGGTAGGGGGAGAGGAAGGAGGACAAGCTGGTGGGTGATAGGTAAGACCAGGTGAGGGGAAGGGTGGATAGGTAGTGGAGGGATGGTGAAGTTAGAAGCTGGGAGATGATAGGTGGAGGAGGTGTACAGCTGAAGAAGAAGGAGTGTGAAAGGAGAGGAGGTGACTGTGGAGGAAAGGGAATGAGGAGGGAAATCTGAGGGATGTGTTGGACAGGTGAGGAGTACAGGAGCTGGGAGGGCACTTGGAATGGGGCGTAGAAAAAGAGATGAGGAGGAGGGGGGAGAAATTAATGGAAATAAGCTAAGTTGATGATCATGCTTCAGGTTGGAGGCTACCCAGATGTTGCCCCTCCAAAAGTGTTGCCCCTCCAACCTGAGAGTGGCCTCATCGTGGCCGTAGAGGAGGCCATGGACTGGCCATGGAATGGGTATGGGAAGTGGAACTGAAATGCGTGTCCGCGGGGCAGCCTGCCATTCGCGGAGTGTAGGCGCTCGATGACGTGGTCCCTCAATTTAATGTCAGCTCTCACCGATGTGAAGGACGCCACACCGGGAAAACCAAATTCAGCCACCGACCCCAACAGCCTTTCCGGAAATGTGTTGCCTCACCTGGGGACCTGAACGGTAGTGAGGGAGGAGGTGTATGGGCCGGTGTAGCACTTGTCCCACTCGCAGGGGTAGGTGATGGGGGATAGGGATAGGCGGTAGATACCTACAGCATTCGGTGTGCTTAGTTTGCACATGGTGTGCAGTTAACCCAGCCAAGCGAGGGTAGTGAGGACCCCACAGAGCAGAAGACAGGAGGCATGTGGCTTACGCAGACAAGATCAGGTCAGAACAGAACGATTCCAGGGTGACACTTAATTGGTCACTTATTGGAACAATTCTGAAGTATTATTGGTCTTTAATACGTAGATACTATTGGTTATTAACACCAGTGTCTCTGTACTGTGGTTGGTGATTGATTATGCAAATAAGGAATTTGAACCTCAACAAGGAGACCAATTGGACAGTATCAGTATCCAACTAATGGATTCGCTGTTGAGACCTCTCAGCAGTTTGCTGAAAGGAGCTAGGCTGCACAGCTAAACGAAGTATGGTTGGGGGGTGAGTGTGACTCCCCAGATCAGGAAGGGGAAGAGTTCCCACGGTGAGTGCAGGAAGGGGAAGAGTTCCCATGGTGTGAGTAGGAAGGGGAAGAATTCCCATGGTCAGACCAGGCAGGGGAAGAGTTCCAATGGTCAAAGCAGGATGGGGAAGTGTTCCCATGGTGAGTGCAGGAAGAGGAAGAGTTCTCATGGTCAGATCAGGATGTGGAAGAATTCCCATGGTCAGATCAGGATGTGGAAGAATTCCCATGGTCAGATCAGGAAGGGGAAGAGTTCCCATGGTCAGATCAGGAAGGGAAAGAGTTCCCATGGTGAGAGCAGGAAGGGGAAGAGACCCCATGGTGAGAACAGGAAGGGGAAGAGTTCGAATGGTGAGTGCAGGAAGGGGAAGAGTTCTGAAGGTCAGATCAGGAATGGGAAGAGTTCCCATGGTGCGAGCAGGAAGGGGAAGAGTTCCTATGGTCAGATCAGGAATGGGAAGTGTTCCCATGGTCAGATCGGGAAGGGGAAGAGTTCCCATAGTGAGATCAGGAAGGGGAAGAGTTCCCATGGTCAGATCAGGAAGGGGAAGAGTTCCCATGGTCAGATCAGGAAGGGGAAGTGTTCCCATGGTCAGATCATGAAGGGGAAAAGTTCTCATGGTCAGATCAGAAAGAGGAAGAGTTCCCATGGTCAGATCAGGATGTGGGAGAGTTCCCATGATCAGATCAGGAAGGGGAAGAGTTCCCATGGTCAGATCGGGATGTGGGAGAGTTCCCATGATCAGATCAGGAAATGGGAAGAGTTCCCATGGTGAAATCAGGAAGGGGAAGAGTTCTCATGGTGAGTGTAGGAAGGGGAAGAGTTCCCATGGAGAGTGCAGGAAGGGGAAGTGATCCCATGGTGAGATCAGGAAGGGGAAGAGTTCCCATGGACAAAGCAGGAAGGGGAAGAGTTCCCATGGACAAAGCAGGAAGGGGAAGAGTTCCCATGGAGAGTGCAGGAAGGGGAAGAGTTCCCATGGTGAAATCAGGAAGGGGAAGAATTCCCATGGAGAGTGCAGGAAGGGGAAGAATTCCCATGGTGAGTGCAGGAAGGGGAAGAGTTCCCATGGGTAGATCAGCAAGGGGAAGAGTTCCCATGGTGAGAGCAGGAAGGGGAAGAATTCCCATGGTGAGTGCAGGAAGGGGAATAGTTCCCATGGTCAGATCAGGAAGGGGAAGAATTCCCATGGTCAGATCAGGAAGGGGAAGAATTCCCATGGTCAGATCCGGAAGGGGAAGAGTTCCCACGGTGAGTGTAGGAATTGGAAGAGTTCCCATCATGAGAACATGAAGGGGAAGAGTTCCCACGGTGAGAGCATGAAGGGGAAGAGTTCCCATGGTCAGATCAGGAAGGGAAAGAGTTCCCATGGTGAGAGCAGGAAGGGGAAGAGACCCCATGGTGAGAACAGGAAGGGGAAGAGTTCGAATGGTGAGTGCAGGAAGGGGAAGAGTTCCGAAGGTCAGATCAGGAATGAGAAGAGTTCCCATGTTGCGAGCAGGAAGGGGAAGAGTTCCTATGGTCAGATCAGGAATGGGAAGTGTTCCCATGGTCAGATCCGGAAGGGGAAGAGTTCCCATAGTGAGTGTAGGAATTGGAAGAGTTCCCATCATGAGAACATGAAGGGGAAGAGTTCCCATGGTCAGATCGGGAAGGGGAAGAGTTCCCATGCTGAAAGCAGGAAGGGGAAGAATTCCCATGGTCAGATCAGGAAGTGGAAGAGTTCCCATGGTGCGAGCAGTAAGGGGAAGAGTTCCCATGGTCAGATTAGGAATGGGAAAGAGTTCCCATGGTGAGAGCAGTAAGGGGAAGTGTTCACATTTTCAAAGCAGGAAAGGGAAGAGTTCTCATTGTGGTAGCAGGAAGTGAAGAGTTCCCATGGCGAGAGCAGGAAGGGGAAGAGTTCCAATGGTGAGTGCAGGAAGGGGAAGTGTTGCCATGATCAGATCAGGAAGGGGAAGAGTTCCCATGGTCAGATCGGGAAGGGGAGTCGTTCCCATGGTGGGAGCAGGAAGGTAAGAGTTCCTATGGTCAGATCAGGGCTAACGTACACAGGAAGGGGAATTCAGGGCTGATAGGGTGTCATTGCGGGTGGAAACGCTAGCTCACAGTACCATGGTCCCGTTTTCGATTCCCTCCTCCAGCATTGTTTGTTTGTCGAGTTTGTACATTCTCCCTGTGACGTCATGGATTCCCCATCGGTCTGTGGATGATGGGGTGGGATTTGACAGGGAAAATTAATAGAGGCAGGATTTCTCTGAGAGACATTAGGGACTTATTGGCTGAAGAGCCTTTTCCCCATTCATCTGGAGAATATAGAACACGGACAAGAGAATATCTGTAGATGCTGGAAATCCGAGCAGCCCACACAAAATGCTGGAGGCCAGGCAGTATCTATGGAAAACAGTGAGGAGTTGATGTTTCAGGCTGGACCAGTCCTGCCGAAAGGGTTCAGCCTGAAACGCTGACTATACTTTTTGCCCTGGATGTTGCCAGACCTGCTGAGATCCCCCAGCATTTTGTGTGCGTTGCATATAAAATGTGGAAGTGTGTCAGAGTGAAAAGACATGGTAAGTGGAAAGCAATGTGGAAATAAAACTACCCATTGCTGTGTGTCAGAGAGAGCAATGCTTTGCCCTGAGTCGCAGGTCAACTTTAGAAGCAGGTTTATTATAAATGTGTTTTTATGATGTCTAATTTGTTATTGTGGTAAGAGTGCAGAGCAAAGAAATAAAACTTCGTATTTGCAGGAATTTGCTCTGTTGGTCGTGTTGACCTTGGCGGTTAAGGCCTAGCTGTCTATGTTCGATACACAAGCCAGGCCTGTACGATATGGAGAGCGCAGCTGTTGCCCAGGTAGCAGTCTCCCCTCTCCACACAGCTGATGATCCCAAAGAAACGGCAGCAACCAACAGAGTGTGGCAACAGCGGTGGCACAGGAATTCCCAGTCAGCGTTGAACTCAACATCGAGCCCCCGCTTTGCATCTTTCCCTCGGCCATCCCCAGGAGTGGGTACAGTGCAGATTTGAGTTCAGGCTTTTCCTTCTAGATCATGGCTGATGATCATCATCTGCCCTAAGTGACTGGTTTGAAGGTGCCAGTAACCTGCCTTTGCCCCTTCTCCTGTCAGTAGAAATGGTTCTGCCGGGCTTAGTGGGTAAACCACACGTGAAGGCCAGGAGCTGGTCTTGGTTGTCAGAGGCTAGTTGAGGTGCACTCCATCGGGAGCATTTCAGAGGCAGTGGGAACTTGTCCCCACTACCTCTCCTGGCTGTGACAATCTTACGGAACCAAAAAGAAATGATTATGGATTAAAATATAAATAGTCCACAAATTGTGCAGACAAGTTGTGCATGTTGTCACATGCACGAGTACATGGTACAGAAACGGACCTGCAGTGGTCAGGAAGCTCCACAATGGGTCGTCAAAACTGGCCAACACATACCCACCATCAGGGACATACATACCGAAAGGAGCTGGAAAAGGACCAGTAACATCATGAATGATCTCACCCGTCCTGCTCATGGACTGTCTGTCCCACTCCCATCAGGGAGGAGGCTACGTAGCATCCACACCAGGACCACCAGACTCAAAAATCATGTTGTTGGGATAATGGAGACATGGCTGCAGGGAGATCAGACCTGGGAAATGAATGTTCAAGGGTTTACGTGCTATCGTAGGGACAGAAACGTGGGCAGAGGGGGTGGGGTGGCCCTGTTGGTGAGGAATGAGATTCAGTCCTTTGCAAGGGGGGGACATAGGGTCAGGAGAAGTGGAGTCTGTGTGGATAGAACTGAGGAACAGTAAGAGCAAAAGGACCCTAATGGGTGTTGTCTACAGGCCACCAAACAGTAGCATGGATATTGGGTGCAAGTTGAATAGGGAGTTAACACTGGCATGTGACAACGGTAATGTCGCAGTAGTTATGGGGGATTTCAACATGCAGGTGAACTGGGAGAATCAGGTTGGTGCTGGACCCCAGGATAGGGAGTTTGTAGAGTGCCTACGGGATGCATTCTTGGAACAGCTTGTACGGGAGTCGACCAGGGACAAGACTATACTGGATTTAGTGTTATGTAATGAACAGGATTTGATAAGCGATCTTGCAGTAAAGGAGCCATTAGGAGGTAGTGATCATAATATGATGTTTTTATCTGCAATTTGAGAAAGATAAGGGCAGCTCGGAAGAGTCAGTGTTGCTGATGAACAGGGGAAACTATGGAGCCATGAGGGAGGAGCTGGCCAAAGTTGACTGGACGGATAGCCTAGCAGAAAAGACAGTGGAACAGCAATGGCAGGTATTCTTGGGAAAAATGCACAAGGTGCAAAATCAGTTCATCCCCCGGAGAACGAAGGATTCAAAGGGGGGAAAGGGGCCACAGTGGTTGACAAAGGAAGTCAGAGATTGCATAGCATTAAAAAAAAAGGAAGTATGACAGAGCTAAGGTGAGTGGGAGGAAAGATGTTTGGGAAGTTTTTAAGGAACAACAGAACTTAACTAAAAAGACAATACGGGGAGAGAAAATGAGGTACGAACGCAAGCTAGCCAGGAATATAAAGGAAGATAGCAAAAGCTTTTTTAGGTATGTGAAGAGAAAGAAGATAGTTAAGAACAATGTTGGGCCCTTGAAGAATGAATTGGGTGAAATTGTTATGGGGAACAGAGAAATGGCAGAAGAATTTAATGAGTATTTTAGATCTATTTTCACTAAGGAAGACACAAGCAATCTCCCAGATGTATGGATGGGCCAAGGACATAGGGTAACAGAGGAAATGAAACAGATTGACATTAGGAAGGAAACAGTGATGAGAAGACTGATGGGACTGAAGGCTGACAAATCCCCAGGTCCAGATGGTCTGCATCCTAGGGTACTAAAGGAGGTGGCCCTGGAAATTGCGGATGCATTGGTAATCATTTTCCAATGTTCCTTAGATTCAGGATCAGTTCCTGAGGATTGGAGAATGGCTAATGTTATCCCACTTTTTAAGAAAGGAGGGAGGGAGAAAACAGAGAACTATCGACCTGTCAGCCTGACATCGGTGGTGGGGAAGATGCTAGAGTCCATTATTAAGGAAGAAATAATGGCATATCAAGATAGCAGTGATAGGATTGGGCCGAGCCAGCATGGATTTACCAAGGGTAAATCATGCTTGACTATTCTGTTGGAGTTTTTCGAGGATGTAACCAGGGAGTTAGATGGGGGAGAACCAGTGGATGTAGTGTACCTCGATTTTCAGAAGGCATTTGATAAGGTCCCACATAGGAGATTGGTGGGTAAAATCAAAGCTCAGGGCATCGGGAGGAAGACATTGACATGGATAGAAAACTGGTTGGCAGATAGAAAGCAAAGGGTAGCGGTGAATGGGTGTTTCTCGGAATGGCAGGTGGTGACTAGTGGGGCGCCACAGGGCTCGGTATTGGGACCACCGCTGTTTACAATTTACGTCAACGATTTGGATGAAGGCTTTGAGAATAACATCAGCAAGTTTGCTGATGATACTAAGCTGGGTGGCAGTGTGACATGTGATGAGGATGTTAGGAGAATTCAGGGTGACTTGGATAGGCTGGGTGAGTGGGCAGATACTTGGCAGATGACGCTTAATGTGAATAAGTGTGAGGTTATCCACTTTGGGAGTAAGAACAGGAAGGCAGATTATTATCTGAACGGTGTAGAGTTAGGTAAGGGAGAAATACAAAGAGATCTAGGAGTCCTTGTTCATCAGTCACTGAAGGTGAATGAGCAAGTGCAGCAGGCAGTGAAGAAGGCTAATGGAATGTTGGCCTTTATTACAAAGGGAATTGAGTACAAGAGCAAGGAAATCCTCTTGCATTTGTACAGAGCCCTGGTGAGACCACACCTGGAGTATTGTGTACAGTTTTGGTCTCCAGGGTTAAGGAAGGACATCCTGGCTGTAGAGGAAGTGCAGCCTAGATTCACGAGGTTAATTCCTGGGACGTCTGGACTGTCTCACACAGAGGGGTTAGAGAGACTGGGCTTGTACACGTTGGAATTAAGGAGATTGAGAGGGGACCTGATTGAAACATATAAGAATATTAAGGGATTGGACAAGATGTTTCAGATGCTGACTATTCTGTCAGAAAATATGTTCCAGATGCTGTACCAGAAGGCATGGTTTGAGAATAAGGGGTAGGTCATTTAGGACAGAGTTAAGGAAAAACTTCTTCTCCTAGAGAGTTGTAGGGGTCTGGAATGCACTGCCTCCGAAGGTAGTGGAGGCCAATTCTCTGGATGCTTTCAAGAAGGAGCTAGATAGGTATCTTATGGATAGGGGAATCAAGGGATATGGGGACAAGGCAGGAACTGGGTATTGATAGTAGTTGATCAGCCATGATCTCAAAATGGCAGTGCAGGCTCGAAGGGCCGAATGGTCTACTTCTGCACCTATTGTCTATTGTCTAAAAACAGTCACTTTCCCCAAGCAGTGAGGCTGATCAACACCTCCACACACTAACCCACCCCTCCACACCCCCAACCACCACTACTTTATCAGCTGTGGAGGCCCAAACATTGAGGGTGTTTAAGGAGGAGATTGATAGGTATCTAATTAGTCAGGGTATCAAGGGATATGGGGGAAAAGCTGGAAATTGGAACTAGATGGGAGAATAGTTCAGCTCATGGTGGAATGGCAGAGCAGACTTGATGGGCCGAATGGCCTACTTCTGCTCCTTTGTCATGTGGTCTTGTGAGTGACCCCACCAGGAGCTCAGCTTGGGACAGCTTTGCTCTCGGGACCTCAGGACGGCCTCTCCACCACGAAAAGGTGACGGTCCTCGGGGAAGTCTGGAATCAACATAGCGTGCCCACAGCTTACTAACCCTGGCCCTAACCTCTACACCTCTGCAATGTGGCAGGAAACCAGAGCACCTGGAGGAAACCCACTCAGTTATGGGCAGAACGTACAAACTCCTTACATGCAAGGGTGAGAGTTGAACCTATGTCACTGGACACTGAAGCAGGTCTCACTCCGGAGAAATGAGCACAAGCTCTCTAGGCCAGCTGTAGTGAGGTACTGAAGGAGATGTCTCACCACTAGGGGAGTGGTACTCTCTCAAAGGATCTTCCCACACCCACGTCTGGGGAGAGGAACAGAGAATCTCTCCCCAGTACAATGGATAGCAGCCACCTCACAACCAGTGGTGTTAACAATTCTGACAAAGGTCACGGACTCATATGAAGTCTGATCTGCTCAAGTCACAGACTCATATACCGTCTGACCTGCTCCCCTATTATATTTCTTTCACACTTCAACAAACATGGATTCCATCTTGTCACTAATCAACAAGCTCCAAAACCTGGGTCTCCCTCTGCACCTGGATCCCTCACTTCCTCACTGGGGGACCAGTCAGTGCGGATCAGAAGTAACACCTCCTCACACGGGCGCACCCCAAGAACGTGTGCTTAGCCCACTGCTCTACTCTCTCGATACCCATGACATATCTGTTGTTGCCAGAATCTCAGATGGTGACGAGGAACCGTACAGGAGTGAGAGAGATTGGCTGGGTGAGCAATGTCACAGCAACAGCCTTGTAATCAACGTCAGTAAAACCGAGGAATTGATTGTGGATTTCAGAAAGGGGAAGCCAAGGGGACACACACCAGTCCTCATCGAGGGATCGAGTGGAAAGGGGGAGCAGTTTCAAGTTCCTGAGCGTCCACATCTCTGAAGATCTACCCTGGGCCCAACATATTAATGCTATTACAAAGAAGGCACAACAGCAGCTATATTTCATTAAAAATTTGAGGAGATTTGGTATGTCACCAAAGACAAATTTCTGCAGGTGTATCATGAAGAGCATTCTAAACGGTTACATCACCATCTGCCATGGAAGGCGGCCACGGCGCAGGATCAGAAAAAGCTACAGAGGTTTGGAAACTCAGCCAGTTCCATCATGGGCTCTAGCCTCCCCACCATCCAGGACATGTTCAAATGGAGGGGCCTCTAAAAGGTAGTGTCCGTCACTTAGGGCCCCCATTACCCAGGACATGCCCTCTTCTCCTTGCTACCATCAGGGAGGAGGTACAGGAGTCTGAAGACACACACTCAGTGTTTTACAACAACTTCTTCCCTCCAGCATCGGATTTCTGAATGGTCCATGATCCCATGAACAGCACCTCGCTAATTTGTAATATGTATATTATTGTAATTTACAATAACTTTTATGTCTTGCACTGTGATGTTGCCATAAAACAACAGTTTGATGACGTATGTCAGAGGTAGTAAACCTGATTCAGATTCAGGCCCATTTCAAGAATGACCAGAGGGCTGGACAATTTAAACGCCGGGCCAGATTGAAAAGATCAGGGTGTCGGGGCAGGAGGTGAGGGACGGACCCATTCACATCGCCGCTCCACGAGATTTACTCGTCTCTGCACTGAACTATGGCTCCAGCCTGCGTCTAACGGGCTTCTGAATGGCTGTGGATTCAGCTTTGTGAACCTCTGTTCTGAATGCCACTTGCTTACTTCCATTGTTTGCACAATTTGTTTTTCTCTCTCTGCACGCTGGGTGTTTGGCGGTTTTCTTTAGTTCTTAAAGGAGTCTATTGGCTTTCTTTGTTTTATTGCTGTCTGTAAGGAGACAAATCTCAAGCTTGTATAAAGTATACATACTTTGATAATAAACGTACTTTGAACTTTGAGTGTGTTTAGGAAAAAAACTGATAGATTATTGATTAATAAGGAATGATAGGTTGGTGCAGGAACTGGTATTGGGCAAAAGGATCAGTCAACATGACAGGTAAGGTGGGCACATCGGGAACATTTGAAATCCCTTTGGATAAGTACATGGATAGAAGAGGCTTAACATGATGGGGGAACTTTCAGAGATGACACACAGGAAAAGTTTTTCACACAGAGTTGTGGAATATTGGTATTGGGTTATTATTGTCACATGTACTGAGATACAGTGAAAATCTTGTCTTGCACTCTGTTCATACCAACCAGATCATTACACAGAGCACTGAGACTGAACAAGGGAAAACAATAACAGAATGCAGAGCAAGGAGTAACAGCTACCAGAGAAGTGCAGTGTGGTGGAGAGTAACGTGGAAGGTCATAATGAGGCAGGTTGCAGAGTCAAGTGTCTGATTTATGGTACTGGGGACCATTCTATACTATGGGGCGGAAGCTGTCCCTGAGCCTGGTGGTACGTGCATTCAGGCTTTTGTGTCTCTGCCCAATGGGAGAAGGGACAAGAGAGAATAAACAGCATATTGTACAGATACTGCAACACACATAAAGTGCTGGAGGAACTAGCAGGTCAGACGTCTCTTAGAAAAGTGAATAATGTGCTGGAGGCAAATGTGATAGAGGTGTTCAGGAGCCTTAGATTGTTGGCAGATTGGGCCGCTTATCCAAGAAAGGATGTGCAGGCATTGGCAAGGGTCCAGAGGAGGTTCACGAGAATGATCCCAGGAATGAAAGGGTTAATGTATGAGGTTCTGGGATTGTAGTCAGTTGAGTTTAGAAGAATGAGGAGGGATCTCATTGAAATACCAAATATTGAAATACCTTGATGGAGTGGATGTGGAGAGGATGTTTCCTACAGTGGGGTAGTCTGGGACCAGAGGACACAGATAGAGTGGATGTGGAGAGGATGTTTCCTATAGTGTGGGAGTCTAGGACCAGAGGACACAGATAGAGTGGACGTGGAGAGGATGTTTCCTACAGTGGTGGAGTCTAGGACCAGAGGACACAGACTCAGAATGGAGGGACACACTGACTTACCCATTATGAGCTTGAGGGATCTTGGAGGAGGCGAGAAGCAAGCCTCAGACACATTGAACTTCTCGATCAGCTCCAGGATGTTTGGGGGAAGCCTGCAAAGTAAAGAACAGATACCATTTTCAGATCATAATTTGCTTTTCCACATCCCTGCTAAGTCACCATCCAAGCCATGCTGTTTTCTAGCTATTACCATCCAGACCACGCTCTCTTCTCACTACTACCTTCGATCAGGACATACAGGTTCCTCAGGTCCCACACCACCAGGTTCAGGAACAGTTATTACCCCTCAACCATCAGGTCCCACACCACCAGGTTCAGGAACAGTTATTACCCCTCAACCATCAGGTCCCACACCACCAGGTTCAGAAACAGTTATTACCCCTCAACCATCAGATCCCACACCACCAGGTTCAGGAACAGTTATTACCCTTCAACCATCAGGTCCCACACCACCGGGTTCAGGAACAATTATTACCCCTCAACCATCAGGCCCCACACCACCAGGGTCAGGAACAGTTATTACTCCTCAACCATCAGGTCCCACACCACCAGGTTCAGGAACAGTTATTACCCCTCAACCATCAGGTCCCACACCACCAGGTTCAGGAACAGTTATTACCCCTCAACCATCAGGCTCTTGAAGAAGTATGGATGACTTCATTCACCTCAAAACTGAACTGACTCTACAAATGATGAACTCACTTTCAAGGACTCTACATCTCATGTTCTCTTATTCATTTACTTACTTTTAATTATTATTGTTCGTTTCTTTTTGTATTTGCAGAGTCTGCCAGCCTTTACTTGTGTGAAGTTTTCATTGATTCCATTGCACTTATTTGTTCTACTGTAAATGCTTGAAAGAAAATACATTTCAGGGTAATATTTGGTGGCATATATGTTCCTAATTTTCTTCTGAACTTTCAACTTACAACTTTGAAAGTTAATATGATTCAGTCTGGCAGCCTTCAATGCCCATCCATATGTTCGATGGACTCAGGAAGGGATTGCATTCATATGGCACCCACCATGATCACAGGATGTGAATCTGTCCTCACGCTCTCCCAGATAATTATCCTCATCTTCGTGGCTTTGAGTCCCAATCCTCAATGTTTCTGAGCACGACTTCTCTCTCTCCACTGCAAAAGTCTGGATCCCCAGAGGCCACCCATTTCCCATTCCCATTCCAACATGAGGCCAAACTCGGGTTGGTGGAGCAACACATAGAAAACCTACAGCACAATACAGGCCCTTCGGCCCAACATGTACTTACCTTAGAAATTTCCTAAGAAGTCACCCATAGCCCTCTATTTTTCTAATCTCCATGTATCCATCCAGGAGTCTCTTGTATCCAGGACCCCATTGTTTCCACCTCCACCACCGTCGCCAGCAGCCCATTCCACGCATTCACCATTCTCTGTGTAAAAAAAACTTACCCCTGACATCTCCTCTATACCTACACCTACTTCCATGCACCTTAAAACTGTGCCTTCTCGTGCTAGCCATTTCAGCCCTGGGAAAAAGCCTCTGACTATCCATGTGATCAATGCATATCATTATCTTGTACACTATCAGGTCACCTCTCATGACTCTATCGCTCCAAGGAGAAAAGTCCCAGTTCACTCAACCTGTTCTTATAATGCGTGCTCCCCAATCCAGGCAACACCCTTGTAAATCTCCTCTGCACCCTTTCTATGGTTTCCACGTCCTTCCTGTAGTGAGGCAACCAGAATTGAGCACAGTACTCCAAGCGGGGTCTGACCAGGGCCCTATATAGCTGCAACATTACCTCTCAGCTCCTAAACTTAGTCCCACGATTGATGAAGGCCAATGCACCATATGCCCTCTTAACCACAGAGTCAACCTGCGTGGCAGCTTTGAGTGTCCTGTCCCTCTTGTGGTGATATCATGTGTCAGAACGTGATTGGACAGAGTTCTGAGCATGCGCAGAAATGAGTGAAAGATCTAGAAACGTCGAGGTTGCAAAACGTGTGGTTATGTTGCTGTTGTAAATAAAATTTTAATTCTTCCTGAATATGGTTTGTTCTTAGTAACCCACAGTACGTATAAGGAACACAACATGGTGTCAGAAGTTGGTCTGGAAGAATAATATGTTTCGCTAACATGGGAGAAGCGAAGACAATAATAAAAAAATGCAAACCTTTTTGTTGTGCTAACAGTTTTAAAAATGGAAGGTTTGCAACCCCCATTGACACTTCAGCTGACTGGAAACGTAGCTGAAAACTGGAAAGGATTTAAACAGCGTTTTGAAATTTATTATCGGCGACAGGATCAGATGAATAATCGGAAAAAACTAAAGCTGCAATTCTACGCCACGTAATAGGTGACGTTGCAATTGAGGTATATAACCATTTTACTTTTGAGAGTGGAGAGAATTTAAATTTCAAAGTGATAATGGACATATTTGACACATTTTGTATACCGAAGTGTAATGTGACATATGAACGGTACAAGTTTTTCAAATGTCGGCAGAGACCTGTTCAAGCGATTGATGAATTTGTTATGGAGTTGAGACACCACAGTAAATCTTGCAAGTTTGCTGAGCTCACAGACTCTTTCATTAAAAACAGAATTGTTTGTAGCATTTTGGATAATGGTCTGAGAGAAAGACTGTTAAAAGAACAAGACATCAATGTGGAAAAAGCTTTGAGGCTGTGCAAAGCTTTGGAAACTGTGATGTCACAGGCAAAAGAGCATTCTATCGAGTACTGCGTAGACGCTGTAAAGCACGAACATATTAGAAAAAATAATGAAGCGACAACGAAACTGCCGTCATCTAAAAGAAAAAAAATTTGTGATCGCTGTGCGCAGCAGTACTAACCAAAACAGCGTCCAGCGTACCGGAAAATGTGCAATGATTGCGGTAAGAGTAATCATTTTTCACGCTGTTGCAGAAGTAGAAAGACAATAAAACAAGTAAATGCGGTGCTTGAAAATGAACGTGAGGAGTTTTGTATAATGTGCTTTGTGAAAACAAAGTAAGAGTGACTGGACTATGCCATTGCAAGTGAACCAAAACAATATTCTGTTTAAACTGGATACTGGAGCACAATCTTGTAGAATCTGAGTTTAATCCAAGACCAAAGTTACATCAGACAAATATAAAGGTGACTGGGTATTCAGGTGCAGACTTTCCAGTTAAAGGAACATGTGTGGCAAAAGTATCACACAAAAATAGTGAGCACAAGCTTTCATTTGTGGTCGTGCCAAAAAATGTACAGTCAGTACTGGGTCTATCTGCCTGTGAGAGACTGAATTTGGTGAAAAGAGTCTTAGTCCTGGACAATGACACAGAGTCAGAATACAGTGAATTGATGAAAGAGCAAGAGAGAACAGAACTTGACAGAATGGAACAGCTAGAAGTCATAAAGAAAGCTCGCAGACCCATCCCTTTGTTACCAGCATCTGAGAAAGCATTGCCAGCAAAACCAGGAGTTGCAATTTTATTCTCTGGAAGTAACAGACATGCGTTAATGGGCCATGCATTCCATCACAATCTCACCTCTGCAGGAGGACAGAGGCCAGACTTGCTGGTACAGTCCAATACTGACCTGAAGCCAAAGAGTGACAAGGATCAGGATCCAATTGAAGAAGTGAAAGCTCAAGTGAAGGAATTGAGAAGTTTCATTGAAATGATGAAGTCTCAGCATAAAAAAGAAATTACACAGTTAATAAATGAATTAGATGAAGAAAAGAAGATTTGTATTTCATTATAAATGGAAGTGGAAGGAATTAAGAAAGCTACAGTACTTGAAGAAGTACAACCCAGATCATACATGGTCCAAACAGAAGAAAGAGCAGTGTTAAGAAGAAGTCGCAAAGACCTCAAGAAAGAGCCAACTGCAGAGTTTCAGCTGCAGACTAGATGAAACATGAAAATTACAACGAAACACAAGAACTGTGTGAACCACTTAGAAGGTCGACTGGTGTTGGTAAACCCCAGAGAGACTGATAGAGACATGTCAAATTATGTATTTGTTTGATTAATGTTGCTAATTGTTTTTCTTTTTAAGGAAAGGAAGATGTGGGGATAACACATGTCAGACCATGATTGGACAGAGTTCAAAGCATGCGCAGAAATGAGTGAAAGATCTAGAAACTTCGAGAAGCATGGCGCTTTAAGACACGTGTGGCTTTGTTGCTGTTATAAATAAAAGTTCTAGTTCTATTCTTCCAGAATATGGTTTGTTCTTAGTAGCCCACGCTACGTATAAAGAACACAACACCTCTGATCCTCCACACTGCCAAGAGTCTTGCCATTAATGCTATATTCTGCCACCATATTTGACCTACCAAAATGAACCACTTCACACTTATCTGGGTTGAACTCCATCTGCCACTTCTCAGCCCAGTTTTGCATCTTATCAATGTCCCGCTGTAACCTCTGACAGCTCTCCACACTATCCACAATGCCTCCAACCTTTGTATAATCAGCAAATTTACTAACCCATCCCTCCACTTCCTCATCCAGGTCATTTATAAAACTCTCAAAGATTGGGGTTCCCAAAACAGATCCCTGAGGCACCCCACTGGTTACCGACCTCCATGAAGAATATGACCCAACTACAACCACCCTTTGCCTTCTGTGGGCCTCTATCACCACCTAGGCAGTGCATTCCAGACACCCACCACTCTCTGTGTAAAAAACCTGCCCCTAACCGCTCCTTTGAAATTACCCCCTCTTACCTTAAACACATGCTCTTTGGTATTAGGCATTTCAACCCAGGGAAACAGATACTGTCTGTCTACTCTACCTAAGCCTCCCATAATCTTATAAACCTCTATCAGATTCCCTCCCCCCAGTTTCCACTGCTCCAAAGTAAACAACCCAATTTTGTGACTGACAGGCAATGATAAAGTAGTGGTGGGTGGGGGTGTGAAGGGGTGGGTTAGTGGGTGGAGGTGTTGGTCAGCCTCACAGCTTGGGGAAAGTAACTGTTTTTGAGTCTGGTGGTCCTGGTGTAATGCTGCATTGCCTCTTCCCTGATGGGAGCGGGACAAACAGTCCATGAGGAAGGAACCTGCCACCCTCATCCTTCCACGGTGATGTAGGTCACAGGACTGGAAAATGCTACTGGTGTAAGCTGGAGAACTTTGCAGTTAGTCTACAGAATATTGTGTTTGCATAGCGGTCAGTACAGTGCTGGTGACCCAGGTTCAATTCTTGCTGCTGTCTGTGAGAAGTTCGTACCTCCTCCCTGTGTCTGCATGTGTTTCTCTGGTCTCCTACCACAGTCCAAAGATATACAGGTTAAAACTTCAAAGTACTTTTATTATCAAAGTATGCATACTCTATGCTACTCTTTGGAGAGAAGGAGGATGAGAGGAGACATGATAGAGGTGTACAAGATATTAAGAGGAATAGATAGAGTGGACAGCCCAGTGCCCCTTCCCCAGGGCACCACTGCTCAGCACAAGAGGACATGGCTTTAAGGTAAGGGGAGGGAAGTTCAAGGGGGATATTAGAGGAAGGTTTTTCAATCAGAGAGTGGTTGGTGCGTGGAATGCACTGCCTGAGTCAGTGGTGGAGGCAGATCCACTAGTGAAGTTTAAGAGACTACTAGACAGGTATATGGAGGAATTTAAGGTGGGGCGTTATATGGGAGGCAGGGTTTGAGGGTTGGCACAACATTGTGGGCTGAAGGGCCTGTAATGTGCTGTACTATTCTATGTACCTTGTGATTCGTCTCCTTAAAGGCAGCCACAAAACAAAGAAATCCAATAATCCCATTAAAAAATGCCATCAAGCACCCAACATACAGAAAAAAATCGTACAAACAATGAAAGTAAGCAAATAGCATTCAGAACTGAAGTTCACAGCCACAAACCAGTCACCACTGCCAGGTTAATTGGTCACATGGTCCCACTGGGCCAGAAGGGCCCTTACCATGTATCTCTAAATCAAACAGATAAAATTAAATCCCCTTCCCAGTGATGCTGCCACGTTCTCAAACCCTTCATTCTACTTTTCCCGTTAATTACATCAGCATTTTCTTTTGGATTGCTTCAGACTTCACTACACCATGCTGTTGTTCTGTCATCTTTGCTGTATTTATTCCAGTCCTGCTTCCTGCCCATTACTCCGCTGGCGCTTAGGGCAGCGATGAAAGTCCTCCATCCCTGGTGGCGTTCAGGTCGTCATTATGCCAGTAGTTCAGTCATGGAGGTCCCGGGTGGAGATTCAGGAATATCGTCACACTCAGGTGCAGAAGGACTGTTTCCATAACAGAATAGTTTGACCAGTCGGGGGTGTTAGCCCTGAGACGAACATCCAAACCTGGAGGACCAGTGGACCACTCCGAGTCTGACCTCTACCCTCTGACCGGTTTGGCATGGGTGAGTGAATCTACCAAGTGTCAAAGCGTAGCTCTCTGGGTCATCGAAGCACGCAAGCCTCCGAGGTTGTGGTGCTACGGGAGATGTTATAACCCTGCGTATCACTTACTTGTACACAACGAATGGTGTATAGGGTGACAGCCCCCTCCGAATCTGAATCTGCTGCCCACGTCCTTCATGGTGGTGTAGGTACAGGACTGGGAGATGCTACTGGCCTAACCTGGAGTATTTTGTAGACACCCTAAATTAGGCAGTACAATAGTGTAGTGGTTAGTATACCACAATTACAGTGAGAGCAATTAGGGTTCAATTCCCATCACTGCCTGTAAGGAACATGTGGGTTCCTCCGTGTGCCCCTGTATAGGTTAGGCTTGGTAAATTGTGGGCATGCTATGTTGGCACTGGAGGTGTGGGGACACTTGCACATCATTGACACATTCCACTATATGTTTCAATGTCAAAGATTACAGGGAGAAGGCAGGAGAGTGGGTTTGAGAGGGATAATAAATCAGCCATGATTGAGTGGTGGAGTAAATTCAATCGGCCGAATGGCCTAATGCTGCTCCTATGCCCTATGGTCTCATGGTCTTACTTGTCACATCTACATTGTTGGCGCACTTCAGAAAAGGTGGATGACGACTTTGGCCACCTGAGGGAGTTGATCCTAACCGAAGAATTTAGAAGTTGTGTCCCTGACAACACACAGACATACCTAAATGAGAAGGAGACTAAGACTCTGTCAGAAACTGCTAAGTTGGCAGATGAGTACGCTTTAAAGTTTTCTCCGAGTAAGAGCTACTAGAGGGGTAGTAGGGATAATAGGGAGAGCCCACCGGCTAAGTCAGAAAGTAAGCCGGGGACTAGCGGAAAAGAGAAGGAGGACGAGAAGCAGTCGGGAGGAAAGTTCTCTAGTTTAACGTGTTTTAATTGTGGGAAGACCGGTCACATAGTGTCTAGGTGTTTTGCTCCAAAAAAAGAGAAAGGAAAAGGAAAGGCGACAACACCGACCGCCTGCATTAACAGACCGCTAAGGAAGGAAGGAAGGAGGGCTCAGACCGAGTTCAAGAAGGACGCGAGAGGTTTATTTCAAACGGGTTGGTATCTGTAAAGGAGGGGACAACCCCGGTTCCAGTGAGAATCCACTGGGGCTTGTCAGTCATTGATCCCGAGGAAAGTGTTGTAATTCAGTGCTGAGACGGAGACTGGTGAAGTGAATGTGATAAAAGGGGACTGAGGCCGTACCTTTGCATAAAATATTTCTGAAATGTGACTTGGTATCCGGAACAGTCACAATAGGGGTGCGGTCTGAACTACTGATGGACGCTGTAGATGTCTGACTCGGTGCTGAGGACCCGCCCTTAGATTCTGAAGTTTATTCCGCCTGCACGGTAACCAGAAGCATGTCAAAAAGGCTGCTGAGACAAACATTGATTTATCCGAGACTTTCTCACCGTCTCTGTACCAACAGGATTCAGAGGATAGTGAGGTTGAGGAGAGGGAGAGGGAGATGTGGCAGCTGGGAGGTCCAGTGTTGCACACTGATGATGCTTGTAGCTTGTTTGCAATTGAAGAATTTAAGTGTGTTCCCGATGATGTAAGGGCATTCGAGATTAAAAGGATGCCACTGCTTTGCGGGAGTCTGCTGGGTGGCAGAGGAGGTTGTTTTAGCCCACAAGGTTGAGTTTACTCTGGATAGGAGTTGCCCAGAGGGTAGGTGGGAGGATCAGGGGAACCTGAAATTTGAAACTGGGACTGGCATTGAAAGCCTAGAAGAGGCAGCTGTCCCATTTGCCTGCGTTCAGGTTGTTGAAGTACCTGTGGATTCACAGAGGACTGTGAGTCTTGTGTTGAGACTCGGGTAAGGTCTGAGGTGTCTGACTCGGTTAAAAAGGAACTCAGTCCTTTTGTGTCAGATAGACTTGGTTCAGTGAGTAAGGGGTTAACCCTGGTGCGAGTGGAAATTGAGGATTCTCAGTCACTTGCGTTAGAAGGTGTTCTAAAAGCTGGTGATGAAATAAAAACTGGTGAGATGAATTTTATTGAAGATATTGAGAAAAGTGTTACTGGACTTTTGAAAAAGGTAAATTTAAAGTCTGGATTGGTTTCAGGACCGTTGAACATGCTGAAGGAACAGGTGTTTGAAGTTGGTGATAAGGTCCTGGTTTTGTTTCCCTTAATGGCCAACCCTCTCCAAGTGAGATTCCAGGGTCCATACGGGGTAATTAAGAAGATTGACTCTTTGAACTATGTTAACAAAACTTCTGATAGACGCAAGCCTAATCAATTAGTTCACGTGAATATGTTCAAACCTTATCATGACTCTAAGGCAGTACCAGTCAGTGCTGTCATGAAAACAAATGAGGTTGTGGAATCTGAAATTGAGGGGCAAGAGCATTTTAATAAGTTAAATATAGTGTCCACCAGACTGGAGAACTCTGTTATTTTGACCAACTTCACTGATAAGGTCTGTCACTTGGAGTCTACACAGAGAGTGCAGCTGACAAAGTTAATTAACCGGCATACAAATTTATGTCCAGATGTCTCGAGGCGGTGCACAGTCGCAGTACATGGTGTTAATGTCAGTTCAGCCCAGCCCATTAAGCAACATCCCTACAGAATGAATTTAGAAAAGAGCAAATTGGTGGAAGGAGAAATTGAGCATATGCTAGCTGCAGGTATCATTAGGCGATCTACCTCGGACTGGGCATCCCCTTGCGTGATTGTTCCGAAACCCGATGGTGGTGTAAGATTCTGTACTGATTACAGGAAAGTAAATGCCATCACAAAGACTGATGCTTATCCTATCCCGAGGGTAGATGATTGCATTGATAGAGTGGGAAAGACTAGGTACATCACAAAAATTGACTTGCTGAAGGGATATTGGTGTGTTCCTTTAACTGACAGGGCTAGAGAAATTTCAGCATTTGTCACACTGTCAGGGTTGCATGAGTATAATGCTTTGCCTTTTGGAATGGAAAATGCTGCAGGGACATTTCAAAGGATGATTGACTCAGTACTTAGAGGTTTAGAAAACACAGGGGCTTATATCGACGACTTAGTGGTCTGGAGTGACATGTGGGATGCGCACATGGCGGCTGTGGAAAAGCTGTTTAAACAATCTAACAGTGAACCTCACCAAAAGTGAGTTTGACCACGCTACTGTCACGTATTTGAGGTATGTAGTAGGTTAGGGGCAGCTGGCTCCAGTACAAGCTAAGGTGCAGGCTATTTTTGAAGTTCCTGTTCCGGCTGACAAGAAATCTCTGAGAAGGTTTCTAGGAATGGTGGGGTATTACCGGAAGTTTTGTAAAAGCTTTGCAGATATCGCTCTTCCTCTTACCAAGCTCTTGAGAAATTTGTATGGACTGACCCTTACTAAGAAGCCTTTGAGAGGCTGAAAACTATATTGTGTTATCATCCTGTGCTCAAAGCACCTGATTTTTCCAAACCCTTCTCTCTAGCAATGGATGCTAGTGATGAGGCTGCCGGGGAAGTATTGCTACAGAAAGATGGGAACGAAATTGAACACCAGTGGCTTATTTCTCCAGAAAATTTAATGTACACCAGAAAAATTATTCCACTGTGGAGAAAGAATTACTCTCCATTATTCTGGCTTTACAGCATTTTGTAGTTTATGCTTGTCCTGCACAGAAGCCACTAATGGTTTACACTGACCATAATCTGCTGGTGTTTCTGACTAATATGAAAGATAAGGACAGAAGGTTGCTGAATTGGAATCTGATATTATAAGAGTATGACTTGAAAATAAAACATATAAAGAGTACTGACAACGTGATTGCCAATTGTTTATTTAGATGTTAGATTTGAAATTATATCTGTTTTACTCTGTTAATTGATGACTACCTATGTATTGCATTCGACTCTGTAATGTACAATTACATTTAAATTTTTACCCCCGTAAAAATTTCCTAAAGGGGGGTGTGATGGGCAAACCGAGTTTGAAACGGGGTCCAGAATTGACCCTATGAACTGTGCTGCTATTGAGAGAGAGGGGGGGAGGCATCGAGAACAATTGAGAGAGGGAGAGAGACAAGATTTAATGTTATGGTTCCTCGGCTGATTGTTTACTTTTCTCCAAGGACATTTTTGCCTGCTTGTTAAGATTCCTGCAGAGACGACAGGGAGGAGCTGGTTGATGGACAGCCGGTGTCCAGCAATTGGAGATAAAAATCAGGTCTGCTAAGTCACAGACAGACACACCACGGGACACTGAATGAGCTTTCTGCACCCACGTGAAGGTGGGGGTTTTGGAGGATTGATTCAGGGAATCGATCAATGGCAGTGTGAGAAGATGAGACCAGTGGGGAGCTATCTGTGTGTCCTCCCTTGCCTGGGTGATAGTTCTATCACTGAAGGACAGTCGTATGTGGTATGGTCATAGTCGGTGACCACAACAGGAAGACAATGGGAAGATTGACGGCAACGGCATCGTCTCTCATCACCTCTCTCTCTCCAACAATACTCAAACAACTACCTCAACCTGAAATGAACTCTTCACCATCATAAGACTCTATCCGTTTACCCCTAGCTCCGAAAGAGCCTGGTTTTGGTTCCTATTTCCACGCTTCTGTATATATCATTGCCAACCAGTTTCATATATTTGCATTCTATAGTACTGTATTGCTTAGTTTACTAATAAACTAAGAGTTTACAGTAATACCAGACTCCAAAGTGTTTTCCATTTCTGCTGGTTCTTTAATCCGGTCACGGGGTACGTGACACTGACTAATCAAGAAACTATCAAACGTTAAATGCACCCAATGACTTGGCCTCCACAGCAGTCTGTGGCAATGAATTCCACAGACTTGCTACTCCCTGACAGAAGAAATTCCTCCTCATCTCTATTCTAAATAGGCATCTTTCAATTCTGAGTCTATGCCCTCTGACCTAGATTCAAGAAACATCCTCTCCACACCCACTCTGTCTCAGCCCAGTATAAAAATATCTTACTAATTGTGGTTTACTTGTACTTCCAGCAAATTACCTGTAGTACCAGAAGAAACAAAACACTGGACCACAGTTACACCATCAACAATAACTACCGTGCTATTCCACACCCTCACTTCGGGAAGTCTGATCACCTGGCTGTACCTCTACTCCCTGAGTATAGGCAGAGACTGAAGACTGCAGCACCACCAGTGAGGACCAAGAAGGTTTGGACAAGGGAAGCACAGGAGCACCTACAGGACTGCTTTGAATCGGTGGACCGGACTGAATTCAGGGATTCATCTTCAAACCTGGATGAGTATGCTGTAGCTATTAACGACTTAATTAAAACCAATGTGGATGAGTGTCTGCGTACATTCCCAAACCAAAAGCCATGGATGAACCAGGAGGTTCATTGTCTGCTGGGGGCTGATCTGTGGCATTTACATTGGGTGACCCACATCTGTACAAGAGAACCAGGTATGACTTGCAGAGAGCTATTTCAGAGTGAAGAAACAATTCCAAGTTAGGTTGGAGGCGACATCGGATATACAACAACTCTGGCAGGGTTTGCAAGACATTACTTCCTACAAAGAGGAACCCAATAGCATGAATGGCAGCGATGTTTCACTACCAGATGAACTCAATGCCTTCTATGCACGCTTTGAAATGGAGAATATAACTACAGCTGTGAAGATCTCCGCTGCACTTGAAGACCCTGTGGTCTCTGTCTCAGAGGCCAATTTTAGGCTGCCTTTCAGGAGGGTGAATCCTTGCAAGGCAACAGGCCCCGATGGAGAACCTGGTAAGGCTCTGAAAACCTGAGCCAAACAATTGGTGGGAGTACTCAAGGACATTTTCAAACTCTCATTGCTATGGTTGGAAGTTTCCACTTGCTTCCAAAATACAATTATACCAGTGCCTAAGAAGAGTAGTGTGAGCTGCCTTAATGACAATAGTCCATTAGCACTCACATCTACAGTGATGAAATGCTTTGAGAGGTTGGTCATGGCTGAAATGATCTCCTGTCTCAGCAAGAAACTGGAACCATTGCAATTTGCCTATTGCTGCATTAGGTCAATGGCAGACACAATCTCAATGGCTCTTCACACAGTCTTAAACCACCTGGACAACACAAATACCTACGTCAGGATGCTGTTCATCGACTATAGCTCAGCATTCAATACCATCATTCCCACAATCCTGATTGAGAAGTTACAGAACCTGGGCCTCTGTACCTCCCTCTGTAATTGGATCCTCGACTTCCTAACCGGAAGACCACAGTCTGTGCGGATTGGTGATAACATCTCCTCCTTGCTGACGATCAACACTGGCTCACCTCAGGGGTGTGTGCTTAGCCCACTGCTCTACTCTCTCTATACCCATGACTGTGTGGCTAAGCACAGCTCAAATACAATCTAAAAATTTGCTGATGATCGAACCATTGTTGGTAGAATCTCAGGTGGTGATGAGAGGGCGTACAGGAGTGAGATATGCCAACTAGTGGAATGGTGCTGCAGCAACAACCTGGCACTCAATGTCAGTAAGATGAAAGAGCTGATTGTGGATTTCAGGAAGGGTAAGACGAAGGAACACATACCAATCCTCGTAGAGGGATCAGAAGTGGAGAGAGTGAGCAATTTCAAGTTCCTGGGTGTCAAGATCTCTGAGAATCTAACCTGGTCCCAACATATCAATGCAGTTATAAAGAAGGCAAGACAGCAGCCATACTTCATTAGGAGTTTGAAGAGATTTTGTTTCTCAACAAATACACTCAAAAACTTCTATAGATGTACCGTGGAGAGCATTCTGACAGGCTACATCACTGCCTGGTATGGGGTGGGGGGGGGGTGGGTGGGTCTACTGCACAGGACTGAAAGAAGCTACAGAGAGAGTAGTAAAGTTAGTCAGTTCCATCTTGGATACTCGCTTCCGTGCTACCCAAGACATCTCCAAGGAGCAGTTCCTCAGAAAGGTGGCATCCTGTATTAAGGACCTCCAGCACCCAGGGCATGTCCTCTTCTCATTGTTACCATCAGGTAGGAGGTACAGAAGCCTGAAGGCACACACTCAGTGATTCAGGGACGGCTTCTACCCCTTTGCCATCTGATTCCTAAATGGACATTGAACCCATGAACACAACCTCACTTTTTAAATGAATATATATTATTTCTGTTTTGCACGATTTTAATCTATTCAACATACATGTACAAACATTTGTATATTCTTACCACAATTTACTTATTTATTTTCTTTCTATATCATCATTGAATTGGTGCTGCTAAATTAACAAATTTCACGACACATAGAAATGATGCTGTGCTGAACATGTTCTTACTTTAGAAATTACTTTACTTTACAGTACTTTATTGTCACCAGACAATTGATTCTAGAGTGTATAATCAACACAGCAATATTTGATTCTGCACTTCGCGCTACCTGAAGTACAAATCGAAGTAAATATAATAAAAATTTAAATTAGTGCAAGTCAGGTTTGGATATTTGGAAGGCACGGCCCAGATTGGGGTCAGGATCCGTTCAGCAGTCTTACCTAGGGTTACCCATAACCCTCTATTTTTCTAAGCTCTATGTACCTGGCTCTTAAAAGACCTTATCGTATCTGCCTCCACCACCATTGGCAGCAGCCCATTCCACACACTTTCCACTCTCTGTGTAAAAAACTTAACCCTGACATCTCCTCTCATCCTTCTTCCAAGCACCTTAAAACTGTGCCCTCTCATGCCAGCCATTTCAGCTCTGGAAAGAAAGCCTCTGACTATCCACATGATCAATGCCTCTCATTATCTTACACACCTCTATCTCATCCTCCGTTGCTCCAAGGGGAAAAATCCAAGTTCACTCAATCAATTCTCATAAAGCATGCTCCCCAACCCAGGCAACATTCTTGTAAATTTTCTATGGTTTCCACGTCCTTCCTATAGTGAGGCGACTAGAACTGAGCACAGTACTCCAAGTGTGACCTGACCAGGGTTCTACATAGCTGTAACATTATCTTTCGGCTCTTAACTCAATCCCGTGATTGATGAAAGCCAATGCACCGTATGCTTTCTTAACCACAGAGTCAAATTGCGCAGCAGCTTTGAGTGTCCCTCTGAACCTCCACACTGCCAAGAGTCTTACCATTAATGCTATATTTTGCCATCCAGTATTTGACCTACCAAAATGAACCACCTCACACTTATCTGGGTTGAACTCTATCTGCCACTTCTCAGCCCAGTTTTGCATCCTATCAATGTCCTGCTGTACTATCCAGAACACCCCCAACCTTTGTGTCATCAGCAAATCTACTAACCCATCCCTCCACTTCCTCATCCAGGCCATTTATGAACATCACAAAGAGAAGGGGTCCCAGAACAGATCCCTGAGGCAGACCACATGCCAATAAATCTAATTCTATTTCTGATTCTGGGTGCAATTTGTGGTGTTCTTTGATAAAGGAAAATTATGATTTCATTTATTTTGGTGTAAACTATGTAGATTAAAACCGAGCAATGCTGTTGCTTTGTTTGTTGTGAGTTGGGAAAACCAGCTTTAGGTCAGATTCAGACATCAGCCTGGGAAAGGTTCAGGCCCAGACTGAATGCTTCGCTCACGCTCGGGACCAGTAACAGAAATCCACTCATAGATCTCTACTGGAAGGCTGTTGATGTTTGTAATGATGCAAATGGTTTTATTGCCCCGGGGGAAACAATTCCTTCGCTATTGAGCACATCTGCACAGAGCAGTGCCATAGGAAAATAGCATCCATCATCAAGGACCCCCACCATCCAGATCGTGCTCTCCTCTCACTGCTGCCATCAGGAAGAAGGTATAGGAGCCTCAGGTCCCACACCACAAGGTTCAGGAACAGTTATTACCCCTCAACCATCAGGTCCCACACCACCAGGTTCAGGAACAGTTATTACCCCTCAACCATCAGGTCCCACACCACCAGGTTCAGGAACAGTTATTACCCCTCAACCATCAGGTCCCACACCACCAGGTTCAGGAACAGTTATTACTCCTCAACCATCAGGTCCCACACCACCAGGTTCAGGAACAGTTATTACTCTTCAAACATCAGGTCCCACGCCACCAGGGTCAGGAACAGTTATTACCCCTCAACCATCAGGTCCCACACCACCAGGTTCAGGAACAGTTATTACCGTACAACCATCAGGTCCCACACCACCAGGTTCAGGAACAATTATTACTCCTCAACCATCAGACTCATGAACCTGATAACTTCACTCACCCCAGCACTGAAATATTCCACAACCTAAGGACTCACTTTCAAAGACTCTTCACTCAAGTTCTCAATATTATTATTATTATTTCTTTTTTCTCTCTTTCTTTTGGTATTTGCAGTTTGTTTTTTTATACCTTAGTTGTGTTTCTTTCATTTGATGAAGTCTTTCATTGCTTCTATTGTGTTTTTTTTTTGTATTTACTGTGAATGCCCACAGGAAAATGAACCTCAGGGCTGTATATGGTGTCATATACGTACTTGGACAATAAATTTAAATGGACTCTGACTCAATAACTGTCACAGAGACACTGTTTTTGACGGGAGGTATCTGCACTCAGGCATGCAGGGAAACACGAAAGGAAATGATTCCGGTGGAAATGGAATGACAGGGGAAGCAGTCCTGGGTGCCCAGTGGATGGGACTGGTTCCGACATCCCAGGTGTGGAAGTGGTTTCTCTGTGGGTGGAAGAGGTTCCTGAGGTTCATAGTGGGAGAGACCCCGTGGGTGAGAGTAGTCCCTAGGACCTATGGGTGGGAGAGATCCCGTGGGTGAGAGCAGTCCCTGGGACCCATGGGTGGGAGAGATCCTGTGGGTGAGAGCCTGGGGCCTATGGGTGGGAGAGATCCCGTGGGTAAGAGCCTGGGGCCTATGGGTGGGAGAGATCCCGTGGGTGAGAGCCTGGGGCCTGTGGGTGGGAGAGATCCCATGGGTGAGTCCCTGGGGCCTATGGGTGGGAGCGATCCCGTGGGTGAGAGCCTGGGGCCTTTGGGTGGGAAAGATCCCATGGGTGAGAGCAGTCCCTAGGATCTATGGATGGGAGAGATCCCGTGGGTGAGAGCAGTCCCTGGGGCCTATGGGTGGGAGGGACCCTGTGGGTGAGAGTCTGGGGCCTATGGGTGGGTGAGATCCCATAGGTGAGAGCAGTCCCTAGGGCCTATGGGTGGGAGAGACCCCGTGGGTGAGAGCCTGGGACCTATGGGTGGGAGAGATCCCGTGGGTGAGAGCAGTCCCTGGGACCTATGGGTGCGAGAGACCCCATGGGTGAAGGCAGTCCCTAGGACCTATGGGTGGGAGAGACCCCGTGGGTGAGAGCCTGGGGCCTAAGTGTGGGAGAGATCCCGTGGGTGAGAGCAGTCCCTGGGGCCTATGGGTGGGCGAGACCCCGTGGGTGAGAGCCTGGGGCCTATGGGTGGGAGAGATCCCGTGGGTGAGAGCAGTCCCTGGGGCCTATGGGTGGGAGAGATCCCGTGGGTGAGAGCAGTCCCTGGGGCCTATGGGTGGGAGAGATCCTATGGGTGAGAGCCTAGGACCTATGGGTGGGAGAGATCCCATGGGTGAGAGCCTGGGGCCTATGTGTGGGAGAGATCCCGTGCGTGGGAGCAGTTGCTAGGACTCATGGATGTGAGAGGTCCCACATTGGGTGTAGTCCCAAGGTCCCGGGGTGGGGAGGTCCCATGGGTGTGGTCAGTCCTTAAGGTTTATGAGTAGGGTCTACAATGGGCATCCTCACAGCATCCATCACTCTAAAAACCACAGTGAACTGTCAGGTTGGCAGAAAGGGTCACTCTCTGCAGTCTAGCATCACTGCAGGACTTGTGTGTGTCCAGGACAAGAAGCAGGCAAAAAAATAATTGTGAGCACTACCAACCCTGCAAACTGCCTTTTCCAAAAGCTCCCTTCTGGAAAGCACTATAGGGCTATTAATACAAAAACTTCGTGCCATCTTGAAAATTTCTTCTCCCATTCATCTGATCAACCAGTCAAGTTGGCCGCCCAGCCCCCATCTATTACCCTCGCCCCGGCACTGTGCCACTTTTTATAAGCTGTTAACATTGTCAATACATGCTGGTGGTTTTGCATTTATGCACATTTCATTCCATATCCATACTCTAACCTCTAGCTTTTTTATATAATTCTTTATTGTTATAATTGTTGAATGTTAGGGTGTTTTTTGTTGACCAACACTCCACAGCAAATGCAGTTACATGTAAACGAATATGGTGAATAAAGTTGATCTTTGTTCCTTGTACCAAGAAACAGAGAGAAACTTTGCTTTGCAAGCTGTTCAGACAGATCATTTCATCACATCATTACACGGAGGTGAGAAAGAAAATCAATACCAGGATGTAGCACAGTATGAGCTTTATGGAGACATGGGACAAACTCAGATAGTTTCCTCTGCAGGCTGAGGGGAGATCTGATAGATGTAGCGGTCAGGGTGATGTTCTATAGTGGCAGCTGGAAGAGTGGGGTTCAATTCTGTATGTTGTCCCTGTGTCCGTGTGGGCTTCCTCAGGTGCTCTGGTTTCATCCTGCAGTCCGAAGATGTACAGGTTAGGGTTAGTGAGTTGTGGGCATGCTATGCTGGTGAGACTTGCAGGCTGCTCCCAACACATCCTCAGACTGTGTTGGTCATTGGCACAAACACTGTGTGTTTCCATGTACCTGTGACAAGTAAAGCAAATTTAATCTAAATTCATGAAGGGTATAGACAGGATAGATGGCGGAAGGTGTAGCTGTATGGTGAGAGGAGAGAACGTTTACTTATTTATTTATTAGTGATACAGCACAGAACAGGCCCTTCTAGTCACGCCACCCACAACCCACCTACTTAACCCTAGCCTAATCACAGGACAATTGACAATGACCAACTAACCTATTAGTTAGTATGCCTTTGGACTGTGGGAGTGATGCACTATCAATAATGCCAAAAGACTGGAGGTAGAGTAAATACTGAAAGGCTTTAATTAGCAGTAAAATGGACCATGTCTATGCTGGATGACTGTGGGAGGAGCAGTGACACAATCACCTTTATCCAGGGTCTGTGGGAGGAGCCACAGGAGCATTTAGCAGAGGGGCGTGTCCAAACAGATATACACGGTTTACCACAGGGAGTAAACCGGAGGTAACCCACGCGGTCACAAGTAGGATGTACAATCTCTGACAGACGTCGCCGGGATTGAACTCTGAATTTGGGATTGTCCTGAGCTATGATAGCATTGACCTATGGGCAGTTCACTGTGATGGGTGCCTGGTATGGCCTTTGTGGGGTGGTGGGGCAAGCAGGTACAATCGTGTTGCTTATGAAGTATTTAGACAGACACATGTGGGAAGAGAGGAATTAGACCATGTATTGTCATGTGTGCAACTTAAATTGGCACCAGGGTCAGCAGAGACATAGTGGGCCAAAAGGCCTCTTCCTGGGCTGTTCTGCTCTGTGAACCAGAAGGGTGGGGACATTCCTGACAAGGGTTCATCATCGATGACCCCAGAAATGAACAGCAGCTCTGAAACACATTAGGTACACTTGTACCCCTGTTCCTTAATGCAAATAACTAATCAGCCAATCACGTGACAGCAACTCAACGCATAAAAGCATGCTGACATGGTCAGGAGGTTCAGTTGTTCTTCAAGGCAAACATCAGAATGGGGAAGAAATTGATCTAATTGCGGAATGATTTTTGGTGCCAGATGGGGAGGTTTGAGTAGCTCAGAAACTTGCTGATCTCCTGGGGTTTTCATGCATGATAGTCTCTAGAGTTTACAGAGAATGGTGCAAAAAACAAAAAGAAATTCCTGTGAGGGGCAGGTCTGTGGGTAAAAAAAATTCCTTGTTAATGAAAGAGGTCAGAGGAGAATGTCCAGGCTGGTTCAAGCTGACAGTAACTCAAAACCACACGTTACAACAGTGGTGTGCAGAAGAGCATCTCTGAATGCACAACACGTCGAACCCTGATGTGGATGGACTATAGCAGCAGAAGACCACAAAAGTATGCTCAGTGGCCACTTCATTTGGTAAGTGGATCGAAGGAGTTTGGAGGGTTATTGACCCATCATGAGCAATGGTACTAGTTGGGTGGGCATCATGGTTGATATGGACAATTTGGGCTGAGAGAGGGTTCTGCTCCCACACTAAATGATTCTGACTTCATAAAAATTGCGCTCACAACATTAAGTACAATTAGAGTCATAGAATCATAGAATACTACAGCACAGGAGCAGGCCCTTCTGCCCTTCTAATCTGTCCTGATCTATTAATCCATCTAGTTACATTTACCTGCAACTGGATCGAAGACTTCCATATACTTCTCATTCGTCCAGATTTCTCTTAAATGTGGCAATCAACCCCACGTACTCCACACCCAGCCCTGAGACACTAGGCATGATCACTTGATTCTAAACAATTGGTTTATTGATAATTTGAGAATGTCTCTCCGGTGCTTCTTGCTTCCTCCACTCTCCCTTTCCTTTTCCCCACCATGATTTCTCTCTCCATGCCCCCTTCCCACTCTCAGTGACCCATATCAGACACTCATATCAAAATCAGGTTTATCATCACTCACATATCTCACGACATTTGATTTTTTTGTGACAGCAGTACAGTGCAACACATAAAATGACTACAGTGCTGTGCAAGAGTCAATAGAATCTGTCAATTCTAGAACCGAAGTGTTCTGGGACTTCTAGCAGCCAAAGGAAAGATGGATAACCAAGCCAAGCCCATGACCCCTGCTTGCCATTTAACACAACCCATGCCTGAGCCTTCAACTCTGTTACCTGGTTTCTTCCTCGGGATAATTTACTCCCATCTCCTTGGTGACTTCAGAGAGCTTAGTGTGGCTGCTGAGACCGGCAGTGTGTGAGCTTGTGTTCTCAGTGTGAGGGTGTTACAGAGCACTGAACTCCGGAACATAACCTTAGTCAAATTCCAGTACTGGCAATAGTTTACCTTTGGATTCTTGGCTGTGCTCTGAACTCTGGCCTTCACACAGTGACTCCAATTTTCTTTTGAAAACATGATATTTCTCTTTACCTCCCGTTCTGAGACAACAGACTGGTTGAGCTTTACACCATAAGATATAGGAGAAGAATTAGGCCATTCAGCCCACCGAGTGTGCTCCACCGATTGATTATGGCTGATTTTTTTCAGCCCCCATTGTTATACTTTCTCCTCAAGATCCTTAATCCCCTTACCAATCAGGAGTGTTCTATCAATGCATTCAAGCAACTCACACACAATGCTGGTGGAACACAGCAGGCCAGGGAGCATCTATAGGGAGAAGCGCTGTCGACGTTTTGGGCCGAGACCCTTCGTCCTGAATTTCCAGCGTCTGCAGATTTCCTCATGTTTGCGTATCAATGCATTCAGTTTGGATTCATCACGGCCTGTGATGGCAACTGGTCTGCCCAAGATCACAAGAAATGAGTTGTGGGCACAGCTCAGCCCACCATAGAAGCCATCCTCCCCTCCGTGGACTCTGACTACACTTCTCACTGCCTCAGTAAAGCAGCTGTTATAATCCAAACCCCCACCCACTCTGGACATCCTCAATTCTCCACTCTTTCATTGGGAAGAGGATGCAAAAGCATGAAAGCTCAAGGACAGCTTCTACACATCCCGCCTATTATCAGACGGTTAAATAGTTCCCTAGTATGTCAAGTTGCACTCTTAGAATTAGGGGGTACCCACTTAAAACAGAGATGAGGAGAAATTTCAAAAGCAAACACAAGGAAATCTGCAGATGCTGGAAATTCAAGCAACACACACAAAATTCTGGTGGAACTCAGCAGGCCTGGCAGCATCAGACCCGGGTCAAAGGGTCTCGGCCCGAAACATCGACAATGCTTCTCCTTATAGATGCTGCCTGGTCTGCTGCGTTCCACCAGCATTTTGTACGTGTTGCTTGAGGAGATTTCTTTTAGCCAGAGGGTCGTGGATTTATGGAATTCGTTGCCACGTACAGCCGTGGAGGCCCAATCATTGAGGGTGTTTAAGGAGGAGATTGATAGGTATCTAATTAGTCTGGGTATCAAGGGATATGGGGGAAAAAGCCAGAAATTGGAATTAGACGGGAGAATAGTTTAGCTCATGGTGGAGCGGCGGAGCAGACTTGATGGGCCGAGTGGCCTACTTCTGCTCCTTTGTCTTGTGATCTTGAGGCCTTGACCTCACAATCTACCTCATTATGTTCTTGTACTTTATAGTCTACAGCCACTGTATTTTCTCGCTAATTTTTAACATTTATCTTGTACTCTGTTATTGTTTTACCTTGTTCTACCTCAATGTGCTGACTAATGATCTGCTCTCAATGGGAAGTCTGTGAGACAAGCTTTTCACCATAATTCGGTACACGTGATGATTCCAAGCAGGTCAGGCAGTTGAGGTTCCAGGCTGAGACCCTTCTCCAGGGCTGGAAAGCAAGGAGGAAGAAGCCAGAGTAAGAAGGTGGGGGAGGGGAAGGAGGACAAGCGAGAGGTGAAGCCAGGTGGGTGGGGAGGGGGAGGGTGAGTTCAACCTCAATATACTGTAAAATGATCTGATCTGTATGAACAGTATGCAAGACAATCTTTTCACTGTATCTCGGTATGTGTGACAATGATAAACATCTATGGACTCTATAATTCTCACTGCCTTGGTAAAGATTGTTGACAGCTCCTATTTCTTGGAGTCAACATCACCAACAGCCGCATAGCCAAGGCTTAAGAAACTCAGCTTCCTCAGGAGGCTAAAGAAATTCCTTTATTCTGAGGCTGTGTCCTCTGGTCCCAGACTCCCCCACTACAGGAAACATCCTCTCCACATCCACTCTATCTGTGTCCTCTGGTCCTAGACTCCCCCACTACAGGAAACATCCTCTCCACATCCACTCTATCTGTGTCCTCTGGTCCTAGACTCCCCCACTATAGGAAACATCCTCTCTATATCCACTCTATCTGTGTCCTCTGATCCTAGACTCCCCCACAATAGGAAACATCCTCTCCACATCCACTCTATCTGTGTCCTCTGATCCTAGATTTCCCCACTATAGGAAACATCCTCTCCACATCCACTCTATCAGTGCCCTCTGGTCCCAGACTCCCCCACGATAGGAAACATCCTCTCCACATCCATTCTATCAGTGCCCTCTGGTCCCAGACTCCCCCACTATAGGAAACATTCTCTCTATATCCACTCTATCTGTGTCCTCTGGTCCTAGACTCCCCCACTATAGGAAACATCCTCTCCACATCCATTCTATCAGTGCCCTCTGGTCCTAGACTCCCCCACAATAGGAAACATTCTCTCCACATCCACTCTATCTGTGTCCTCTGGTCCTAGACTCCCCACTATAGGAAACATCCTCTCCACATCCCCTCTATCCAGGCCTTTCAATATTCATTCAATAGGTTTCAATGAGATCCTCACCCCCCCCACCAAATTCTTTTAAACTCCAGTGAGTATAGGTCCAAAGTCATCAAATGCTCCTCATAGATTAACCCTTTCATTCCTGGGATGATTCTCATGAACCTCCTCTGGACTTTCTCCAATGCCCTCACATCCTTTCTAAGATAAGGGACCAAAAACACTACACTCCAACTGCGATCTGACCACTGTCTCATAGAGCTTCTGTATTACATCCTTGCTCTTTGTTCAGGTCTTCTTGAAATAAATACTAACATTGCATTTGCCTTCCTTACGCACCGACTCAACCTGCAAGTTAACCTTCAGGGAACACTGCGTGAGGACTCGCCGTTCCTTTGTACCTTTCATTTTTGAATTTTCTCTCCCTTTTCAAAATAGTCAATGCTTTTATTTCTTCTACCAAAGTGCATGACCATACACTTCCTAACACTGTACTCTATCTGTCACTTATTTACCCATTCTTGCAATTTGTTTAAGTCCTCCTGCAGCCTCCCTGCTTTCTCAACACCACCCGTCCCTCCATCTATCTTCGTATCATCCTCAAAGTTGGCTACAAAGCCATCAACTCCATCATTCAAGTCATTGAGATATAACATAAAATGACACTTTCCCAAAAGAGACCCCGCACAGAGCACCACTAGTCACTGGCAGACAACCAGAAAAGGCTCGCTTTATTCTTACTCCCTGCTTCTTGCCATCAGCTAATGCTTTATCCATGCTCGTAACTTTTCTGTAATACCACGGGCTTTTAGCTCATGTGTGGCACTTTGTCAAAGCCCTTATGAAAATCCAAGTGCACAACTTGGTTATCCTTTGTCTATCCTGCCTGTTATTTCTTCATAGAATTCCAACAGATTTGTCAGGCAAGATTTTCCCTTGAGGAAACCATGCTGACTACAGCCTGCCTTATCACCTGCCTCCAAATACCCAAAAACCACACCCTCAACAATCAACTCCAGCATTTTCCCAACCTTGGACAGCAGACTGATTTCCTTTCTTCTGCCTCACTCCCTTCTTAAAGAATGGAGTGACATTTGCAATTTTCCATTCCTCTGGAATCATGCCAGAATCAATTGCTTCTTCAAAGATCATGACTAATTCCCTCACAATCTCTTCAGCTGCTTCTTTCAAAACCCTGGGGTGTTCACCATCTGACCTAGGTATCTACCTTCAGATATTTCAGTTTCTCAAGCACCTGTCCCTCGTAATGGACAAGAGCATGAAAGAAAAACATATATGAGGGTTACAGTATGAGAAATGTCTGGCAGCTCTTGGGCTGTATTCCCAGGAGTTCAGGAGAATGGCGGGGGATTACATTGAAACATTTCTAACGTTAAAAGGCCTGAACGGATTAGATAAGGCAAAGTTATTCCCCATGATAGGGGAGTCTAGGACAAGAGGGCACAACGTCAGGATTGAAGGGTGTCCATTTAGAACAGAGATGCGGAGAATTTACTTTAGTCAGAGGGTGGTAGATCTGTGGAATTTGTTGCCACGAGTGGCAGTGGAGGCCAAATCATTGGGTGTATTTAAGGCAGAGATAGATAGGTTCTTGATTAGCCAGGGCATCAAAGGGTGTTGGGAGAAGGCAGGGGAGTGGGGATGACTGGAAGAATTGGATCAGCCCATGATTGAATGGTGGAGCAGACTTGATGGGCCAAATGGCCTACTTCTGCTCCTATATCTCATGCTCTTATGGTCTTATCTGAAAGAGGCTAATAAGAACTACAGTTAGTCTGAACTTACAGTCCAATCCATAAATCTCAAAATTTTGATAACATCATAGACCACCTCCATATTACTATTTGGGTTTCCAGTTACAACTCCCATCCGGGTCTTTTCATCCACCTTATTCTGCGTGCTATGTGCATTCAAATCCAATACCTTCAGTCCTGTATTCCCCCTTTTTGACTTATCTGCCTTTTGCATTGCAACTCATCATCTCTAAATAAAAAAATAAACAATTCATAGAACTTCTGGAATATCCAGGTGGGATGAGGGGGGTGGGGGAGAAGGGGGCACGAGTGTTTACCTTTGTCAGTACCCCACACTGTGGGGCAAGGATAGCTGCTACCCCACTGTTGTAAGTCCTTTGTACAGATCTGTTGTACATGAAAGGTTCCAAACAGTGAAACCGAAGACCCAGTGGTTGAAAGCAGCTGTAACTAACACCCTGTGTAATCCAAGACTCTCGCACGTTGTGTGTCCAGCCTGACTTTTATTTTCAGAACAAAGGCAAGGAGCAACAAAGGAATTCTTTGATTCAAATGAGACAACAGTTCTCCCAACACTCCCAGAGGCTGCAAGTTAGCCCCACTCCCTTTGTTTTTGGCCATCCAGTGGGGAGTGGTGCAGGGAGAGAGGAGAGTACCCTGGGACTGGTTTAGCTAGTGGGTCTTGGAGTTGGGCAGCTCACTGCCCAGCAACATTCAGTGGAGTATGTCTGTGCCTGGGTAGCTGTGAAAAAAGGCCACGCAGCATCCACAGGTAACACAGATGCGTTTCGAGACCATTGGGCACCGCAGGAGATAAATGGCATCCTTGATGAAGATGGGAATGTGTTAGTTGACCTTCAGGCCAGGGTCTCTGGACTGATAGGAGGAGGCAGTTTAAATGGTTCAACATGGGCCAGGTGGCCTTAAGGGCCTGTCTCTGTGACTCTATGACTCGCCAGCTTTGGTCTTTGACCTTCAGGCTTTCTGGACCTCATCGACCTCTGGGTATTGGTGCCAGGACTCGCTGACCACAGGACTTTGACCTCAACCTGGGGCTCTTTATCTAGCCAGAAGGAGGTAAATCTGTGGAATTCATTGCCACTTTGGGCTATGGACGTCAAGTCATTGAGTATATTAAAAGTGGAGGTTAACAGCTTCCTGATTAGAAAGGGTATGAAAGGCAACAGGGTGAAGGCAGAGGAATGGAGTTGAGAGGGATAGTAAATTTGCCGTAACGGAAAGGCAAAGCAGACTGAGTGGGCTGCATGGTCCAATTCTGTTCCTATGACTTACGGTCTTGTGGACTCCGCTGAAACTTGTTGGTATTTCTTTATTAAGTGATATCGAGATGTCCATAAGTGAAACAGCAAGAATCAGGCCCTTCCAGCCCCAACAAATCACTCCACCCAGTAAACCACCTCTCGCCTAATCACAGGACAAGTTACAATGACCAGTTAACCTACTAACCGATATGCCTTTGGACTGTGGGAGGAAACCAGAGCACCCAGCGGAAACCCACACTTCCAAAGGGAGGATCTACAAACTCCCTACAGGAAATGCCAGAATTGAACCCTGAACTGTGAACTGTAATAGCATCATGTTAACCACTATGCTACCATGGTGCTGACTGGCAGAGTCGGGTTTACAGAAGCAAGTGCTGAGGGATGCATTAAACTCGATGCAGCCCGGAGTTCCAAGTGTGAAGATTCTGTGGGGACCCCAGCTGAGCGACCTTCTGTCACTGTGCACTGTATCCTTGGTAACACTTGTCAGTTGAAGTGTCCAAAGAGGACACATAAGTGGTATTGCCCCTCAGTTCTGCAGCCATCCCCTGACTGTGTTGTCATCTTCCTCCGATGCCTTGGCTGGAACATCCCCTCTTGACTTTACCGCCTTGGGCGACTCCAGCCTTCGGGATCTCAGGAACTCACAAGCCTTTCCACCGCGACAAGGTGACAAACCTTGGAGAAGCTTGTACTGAGTAGATGATCTAGTGAATGTATAGATTGGGTGGCACTGGGAAAGTACAAGCCCACGTGGTGACGTGCACACTCAGTGCCCACTTTATTGGACACCTTCCGTACATAATAAAGTGACTACCAGGCCTCTGACACTCAGACAGGTTTCTCGGGTAGCAAATGTTCAGATGGATTTGGGTCAACACCAGGTGCTCTCAGACCACTTCAACAGGAACCTCCCGCACCAAATAAGGTGGCCACATGATCTTCTGCTGCAGTAGCCCATCCACCTCAAGGTTCAATGTGCTGTGCATTCAGAGATCCTCTTCTGCACACCACTGTTGTAACGGGTGGTTACCTTCCTGTCCCAGCCATTCTCCACTGACCTCTCTCATTGACAAGGCATTTTCATCCACAGAACTGCCACTCACTGGATGTTTTTACTGATCTTTCTTACCATTCTCTATAAACTCTAGTGTGTGAAAATCCCAGGAGATCCACAGTTTCTGAGATACTCAAACCACCCCATCTGGCACCAACAATCCACGGTCAAAGTCACTTAGATCCCATTTTCCCATTCTGATGTTTGGTCTGAACAACAACTGAACCTCTTGACCATGTCTGCATGCTTTTATGCCTTGAGTTGTTGCCATATGATTGGCAGAATAGATATTTCCATTAATGAACAGGTGTACAGGTATACCTAATAAAATGGCCTCTTTGTGTACAATGTTTATTGTAGTTTGTAGTTTATTTTATGCCTTGCATAGTACTGCTGCTGTAAAACAACAAATTTCATGATGAAGGGTGCGAGGAAAGAGATGTTGGTGCAGTTACTATTACAAGAGAGAAGATGCTCAAAAAGCTGAAAGACTTAAGGGTATAAATGTCATCGAGACCAGATTAGGAACGATCTTTCAAATATCATTGGACTCTGGCATGGTGCCAGAGGACTGGAAAATTACAAATGTCACTCCACTCTTTAAGAAAGGAGGAAGGCAGCAGAAAGAAAATTATAGACCAGTTAGCCTGACCCCAGTCATTGGGAAGATGTTGGAGTCAACTGTTAAGGATGAAGTTATGGAATACTTGGTGACACAGGACCAAATAGGACAAAGTCAGCATGGTTTCCTTCAGGGAAAATCCTGCCAAATGAACCTGTTAGAATTCTTTGAGGAGATTTCAAGTAGGATAGATAAAGGGGATTCAGTGGATGTTGTATATTTGGATTTTCAGAAGGTTTTTGACAAGGTGTCACACATGAGGCTGCTTACCAGGCTAAGAGCCCATGGTATTACAGGAAAGTTACTGGCATGGATAGAGCATTGGCTGATTGGTAGGAAGCAGCAAGTGGGAACAAAAAGGATCCTTTCTCAGTTGCTGCAAGTGACTAGTGGTGTTCTGCAGGGGTCGGTGTTGGGACCACTTCTTTTTAAGCTGTATATCAATGATCTAGATGAAATAGATGGCTTTGTTTCCACATTTGCAGATGATATGAAGATTGGTTGAGGGGCAGGTAGTGTTGAGGAAACAGGTAGGCTGCAGAATGACTTAGACTAATTACGAGAATGGGGAAAGAAAGTGGCAAATGAAATACAATGTTGGAAAATGCATGGTCATACTCTTTGGTAGAAGAAATAAATGTGCAGACTATTTTCTAAATGGGGAGAAAATCCAAGAATCTGTGATGCAAAGGGAGTCCTTGTGCAGAACACACATTAAAGGTTAACTTGAGATGACGGTTAGGAAACAAATGGTTACCAATCATTTCAAGAGGTCCAGAATGCAAGAGCAGGGATGTGATGCTGAGGAAAGGGTTATCATACCAGGAACGTTAGATGGCTCTGGGTCTGTACTCACTGGAATTCTGAAGTATGAGGAGAGAATCCCATTGAAACCTTTCAAATGTTGAAAGGCCTAGAGAGAGTAGATATGGAATGTCCAATGGTGGGAGAGACTAGGACAAGAGGGCACAGCCTCAGGCTAGAGGGCATCCATTTAAAACAGAGATGTGAAGATATTTCCTTAGCCAGAGAGTGGTGAATTTGTAGAATTTAATACCACATGCAGCTGTGGAGGCCAAGTTGTTGGTGTATTTAAGGCAGAGCTTGATAGGTTCTTGATTGGACATGGTATCAAAAGTTACGGGGAGAAGGCTGGGGAGTGGGGCTGAGCAAGGATCAGCCATGATTGAACGGCAGAGCAGACTTGATGGGCCAAATGGCCTAATTCTTCCTAATGTCTTATGGTCTTATGACAATATTAACATTCCCTCCTTTGTTTTTATAGCTATGTGGAGCAACCATTTCTCTGAGCAGGAAATTTTTACAATGCCTGAGAGTTGTGTGGTAATTTAAGTGTTTAATTTTTTAATATGCAAACTATGAATATACAGAATGAAAATTGAAAAATCACATTCTTTTGATTTTGTTTATTAATTGAAAGGTATAATGAAATACAGCACAACAAAAAAAATCTTTCACATCTTGTAAACTTTACATTGTCTGCCTTTATCACAAATGCATTGTCTCTAAACACTGTCCAGGTTAATTTTGCATCCAGATGAAAAAATATCTTAATCCTTATAAGCTTTCCTAATTTTCCACTTCTACTCTGTTTCTGGATTTACATTTGTTTGAATTCACAAAACTGAACCCACATTCGCAGTCAATACTAGAAGTTTGAAATGTTCCAACAATATCAACAAGAATTGACAGTTCTTCAAAATTTAATTTCTAAGCATATAGTTCAGTATATCAGTTATCATCTTAATTGAACCAGACTTAACTTTCTCAGAGATGCCAAACTGAATTCCAAGTACTGCTGTGATATTTTTGAGGCAACGCTTTTGTCATATATAAAAGAAAATTCCAGCCACCGACAACAAAGGCTATGAGGGAACAGTGATAAACCTGATTCTGATTCTGACCATGAACATTGAAGTTCTGGAGTCTTTTGTCATAGCCCCTTTTTCACTCTATTAGATTTTAATGTCTGGCCGATTTTAATAGTTCAAATAATTGGAATGACCAGCTCTTCCAGTGAAACAATAAAAAACATACAACTGATTTCATTTTTGATAATCAGATGCAGTTGGTATTGGGGCCAGTGACTTCCTTGAAGCAGAGAGATGCCAATGGGCACATGAAAATGATTTCACATCCTGGCAAGTCCTGCCTGTTTTCTTTCTGCTGTTGGCCTCTGATTCAGTAATCCCGCATTTCCAACAAAAAATAAACCACCTTAACAGAGTCATAGAGTCATACAGCACAGGAACAGACCCTTCAGCTCCTCTGGTCCATGATGACCAAGGTTCCCATCTGAAACAATGGGACATTGGAGCAGAATTAGGCTATTCCCATCAAGTCTGCTCTGCCTTTCCATCATATGACTGATTTGTTATCTTTCTCAATCCCATGCTCCTGCTTTTTCACTATTGCCTTTGACACTTTAACTAATCAAGAACCTATAAACCTCCACTTTAACTATACCTAACGACATCCTCCACAGTCGTCTATGGCAATGAATTCCACAGATTCACCACCCTCTGACGAAAAAAAATCCTCCTTATCTCTGTTCTAAAGGAATGGCCTTGTATTCTGAGCTCTGCCCATTGGTCCTAGAGTTTCCACCATAGGAAACATTCTCTCAATGCCCACTCTGTCTGGGCCTTTCAATATTTAGTAGGTTTCAATGAGATTCTCCCATTCTTAGCTCCACTGCATACAGGCCCAGAGCCATCAAATGCTCTCATACATCCTCCCTTTCATTTCTGGGACTGGTCTCGCAAACCTCCTCTGGAACCTCTTCAACACCCACACATCTTTTCTCAGATAAGGGGCCTGAAACTGCTCACAGAGCTCCAGTAGTGTTTGACCAACACCTCATAAAAGCCTCAGCCTTACATCCGGCTTTTTTCAGCTATGTTGAGAAATGCTAAAAAATCAAGGAACGCTAACCCTTACAATGGAATGATTTCAGAATGTAGTGTCTGCCGATCTGGCTGATTTTAATAGTTGAGATAGTTGGAATGACCAGCCCTTCCTGTGAAGCATTTGACTGAGTGGATCTTTGAGAGTCAGGTTACAACTGGGAATCTGGCCAGTAACTTCCTTGAAGCAGAGAGACGCCACTCGACATGTTAAAATGATTTCATATTCCATCAAGTCCCGCCTGATTTCTTCCTGATAGAGTCATAGTCAGTATGGAAGCAGACCATTTGGCCCAGCTGCTCTATACTGACCAAGATTCCATCTGAGCTAGTCCTGCTTGCCAGCGTTTCAAAGTTCAAAGTAAATCTATTATCAAAGTATGCATGCACCACCAATATCCTACCCCGACATTCATTTGCTCGCAGGCACACAAGTAGAACAAAGAAATGCAAAAGGATCAATGAAAACTACAAGCAAAGACTGACGAACAATTAATGCGCGAAAGACAAGCCTCTCAAAGTCTAACCCAAGATCCCCGCCGTGAGAGGCGGAGACAGATAAGGCCAGCCTAAAGGGCTCTGGTGAAGCTATTTCGGCCAATCCCTGTACAGTGAATACAAGGGATTACAGAAGCACTGATGAACTCCAACCAGACCAGTGACTTCAGAGGATATTGGGGACGGGAATTCACCAATGGCCTAAAGGGCCCAGGTAAGTAAGAAGACAAAAAATGCAAATACAAAATAATAATAGTAATAATGATGTCTACAGCAGTTTAACTCAATCTGATTACTTACACAGACAAACATCATTCACCAAAATCCTGCTTTAAAGTACAAACCTATAAAAAGCATCGTACCATGGCATGACCAATCTCGTTCTAGAGTCAGAGTCCCACAAATTATATACAACCAATCCATTATTGCCGATATGATAATCAATAATCATCTAGATACAACATTACAGGATAAACAAACAAAAACACCTCACAACAGATACAGCCGTTCCAAACAAAGTCCAGATGGTGCTAAACGGTGATTCCTTTGCCTGCATCTTCGGAAACAGCTCTATTTCCATCTTTGATATCTCTTTTCTCCTTTTCAAGGTTCCTTTGAAGACCCTGACCTGGAGTTACACCCTGACTTTGGTTCTCTACGGGAATGGGACCCGCTCTCAGGGCCTCACGACCGGCCGCTTTTTGGTATCACAAGGACACGGCCTGGAAGACTACTGCGCCTCCAGGACGTCGAATTTCCGTGGCTCTGGCGAGAGACTGATTCCAGGCCGGTAACCCTGACTGAGGCATCACGGGAGAACACGGAACGTCAGGAGCAGCGGTTTGACTGCTGGCTGTGTTTCCAGAGACCTGAGCCTTTCTGGGGCCAACTCTCTGGGCAGAGAGCTCGGAAAAAGTGACGCAACAGATTTTTAACATCGTAAATCAGCGATTTGTTTGTTATGTCTCCCCTCTCGCTGTGAAATGGGGACATCTCTTTTTCCCAGGGGAATGAGCAGTCTTTGGGCTTTTTTTCCAGGGCTGAAATGGCTAGCAGGAGAGGGCACAATTTTAAAGTGCTTGAAAGTAGGTACGGAGGAGATGTCAGGGGTAAGTTTTTTTTACACAGAGAGTGGTGAGTGTGTGGAATGGGGTGCCGACAGCGGTGGTGGAGGTGGATACGATAGGGTCTTTTAAGAGACTCTTGGACAAGTATATGGAGTTCAGAAAAATAGAGGGCTACGGGTAACCCCAGGCAATTTCTCAGGTCAGGACATGTTCGGCACAGCTTTGTGGGCAGAAGGGCCTGTATTGTGCTGTAGGTTTTCTATGTTTCTATATCCTTCTATATTCTCCCATCCATGTAAATGTATTATCAAACTACATATATGTCACTATATACAAACCCGAGATTCATTTTCTTGTGAGCATACTCAATGAATCTCTAGAATAATAAATATAACAGAATCAATGGAAGATTGCCCAATTAGGTTCAACCAGAGTGCAAAAGATAACAGGCTGTGCAATTGCAAAAAGAAGAATTAATAATAATAAATAAATAAATAAATAAATAATCTTCAGGACATGAGTTGAAGAGTTCTTGAAAGTGAGTTGTGGGAACTTTTCAATGACAGGGTCAGTGAAGTTGAGTGACATTTTCCCTCTGGTTCAAGAGCCTCATGGTTGAGGAGTAGTAACTGTTCCTGATCCTGTTGGTGTGAATCCTGCATCCACCACATATACTGGCAGCTTGCTCCACAATCGTATCTCCCTCGGAGTGCAAAGAGAGGAATAGCAAGGTAGTGTCCAGGGGATCATGAACCGTTCAGAAATCTGATGACGGAGGGGATGAAGCTGTTGAGTGTGGGTCTTCAGTCTCCTGTACCTCCTTCCTGATGGTAGTTATGAGAAGATGGCATGTCCCGGATGGTGAAGGTCTTTAGTAATGAATGCTGTCTTCCTGAGGTGTCCTAGATTGTGGGTAATGGGCTGGCTGAGTCCATAAGACTCCGCAGGACCTTGCGATCACGTTCATTGGAGCTTCCACTCCGGACGATGGTGCAGTCAGTTAGAATGCTGTCCATGGTCATCGAGTTGGGGTTGACCATGGATATTGTGTCCAAGTTGTCCACGTGATACACAAGCCAGCACACAAGCCAGAGCAGTATGGAGAGCAAGATGTTGCCCATGCTACAGGCTGTCCCTTTTCACACAGCTGATGAATCCAAAGGAACGGCAGAGACCAACACAGTTCGGCACCAGCGGTGTCACAGGAGTTGCCAGTCAGCGTTGAACTCAAAATAGGACTGCCTTAGGGTCTCCAGCTCCGGATGTTTTCCTCGGGTTTTACTCCCGAAGCCTTCCCCGTGAGTGGGTACAGCCACAAGGCAGTGGAGCTTTGAGATCAGAGTTTTTTTTCTCCAAGATGAGCTGTATCCAATGTAGGATTTTGTGAAGTAAATATGTGAGAGTTATTTTATGTGCCTAACAAAAACTGCTGTCCTTAACTTATGTTACGAACAAAAGCATTTACCTTACAATGATATCAATACATCAGACAGTCTCTTAACACAAAGACGGTGTTTTGAATTCTGTAGAACAGGTTCTAGATGTGTCATCTGCCACCTATTACGTTGCACCTCAACAGACCACCCCCCCCACCCCATCCAGAATACACCAAAACCGGCATTCTGAGTCTGTCTGGAGCTTGTACAAGTCACCCGGCTCAGGTCCTACGTGTCTTGGTTGGAGTACCAGCAGGTGCTCCTGGGTCATCCAGGGGTGTGCTGACACACACAACGCGGTCACGATGTGATGCAGCGGCTATGATGGTGAAACCATTCAGGTCCTGGTGGGCTGGTTTAAGGTCATCAATCACCCTTCCTATGTACAATAAAAGTCTTTTTGCCCATTCCAAAATACAGAACAGGCCATCGTAAGTGGGCTTATGGGGTGTTGATGTGCATCATGGCAGACAAAAAATGAACAAAGCAGAACATAGGTCAAATGTACCCCAAGAGAGCTGAACACAGTGGTGGGTGGGAGGTAGGAATAGATAGCAAAGATTGAGTTTACTGAGGAGGGCAGAATGCTGCTGAGAAGCCAAGCAGGTGGTTGTGGCATCAGGAGTAAAATCGCCCAGCATCCATAGCGGCTGCCCATAGACCAGCTCAGCTCTGGAGGACTGCAGGTCCTCTCCTGGAGCCATTCTGAGCCCCTGAGAGACCCACAGGAGACCAGGAGACGATTCTGCCCGCACCCGTCCGTCAGGAAAGCCCCCAGAGCAGCCTTTCAGAAAGAGTGAAACCACTCACACAGGCCAATGGACTGCAGATGCTTCGTCACACTGTGATGAAATTTAGTTCTGGGCCATCGCGGCTCAGAGGTCTGATATGAATTGGGGACCGTGGTTGCAGTATTTAGTGACATAAGACAATAGCACCATTACGGAGCAGAATTAGGCCATTCAGCCCATTGAGTCTACTCCAGCATTCCCTCTCAACCCCATTCTTCTACCTTCTCCCCGTCATCTTTGATGCCATTTAATCAAGAACCTATCAACCTCTGCTTTAAAAACACCCAATGACATGGCCTCCTCAGTTGCCTGTGGCAATGAATTCCACAGATTCACCACCCTCTGACTGAAAATGTATCAAAAGGCTTTATTGATTCCCTATGGCTCTCTACTAGTAAATGATTTCCAATCTCAAAATGACCTAGTTAACCCACTTCTCTGATTTCTGCTAGCTAGCTATTTCCTTCTCCATGTTAATATATAACCTCTTCTATTGTGCAGTAACCTTATACGTGACTTTTATATTCAATTATCTCAAGAATGTCCAACAACACATCTACTGATATCCATATACTCATTACTGCGTTAAAAAATTCCCATGTATTTGTCACAAAACGTTTCAGTTTCATTTCCTCAAGGCTGCTCTAACTGCCTTATTTGTGCAAGAATTTGCCGTAGATGGACATAGGAGACTGCAGATGCTGGAATCTGGAACACAGAACCGTACAGCATGGGACTGGCCCCTTGGTCCACAAGGTTGTGCCAAGCCAATTAAATTCATCGTAAAATGCCCAGCTAAACGAATCCCTTCTGCTTCCTTCTATTTTTCTCACGTTCATGTGCATATCTAAATGTCTGTTAGAAGTCTCCAATGTATCTGCCTCTGCCACCACCCCAAACAGCACATTCCACACACCCACCCTCTCTGTAAAAACTTGCCCCTCACACCTCCTTTGAAATTGCCCACCTTGCCTTAAATACATGCCCTCTGGTATTAGACATTTCAACCGCGGGGAAAAGATATTGTCTGCCTACCTATCTATGCCTCTCATAACCTTGTAACCGTCTATCAGATCTCCCCTCAGCCTCTGCTGCTCCAGAGCAAACAACCCACGTTTGTCCAATCACTCATGATAGCACATACCCTCTAGTCCAGGAAGCTTCCCGGTAGAGCTCTTCTGCACCAAGCCAAAATGGGATGACCATGCATCGACAGTGTTGGTGAGAGATGGAATCACATCTTCAGAAAGAGGGGACATAGTGTCAGAGAATGTTGAATCTTTGTGCGTGGAGTTAAGAAACTGCAAGGGTGAAAAAAATCATTATGGCAATCATATATAGGCCTACAAATAGCAGCCAAGATGTGTGGTTGAGATTGCAAAGACAGCTGGAAAGGAAATGTAATAATGGTTATGTCACAATTGTAATGGGAGATTTCAATATAAAAGGGGATTGGGAAAACCTGGTTGGTGTTGGATCACAAGAGAAGGAATTTGTTGAATGCCTGTGAGATGGCTTTTTAGAGCAGCTTGTGCTCGAGCCTACTCGGGGAAAGGCCATCTTAGACTGGGTGTTGTGTAATAACTCAGATCTTATTAGGGAGCTTAATGTAAAGGAACCCGTAGGAGACAGTGATCATACTATGACTGAATTCACACTGCAATTTGAGAGGAAGAAGCATAAGTCACATGTATCAGTATCACAGTGGAATACATAGAATAGTACAGCACATTACAGGCTCTTTGGCCCACAATGTTGTGCTGACCCTCAAACCCTGCCTCACTTATAATCCCCCACCTTAAATTCCTCTATATACCTGTCTAGTAGTCTCTTAAACTTCACTAGTGTGTCTGCCTCCACCACTGACTCAAGCAGTGCATTCCATGCACCAACCACTCTCTGAGTGAAAAACCTTCCTCTAATATCCCCCTTGAACTTCCCTCCCCTTACCTTAAAGCCACGTCCTCTTGTACTGAGCAGTGGTGCCCTGGGGAAGAGGTGCTGTCCACTCTGTCTATTCCTCTTAATATCTTGTACACCTCTATCATGTCTCATCTCATCCTCCTTCTCTCCAAAGAGTAAAGCCCGAGCTCCCTTAATCTCTGATCATAATCCATACTCTCTAAACCAGGCAGCATCCTGGTAAATCTCCTCTGTACCCTTTCCAATGCTTCCACATCCTTCCTATAGTGAGGCGACCAGAACTGGACACAGTACTCCAAGTGTGGCTTAACCAGAGTTTTATACAGCTGTATCATTACATCGCGTCTCTTAAACTCTATCCCTCAACTTATGAAAGCTAACATCCCATAAGCTTTCTTAACTACCCTATCTACCTGTGAGGCAACTTTCAGGGATCTGTGGACATGTACCCCCAGATCCCTCTGCTCCTCCACACGACCAAGTATCCTGCCATTTACTTTGTACCCTGACTTGGACTTTGTCCTTCCAAAGTGTACCACCTCACACTTCTCCGGGTTGAACTCCATCTGCCACTGCTCAGCCCACTTCTGCATCCTATCAATGTCTCTCTGCAATCTTCAACAATCCTCTACACTATCTACAACACCACCAACCTTTGTGTCGTCTGCAAACTTGCCAACCCACCCTTCTACCCCAACGTCCAAGTCGTTAATAAAAATCACGAAAAGTGGAGGTCCCAGAACAGATCCTTGTTGGACACCACTAGTCACAACCCTCCAATCTGAATGTACTCCCTCCACCACAACCCTCTGCCTTCTGCAGGCAAGCCAATTCTGAATCCACCTGGCCAAACTTCCCTGGATCCCATGCCTTCTGACTTTCTGAATAAGCCTACCGTGTGGAACCTTGTCAAATGCCTTACTAAAATCCATGTACACATCCACTGCACTACCCTCATCTATATGCCTGGTCACCTCCTCAAAGAATTCTATCAGGCTTGTTAGGCATGATCTGCCCTTCACAAAGCCATGCTGACTGCCCTGATCAGACCATGATTCTCTAAATGCCCATAGATCCTATCTCTAAGAATCTTTTCCAACAGCTTTCCCACCACAGATGTAAGGCTCACTAGTCTATAATTACCCGGACTATCCCTACTACCTTTTTTGAACAAGGGGACAACATTCGCCTCCCTCCAATCCTCTGGTACCATTCCCGTGGACAATGAGGACATAAAGATCCTAGCCAGAGGTTCAGCAATCTCTTCCCTCGCCTTGTGGGACAGCCTGGGGAATATTCCATCAGGCCCCCGGGACTTATCCGTCCTAATGTATTTTAACAACTCCAACACCTCTTCTCCCTTAATATCAACATGTTCCAGAACATCAACCTCACTCATATTGTCCTCACCGTCATCAAGTTCCCTCTCATTGGTGAATACCAAAGAGAAGTATTCATTGAGGACCTCGCTCACTTCCACAGCCTCCAGGCACATCTTCCCACTTTTATCTCTAATCGGTCCTACCTTCACTCCTGTCATCCTTTTGTTCTTCACATAATTGAAGAATGCCTTGGGGTTTTCCTTTACCCTACTCGCCAAGGCCTTCTCATGCCCCCTTCTTGCTCTTCTCAGCCCCTTCTTAAGTTCCTTTCTTGCTACCCTATATTCCTCAATAGACCCATCTGATCCTTGCTTCCTAAACCTCATGTATGCTGCCTTCTTCCACCTGACTAGATTTTCCACCTCACTTGTCACCCATGGTTCCTTCACCGTACCATTCTTTATCTTCCTCAAATTTATCCCTAACATCCTGCAAGATATCCCTAAACATTGACCACATGTCCATAGTACATTTCCCTGCGAAAACATCATCCCAATTCACACCCTCAAGTTCTAGCCTTATAGCCTCATAATTTGCCCTTCCCCAATTAAAACTTTTCCTGTCCTCTCTGATTCCATGATAATCATGATCATGATTCTTTTCCATGATAATGCTAAAGGTCAGGGAGCAGTGATCACTGTCCCCCAGATGCTCACCCACTAACAGATCTGTGACCTGACCTGGTTTGTTACCTAATACTAGATCTAGTATGGCATTCCCCCTAGTTGGCCTGTCAACATACTGTGACAGGAATCCGTCCTGGATACACTTAACAAACTCTGCCCCATCTAAGCACTTGGAACTAATCAAGTGCCAATCAATATTAGGGAAGTTAAAGTCACCCATGATAACAACCCTGTTATTTTTGCACCTTTCCAAAATCTGCCTCCCAATCTGCTCCTTGGTATCTCTGCTGCTACCAGGGGGCCTATAGAATACCCCCAGTAGAGTAACTGCTCCCTTCCTGTTCCTGACTTCCACCCATACTGACTCAAAAGAGGATCCTGCTACATTACCCACCCTTTCTGCAGCTGTAATAGTATCCCTGACCAGTAATGCCACCCCTCCTCCCCTTCCCCCACCTCTATCCCTTTTAAAGCACTGAAATCCAGGAATATTGAGAATCCATTCCTGCCCTGGTGCCAGCCAAGTCTCCGTAATGGCCACTACATCATAATTCCATGTATGTATGAATAAAGGGGAATTACAGAGGCATGAGAGAGGAGCTTGTCCAGATGGCTTGGAGGGGGATACTGGCAGAACAGAGGTGGCTAAAGTTTCTGGGAATAGTTCACAAGGCACTGAATAGATATGTCCCACAGAGGAAGAAGTTCTCAAATGGCAGGGTAGACAACTGTGGCTGACAAGGGAAGTTATGGACTGCTAAAAGCCAAGGAAAGGGCATATAAGGTTGAAAAAATAAGTGAGAAGTGGGATGATTGGGAAGCTTTTAAAATCCAACAAAAGGCAACTAAAAAGCCATAAGAAGGGAAAAGATAAAAAATGAAGACAAATTAGCCAATAATATAAAGCAGGATACACAACTGTTTTTTTCGGTCATATAAAGAGTAAAAGGGAGATGAGAGTTGAGATTGGACTACTGGAAGATGATACTGGTGAGGTAGTAATGGGGGATAAAGAAATGGCAGATGAACTTAATAAGTACTTTGCGTCAGCCTTCAAATGTGGCAAACACTAGTTGTGTGCCAGAGGTCCACGTGTGTCAGGGAGCAAGATTAAGTGCCAATGCTATTACAAATGGAAAACATCTAGGCAAACTGAAAGGTCTTAGGGTGGATAAGTCACCTGGGCCAGATGGACTACATCCCAGAGTCCTGAGGGAGGTCACTGAAGAGATAACGGTTGCATTGGTCATGATCTTTCAACAAACACTTGACTTAGGCATGGTCCCAGTGGACTGGAAGATTGCAAATGTCACTCCACTCTTTAAGAAGGGAGCAAGACAAGAGAGAAGAAATTATGGCCAGCTAACTTAAGCTCAGTGGTTGGGAATGTGTTGGAGTCCATTATTAACGATGAGGATTCAGGGTATTTGGAGACTAATGATAAAATAAGTCAAAGTCAGCATGTTTTCTGTCAATGGAAATCTTGCCTGAGAAATCTGTTAGAATTCTTCAAAGAAGTAACAAGCAGGGTGGACAAAGGAGAGGCGGTGGATGCCCTTTATTGGGATTTTCAGAAGGCATTTGATAAGATGCCTCACCTGAGGCTCTTTAACAAGATAAAATCCCACGGTGTTACAGAAAAGATACTGGCATGGATAGAGGAATGGCTGACAGGCAGGAGGCAGCGAGTGGGAATAAAGGGGGGCTTTTCTGATAGGCTGCCAGTGACTAGTGGTGTTCCTCAGGGGTCAGTATTGGGACCTCTACTTTTCACATTGTTTGTCAATGATTTAGATAGGTGGAGGGGTAGGTAGTGTTGAGGAAGAAATGCGACTGCAGCAGGATGTAGTCAAATTGGAAGAATGGGCAAAAAGGTGGCAGATGGAATACAGTGTTGGGAAATGTATTGTAATGCATTTTGGTGAAAGGAACAATAGTGTGTACTGTTACCGAAATGTGGAGAAAATTTGAACACTAGAGGTGCAAAGGGACTTTGGAGTCCTCGTGCAAGATTGCCAGAAGGTTAATTTGTAAGTTGAGTTTGTGGTAAAGAAGACAAATGCAATGTTGGCATTTTTATCAAGGGGTATGGAATATTAAAAAAAGGAGATAATGCTGAGGCTTTATAAGACACTAGTCAGGCCAAACTTGGAATATCGTCAACAGTTTTGGGCCCCATATCTCAGAAAGAACATGTTATCATTGGAGAGAGTCCAGAGGAGGTTCACGAGGATGATTCAGAATCAGAATCAGGTTTATTATCACCAGCATGTGTTGCAAAATTTGTTAATTTAGCAGCAGCCGTTCAATGCAATATTAATATAAGAAGAAAAACATAATAAAATAATAATAATTAATAAATTACAGTATATATATTGAATATATTAAAAACTGTGCAAACACAGAAATAATATATATTAAAAAACGTAAGGTAGTCTTCGCGGATTCAATATCCATTTAGGAATTGGATGGCAGAGGGGTAGAAGCTGTCCCTGGATCGCTGAGTGTGTGCCTTCAGACTTCTGTACCTCCTACCTGATGGTAACAGTGAGAAAAGGGCTCGTCCTGGGTGCTGGAGGTCATTAATAATGGACGCTGCCTTTCTGAGACACAGCTCCCTGAAGATGTCCTGGGTACTTTGTAGGCTAGTACCCAAGATGGAGCTGACTAGATTTACAACCTTCGGTAGCTTCTTTCATTTCTGTGCAGTAGCCCCTCCATACCAGACAGTGATGCAGCCTGTCAGAATGCTCTCCATGGTACATCTATGGAAGTTTTTGAGTGTATTCGTTGACATACCAAATTTCTTTAAACTCCTGATAAAGTATAGCCACCGTCCTGCCTTTTTTATAACTGCATCGATATGTTGGGACCAGGTTAGATCCTCGGAGATCTTGACACCCAGGAACTTGAAACTGCTCACTCTCTCCATTTCTGATCCCTCTGTGAGGATTAGTATGTGTTCTTTCTTCTTACCCTTCCTGAAGTCCTCAGTCAGCTCTTTTGTCTTACTGACATTGAGTGCAAGGTTGTTGCTGTGACACCACTCCACTAGTTGGCATATCTCACTTCTGTACGCCCTCTCGTCACCACCTGAGATTCTACCAACAATGGTTGTATCATCAGCAAATTTGTAGAAAGTATTTGAACCATGCCTAGCCACACAGTCATGGGTATAGAGAGAGTAGAGCAGTGGGTTAAGCACACACCCCTGAGGTAAGCCAGTGTTGATTCCGGGAATGATAAGGTTAACATATGAGGAGCATTTGGCAGCTTTGGGCCTGTACTCACTGGAATTTAGAAGAATGCGGGGGATCTCATTGAAACCTAGCAAATGTTGAAAGGACTAGACAAGGTGGGTGTGGAGAGGATGTTTCCTATGGTGGGAGAACTGGAGGCGCAACCTCAAATTTGAGGGGTAACCTTTTAGAACAAAGGTTAGGAGGAATTTTTTGAATCTGTGGAATGCTCTGCCATGGCCGGTAGTGGAGACCAAGTCCGTGTGTATATTTAAAGCAAAAGTTGCTAGCTTCCTGATTGCTCAGGGCATCAAGGGATATGGTAAGATGGCTGGTGTATAGGGTTGAGTGGGATCCGGATCAACCTTAATGGAATGGCTGTGCAGACTCAATGGGCTGAATGGCCTAGTTCTGCTCCTATGTCTTATGGTCTAACTGTATGAAGTACTCTGGATGTGGTCTAACTGGAGTTATTTTCATTTCCTAATTTACAGCAACAATCAAGAGATTCTGGAGATGCTGGAAATCCTGAGTAACACATGCAAAGCACAGGATGAACTCAGCAGGTCAGGCAGCATCTATGGAGATGAATAAACAGTTGACATTTTGGGCTGAGGCCCTTCATCAGATCAGGAAAGGAAGTGGGAAGAAACAAGAATAAATAGGTGGGGGCAGGGGAAGGAGGATAACTAGAAGGTAATAGGTAAATAGGTAAAGCTAGGTGGGTGGGAAAGGTAAAGGGCAGGTGAAGGAATCTGAGAGGAGTGGAGAATGGAGCATAGGAGAAAGGAAAGAAGGAGGGGCACCGGGGGGGAGGAGGAGGTGAAAGTCAGGTGAGGAGAAGAGATAAGAGGCCTCATCGTGGTCAAAGAGGAGGCCTTGGAAGTTGGAGACCCGGAGCCTACCAGGGGATCAGCTATACAGGGAGCTCCCCTGCATGACGCATCCGGCTGCGGCTCCTTGCTGACCGTGTTAGGGACCTGGAGCAGCAGCTGGATGACCTTCAGCTTGTACGAGAAAGGGAAGAGATAATTGAGCAGAATGACAGAATGAAGTTGCAGGAAGTGAGTAGCTGGGTGACTGTCATGAAAAATGGAAACGTGAATAACACAGAGTACCCTGTGGCCTTTCCTCTCATTAACAAGCATACCATTTTGGATACTGATGTGGGGGATGACCTCCCAGGGGAATGAGATCTCTTCTGGGGGAGGTATAACTTGTAAAAAAATGACAGGTTGCACCTGAACCCGATGGGGACCAATATTCTCACGACTGGTTTGTTAGAGCTGTTGGGGAGTGTTTAAACTAATTTGACAGGGGGATGGGAACCAGAATAAAAGGACTCAGGATAGGATGGATGGTAAAAAAGCAAAGATAGCGTGCAGTTAGACTGTTAGGAAGGGCAGGCAGATGATAGGACAAAATTACAGCCAGCAGGGTGAGTATCAGTGCATTAGGGATGCAGAATCAGAAAGGGTACAAATACGGTATCAAAGTGTTGTATCTCAATGCATGGAGTATAAGAAATAAGGTGGATGATCTTGTTGCACTATTACAGGTTGTCAGGTATGATGTTGTGGCCATCACTGAATAATGGCTGAAGGATGGTTGTAATTGGAAGCTGAATGTTCACGGTTACACATTGTATCGGAGGGATAGGAAGGTTGGCAGAGGGGGTGGTGTGGCTCTGCTGGCAAAGAATGGCATCAAATCAGTATAAAGATTGACATGGGATCAGAAGATGTTGAATCCTTGGGGATTGAGTTAAACTGCAAGGGTAAAAGGACTCTGATAGCGGTTATACACAGGTCTCCCCAACAGTAGATGGGATGCGAACCACAGATTATAATGGGAAATACGACAGTCATGGAAGATTTCAACATGCAGGTCAGTTGGGGAAAATCAGGTTGGAAATGAAATTGAGTTTGTTGAAAGCCTACAGTATGGCTTCTTTAGAGCAGTTTGTCGTTGAGCCTCCTAGGGGATCAGCTATACTGGATTGGGTGTTATGTAATGAACCAGAGCTGATTAGGGAGATAAGGTTCACAATCTGATTGAGTTCTAATTGAAATTTGATAGGGAGAAAGTACAGTCTGACGTAGTTGTACTTCAGTGGAGTAAAGGAAGTTACAGTGGTATGAGAGAGGAGTTGGCCAAAGTAAATTGGAAGGAGATGCTGGCAGGAATGTCAGCAGAACAGCAATGGTGTGAGTTTATGCAGAAAATGAGGAAAGTGCAGGATAGATGTATTCCAAAAATGAAGAGATACTCAAATGGCAAAATAGTACAACTGCAGCTGACAAGGGAAGTCAAAGCTAATGTAAAAACAAAAGAGAGGGCATACAACAAAGCAAAAATTAGTGAGAAAATAGAGGACTGGGAAGCTTTTAAAAACTTACTGAGAGCAACTAAAAGAGCCACTTGAAGGGAAATAGCAAAAGATTTTACAAGAATGTAAAAAATTAAAGAGAGTTGAGAGTGGATGCCAGACCGCTAGAAAATAAGGCTGGAGAAATAATAACTGGGGACGATGAGATGGCAGATGAACTAAATCAGCATTTTGCATCTGCCTTCACTGTGGAAGACACAAGCACTGTGCCAGACATTGAAGGGTGTGAGGGAAGAGAAGTGAGTGCAGTTACTTCTACAAGGGAGAAGGTGCTCACAAAGCTGAAAGACCTAAAGGTACAGAAGTGACCTGGACCAGATGAACTGCACTGCAGGGTTCTGAAAGAGTTAGCAGGAGAGATTGTGGAGGCATTAGTTATGATCTTTCAAAAATCATTGGACTGTGGTATGGTGCAAGAGGACTGGAAAATTGAAAATGTCACTCCACACTTTAAGAAAGGAGGAAGGCAGCAGAAAGGAAATTATAGACCAGTTAGTCTGACCTCAGTGGTTAGGAAGGTGTTGGAGTCAATTGTTAAGGATGAGGTTATGGAGTAAAAAGGTGACAGAAGACAAGATAGGGCAAAGCCTGTACGGTTTCCTTCAGGGAAAATCTTATCTAATGAACCTGTTGGAATTCTTTGAGGAGATTACAAGTAGGATAGATAAAGAGGGTTCAGTGGATGTTGTATATTTAGATTTCCAAAAGGCCTTTGACAAGGTGCCACGCACGAGGCTGCTTACCAAGTTAAGAGTTCATGGTATTATAGGAAAGTTACTAACATGGTTAGAGCATTGGCTGATGGGTAGGAGGCAGTGAGTGGGAATAAATTGATCCTTGTCTGGATGGCTGCCAGAGACTAGTGGTGTTCCACAGGGGTTGGTGTTGGGTCTGCTTCTTTCTATGCTGTATATCAATGATTTAGATGATGGAATAGATGGCTTTTTTTTTTACCAAGTTTGCAGATGCTATGAAGGTTGGTGAAGGGGCAGGTAGAGTTGAAGAAACAGGTAGGCTGCAGAAGAACTTAAACAGATTAGCAGAATGGGCAAGAAAGTGGCAAATGAAATTCAGTGTTGGAAAATTCATGGTCATGCACTTTGGTAGCAGAAATAAACGTGCAGACTATTTTCTAAATGGGAGAAAATGCAGAAATCAGAGATGCAAAGGGACTTGGGACATTTGATAGCTCTGGTTCTGTTCTTGCTGGAATTCAGGATGGGGGGGGGAATCTCATCGAAACCTCTTGAATATTGAAAGGTCTAGATAGAGTAGATGTGGAAAGGCTGTTTCCCATGGTGGGGGAGCCTAGGACAAAAGGGCACAGCCTCAGGCTAGAGGGGTGACCATTTAAAACAGAGATGTGGAGAAATTTCTTTAGCCAGAAGGTAATGAATTTGTGGAATCTTTTACCACAGGCTACCCTGGAGGCCAGGTCATTGGTGTACTTAAGGCAGAGCTTGATTAGACGTGGCATCAAAGGTTACGGGCAGAAGGCCATGGAGTGGGACTGAGGAGGGGAAAGAAAGGATCAGCCATGATTGAATGTCGGAGAAACCTCAATGGGCCAAATGGCCTAGTTCTGCTCCTATGTCTTATGATCTTATGAACGTTAGGATGGGAATGGGGTTTAATGTCACTGACATTTCTCGTCAGATTTGTTGTTTCGTGGCAGCAGTACATTGCAAAACATAAAACATTTGAACATTAGCTATCTTCAAAGTACAAAGTTCAATGTAATTTTTATTATAATTAAAGGACATATACTGTATGTCACCTGAGATTCATTTTCTTGCAGGCATTCATAGTGGAACAGTGAAGTGGAATAGAATCAATGAAAAACACACACAAACAAAACTAACAAATAACCGACGTGAAAGAGACACCGCATTTACAACATTACAAATTCCAATGGAATATATACAAATGAGCAGTGCAGAAGGAGCAAAGGTAGTGAGGTACTGTTCATTGGTCATTGTCCATTCAGAAAATAGTGAGGTAGTTGTGGTGAACTACGTAGACCTGTCTGGACACGCCCCCCCCCGCCCCGCTGACTGTTCCTGTGGCTCCTCCCACTGACCATGGCTCCTCCCACTGGCCATGGCTCCTCCCACTGACCATGGCTCCTCCCACAGACCGTGGCTCCTCCCACGGACCCCGGTATAAAGTCGATTGGAGCCTGAGCCCTGCCCTCAGTCTCCAGGATGTAGTGTGGTGGTCAATTGCTGCTTGTTCTTTCTTCCAGCCAATAAAATTGAAAACATGGAAAGCATTTTACGTCCGGAAAAATTAGATCTTGATCCTCAAAACTCCGAAGCAGCTCTTGCCTTTGAACTCTGGCTTGCATGCTTCCAATCATACTTGGAACAGATTCCAGTGACTGAGCCTGCCACAACGTACAAAATATTACCATCTAGAGTAAGTCTGAAAGTATTCTCCCTTATCAGGGACCTACCGACCTACCCCACATCGCGGATATGGTCAACCAGATAGCTCAGTACAAGGTGTACTCAACAATAGATCTGAAATCTGCTTATCACCAGCTCCCCATCTGCCCGGAGGACCTCACCTACACCGCCTTCGAGGCGGGCGGCAGGCTCTATCACTTCCTGCGCGTCCCCTTCGGTGTCACAAATGGTGTCTCTGTCTTCCAGAGGGAAATGGACCAGATGGTGGACCAGTACCAACTGAAGGCCACATTTCCCTATCTGGATAACATCACCATCTGTGGTCACGACAGGCCAGATCACAACGCCAACCTCCAACGATTTTTCCAAGTGGCCAAAGCCCTGAACCTTACTTATAACAGGGACAACTGTGAGTTCGGAACCACCCGACTCGCTATCGTGAAAAACGGGGTCATTGGCCCTGATCCCGACCGTATGCGCCCCCTGTTAGAACTCCCTCTTCCCACCACCCTCAGAGCCCTCAGACGGTGCCTGGGCCTCTTTTCCTATTACGCCCAATGGGTCCCCCATTACGCAGACAAGGCCCGCCCCCTGGTCAAGTCTACCACATTTCCCCTCTCTGCCGAGGCCTGCGCGGCCTTCAGCCGCATTAAAGGGGACATTGCCAAAGCAACGATGCTTGCGGTGGACGAGACCATTCCCTTCCAAGCAGAGAGTGACGCCTCCAATTTTGCACTGGCTGCTACCCTCGATCAGGCAGGCAGGCCAGTAGCATTCTTCTCTCGTACCCTTCAAGGCCCTAAAATTCAGCACTCCGCGGTGGAGAAAGAAGCCCAGGCCATAGTGGAGGCTGTTAGGCACTGGAGGCACTATCTTGCCGGCAAAAGGTTCACCTTGCTGACCGACCAGCGCTCAGTTGCATTCATGTTCAGCAACCAACAGCGGGGCAAAATCAAAAATGGTAAAATTTGCGGTGGAGAATAGAACTCTCCACCTACAACTATGATATCCTGTACCGGCCTGGAAGGCTCAATGAGCCCCCTGATGCCCTATCCGGGGGAGCGTGTGCCAGCGCACAGCTCGACCAGCTATACGCCCTCCATGCAGATCTTTGCCACCCGGGGGTCACCCGATTTTACCATTTCGTGAAAGCCCGGAACCTGCCGTACTCCCTTGATGAAATCAGGACGATGACCAGGGACTGCCAAGTCTGCGCTGAGTGCAAACCGCACTTCTACCGTCCTGAAAAGGCGCAACTTATCAAGGCCACCCGCCCCTTTGAGCAACTGAGTGTTGACTTTAAGGGCCCCCTTCCCTCCACCGACCGCAATGTCTACTTTCTCAACATTATCGACGAGTACTCGCGGTTCCCCTTTGCCATCCCCTGCCCCGATACCACTGCCATGTCCATCATAAAAGCTTTTATCTCGCCTCACGTCACGGAGTGTTATTGATGGTGCATCAGTAGTGTTCACGGGTTGATTGTCCGTTCAGAAAATAGTGATGTAGTGTTCACGGGTTCATTGTCCATTCAGAAAATAGTGAGGTAGTGTACCCGGGTTCATTGTCCATTCAGAAAATAGTGAGGTAGTGTACCCGGGTTCATTGTCCTTGTACCAGACCTGTAAATGTACAGACGTTGAGTCTCTGATATCTGGACACACTGGTCTAGGGGCCTCAACCATCGGGCCTCACCGACCTTTGGTATGAACCCCAGTCCTGTCGATCATGACTTCTCCAGCTTGTTGCTTCAGGTTCTGGTGGGTGGGGGAGGGTGAGAACAGCAGAGTGGACCAAGTGAAAAAGGGAAGGAGAGAGAGGCACCAGGGAGAGTTGGCAGCCAGGTGAGGAGAAGAGAAGAGGAAAGAAGGGAGCCAGAGTGTGGAATTGAAGAAGATGGAGGGGAGGGAGAGGGGAGAATTACTAGAAGTTGGAGAAATCAATGTCATACCATTAGATTGAAGGGTATCTCATCCCCTCAGCTGTGACCTGCCAGCTTGTCCTGCTTCCCATTCCCCCCTTCTCAATCTGGCTCCTCCCACCTTCCTTTTCAGTCCTGATGAAGGGTCTCAGCTCAAAGTATCGACTGTTTATTCCCCTCCATAGATGCTGTCTGACCTGCTGAGTTCTGAAAATGCGTTGCTCCAGATTTCTACAATCTGCAGAACCTCTTGCATTTATAACTTAGTGGGCACTGTGGTCAGCATAGATGAGTTGGGCCGAAGGGCCTGATTCCATGTCGTTTGACTATCACTCTCTGCTTGGTGATGGACTGCACCCAAATCAAAGCTTCATAGAAGTTACAACAAAGATATACAGGAATAGTGCGTGGTTGTAGATCAGCCCTGGTCTAATCAGAATCAGGTTTAATATCACCAACATATGTATTGAAATGTGATATGTGGCAGCAGTACATTGCAATACATAATTGGTTCATTATTACTGTAAATTATAATCAGAAAGTTAATATAAATAAGTACAGCAAGAAGAGAAAATAAGTATTGAGGAAGTGTACATGGGTTCATTGCCCATTCAGACATCTGGTGGCAGAAGGGAAAAAGCTGTTCCTGAATCATTGTACCATAAGAGGGCACGTCCTGGGTGATGGGGGTCCTTAATGATGGATGCCACCTTTTCAAGATGTCCTGGATGCTGGGGAGGCTAGTGTCTATGATGGGGCTGGCTGAGTTTACAGCTTCTTGCAGCTTTTTCCGATCCTGTGCAGAGCCCCCCCCCCACCCCCGGCGTACCAGACGGTGATGTAGCCGGTCAGGATGCTCGCCACCGTTCAGCTGTCGAAATCTGCAAGTGGATCAGATTTCTTCCGTACTTAATTATTGAGAAAGGAAGAGGTGTGAGGGGCAGAATGGCCTGTTTCTCTCTGCATGCTTTTGTTGTTTAACCCATCACAGACATAAAGAAATAAGAATAACTTGAAGATTGGTTCCAAAAGTGAAGGTCCAAACCACAAACGTTCCGGGAGCAGAGTGCTATCACAAAGTTTGCAAATATACAGTAAACAACAGGGGAGTGTTACAGTTCAAAGTTCACAGTAAGTTTATTATCAAAGTATGTATATGCCACCTTGGACAGCCCTGATTTTTGTTTTGTGCGGGCTTTCACGTAGATACAAAGATTGCTTTCAGAATGCTATTTCTGGATTTCAGTTTGGCATTCAACACTACTGTCCCACAAACCTTGGTGAACAAGGCGTGAATACGCCGCTGTGCAATTTCCTTATGTACAGACGCTCCTGAGCCTAGCATCGCTTTATGGGCATACAATCAATCTATGTATATAAGCTATCTTATGCATCTATATGTATTGTAGTTTTTGGTGCTGCATCAGATCTGGAGTAACAATTTTTTTGCTCTCCTTTGTATGGAAATGACACTAAATAATCTTGAATCTTGAAATGCAATACAATTAATGTAAAACTACACACAATGACAGACAAATGGCCAATGTACAAAAGGAGATAAACCGCAAATACAGAAAAAAAATCAAATAATAATAAGCAATATTGAGAACCTGAGCTGTATATCATATCTGGTTTTACAGCAGCAGTCGAAACTGAAAGAAATCTACAGGGCAAATTCCAAAGCTTATTAAACTGGTGCCTGTATACATATCTCACCATGGACTCTGCACTCCCTCCCCTCACCTCCCCCTCCATCTTATTCTGGCCTCTTGCCCCTTCCCCTTTCCAGTCCTGATGAAGGATCTCTGCTTGAAATGTGGACTGTTTATTCCCCTCCATAGATGCTGCCTGACCTGCTGAGTTCCTCTGGCATTTTGTGTGGGTTGCTCTGGATTTCCAGCGTCTGCAGAATCTCTTACGGTTAGGATTCAAGGCAGGATGACAGAGAGGTGGGTAGAGAGAGAGGAGGGAGGAACACAAAGGTAAAGGCGAAGAGTTAGAAATAAAGGGAATCAGAGAGGGGAACAGAAAAAAAACAGAGGTAGACAGAGAGATGGAAAGAGAAAGAGAGGCAGAGAGAGGTACAGAGAGATAGAGAAAGGGAGAGAGGCAGAAAAAGATAGAGAAAGATAGAGAGAAAGAGAGAGAGGCAGAGAGAGGTACAGGGAGATAAACAGAGAGAGACAGAGAGAGAGGGAGAGAGGTCAGAGAGTTCAAGAGACAAAGAGACGAAGTGTCAGTGTAAGAGGTGAGTGTGGGGTGGGGGAAAACTGGGAAACTGCACAAGTTTCACTTCAAATTTAGTTTGAGGGAAGTGTTGGATTTGGTCATCAGGAAGCAAATGAAGGAACATTTGGAACAGTGACAAAGAGACAGGAGCAGACATTGCTTTTGGTCTTATTCACCATTCATAGTGACGGCTTTCTAAAGCTTCCTGCACTTTCAACTCTGTGAGCCAAACCCTGCCTCAAATCCGCATTCCTACCTCGGCCCAGGCCTTCTGATTCCCACAAGGTTCAAAGTCTGATCTTGACTGATACTCCATGGTCATCTGGGTGAAGAATAGATTCCTTGTCACAGGGAAACAAGGAGAGAGAGAAATACAGATACAGGCCCTTCAGCCCAACTAGGCCCTGCTGACCATGTTGCCCACCCACCCGAATCCCAACTTCCCATATCCTTACATGTCCCACCCCTCCTGTACCGATCACACACTCAGCATTTCAGAAACAGCTTCTTCCCCTCCACCATCAGATTTCTGAATGGACAATGAACCCATGAATATTGAACTACCTCATGACTTTTTGCTCTCTTATTGCACTACTTATTAATTTAGTTTTATATATACTTATTGTAATTTATAGTTTTTCATTATTATTGCAGAACTGAGCAAAATATATATATACACACACGCACATATAGCAAGGTTGTCTAAGACTTTTGCACAGTACTGTAGAAATTTTATGTATTACAGTGTACTGCTGCCTCGAAAAAGATTTCATGACATATGTGAGTGATGATAAACCTGATTCTGATATGAGTCTCTATTGCGAACTGAGAGTGGGAAGGGGGGCAGGGAGAGAGGAATCGTGGTTGGGAAAAGGAGAAGGCAGAGATGAGGGATTGGGAAGCACTAGAGAGACATTCTGTAATGATCAATAAACCAAATGACCTTGCCTGGTGTTTCAGGGCTGGGTGTGTCTGCACCTGCAGCCTCCACCCGCTCTCTGCCACCGGTCCCACACCCCTCCTGCAGCACTCCACTCTCACCATTCCCAACACCGTTTGCTCCTGCCAGGTTTACAAAGTCACTCTCTGCTCCACGCTGACAAATACACTTATGTGTCTAAGACTTTAGCACAGGAATGTTTGTGTAGCACTGGACTGCTGTTGCATGACAGCAAATTTGACAATACATGCAAGTGATACTAAACCTGGTTCTGATTCCAAGTGCTTCTTACATGATTCTATTCCACCTACCTCAACACTTCCTCTGGCAGCTCATTCCTCTGTGTCAAAAAGTTGCCATGCAGGTCCATTTTAAATCTTCTCCCTCTCCCACTGAACCTATGCTTCCCCTGGGGTTGGTCTCTCTTATCCTGGGGAAATGACTTAACCTCCACCTCTTTCCCTTAGTCCCCATACATCCTTTACTGCACTTTGTTGATTCTCCTCGTATCCCCAGAGTCATAGAGCTTGGCCCAACCAGCCTAAGCTGACCACAGTGCCCAACCAGCTCATCCCAATGCTCATATCCCTCATGCCTTGCCCTCCATCTACCCAGCCATTATCATTGCGTGCCATGTCATATGACATCATCATTACGTGCCATGTTGGATGACATGGGTGATCATGGTCTTGACCATGATTGTTCTTGACAAATTTTTCTGCAGAAGTGGGTTGTCTTTGCTTTTTGGACAGTGTTGTTACAAGACGGGTGACCCCAGCCATTATCAATACTCTTCAGAGATTGTCTGCCTGGCGTCAGTGGTCACATAACCAGGATTTGTGATGTGCACCAGCTGCTCATACAACCATCCACAACCTGTTCCCATGGCTTCATGTGATGATTGGATGGGGGGGGGGGGCGAGCAGGTGCTACACCTTGCCCAAGGGTGACCTAAAGGCTGGCAGAGGGAAGGAGCACCTTACACCACCTTTCATGGAGACATATCTCCACACACTAACTATCCAAGAGATTCTTAAATGATGCCATGCTCTGTTTCATAATCTCTGACTTTTCAAAATGGCCACCCAGCTCAGCCTTCATTCTTCAATGGGACGATGAGATGGCAGCAAAGCTGGGTGGGGGGAGCAGGGTGAACACATATGCTAGGCACTGGCTTAACACTTTGTAGCACCAGAAGATGTGATTTAATTCTCACCACAGACTTCTATGTATGTTCTCCCCATGACCTACATAGGAGGTCCGGTTTTCTCCCACATTCCAAGGTTAGGGCTAGTGAGTTGTGGGCTATGTTGCTGCCGGAAGCACGGCACCACTGTCAGATTACCTCAACACATCCTCAAACTGTGTTGGCCATTAACAGAGACCACACACTTCACGGTTTGTTTCGAGATCTCAGTGTAAGTGTGACCACAAAAACTCATCTTTAACGCTTTAATCTTTTTAACCTTTTCTACAGTCCAAACAGGACTGCCTAATGTGCTGAGTTCCTTTCTTGCATAACTTCTAATAAGACTATAAGGAGCAGAATTGGGCCATTTGGCCCATCGAGTCTGCTCTGCCATTCCATCGTGGCTGATTTATTCTCCTTCTCAACTCCATTCTCCTACCTTCTCCCTGTAGCCTTTGATACACTGACTAATCAAGAGCCTATCAACGTCCACTTTAAATATACCCAATGGCTTGGTCTGCACAACTGTCTGTGGCAATGAATTCCCATAGAACCATAGAACACTACAGCACAGTACAGGCCCTTCAGCCCTCCATGTCGTGCTGATCCATATAACCATATAACAATCACAGCACGGAAACAGGCCATCTCGGCCCTCCTAGTCCGTGCCGAACTCTTAATCTCACCTAGTCCCACCTACCCACACTCAGCCCATAACCCTCCACTCCTTTCCTGTCCATATACCTATCCAATTTTACCTTAAATGACACAACTGAACTGGCCTCTACTACTTCTACAGGAAGCTCATTCCACACAGCTATCACTCTCTGAGTAAAGAAATACCCCCTCGTGTTTCCCTTAAACTTCTGCCCCCTAACTCTCAAATCATGTCCTCTCATTTGAATCTCCCCTACTCTCAATGGAAACAGCCTATTCACATCAACTCTATCCCTCTCAAAATTTTAAATACCTCGATCAAATCCCCCCTCAATCTTCTACACTCCAATGAATAGAGACCTAACTTGTTCAACCTTTCTCTGTAACTTAAGTGCTGAAACCCAGGTAACATCCTAGTAAATCATCTCTGCACTCTCTCTAATTTATTGATACCTTTCCTATAATTCGGTGACCAGAACTGTACACAATATTCCAAATTTGGGCTTACCAATGCCTTGTACAATTTTAACATTACATCCCAACTTCTGTACTCAATGCTTTGATTTATAAAGGCCAGCATTCCAAAAGCCTTCTTCACCACCCTATCTACATGAGACTCCACCTTCAGGGAACTATGCACTGTTATTCCTAGATCTCTCTGTTCCTCTGCATTCCTCAATGCCCCACCATTTACCCTGTATGTTCTATTTGGATTATTCCTGCCAAAATGTAGAACCTCACACTTCTCAGCATTAAACTCCATCTGCCAACATTCAGCCCATTCTTCTAACTGGCATAAATCTCCCTGCAAGCTTTGAAAACCCACCTCATTATCCACAACACCTCCTACCTTAGTATCATCTGCATACTTACTAATCCAATTTACCACCCCATCATCCAGATCATTTATGTATATTACAAACAACATTGGGCCCAAAACAGATCCCTGAGGCACCCCGCTAGTCACCGGCCTCCATCCCGATAAACAATTATCCACCACTACTCTCTGGCATCACCCATCTAGCCACTGTTGAATCCATTTTATTACTCCATCATTAATATCTAACGACTGAACCTTCTTAACTAACCTTCCATGTAGAACTTTGTCAAAGGCTTTGCTGAAGTCCATATAGACTACATCCACTGCCTTACCCTCGTCAACATTCCTCGTAACTTCTTCAAAAAATTCAATAAGGTTTATCAAATATGACCTTCCACACACAAATCCATGCTGGCTACTCCTAATCAGATCCTGTCTATCCAGATAATTATTAATACTATCTCTAAGAATACTTTCCATTAATTTACCCACCACTGATGTCCTTAAAAAAAGTATTAAACCCACACTACCCCATTACCCTCCATTTTTCTTTCATCCATGTGCCTGTCCAAGAGGCTCTTAAATACCCCTAATGTTTTAGCCTCCACCACCACCCCTGGCAAGTCACTCCAGGCACTCACAACCCTCGGTGTAAAAATCTTACCCCTGATGTCTCCCCTAAACTTCCCTCCCTTAATTTTGTACATATGCTCTCTGGTGTTGAAGGGTAGTAACTGTTTTTGAACCTGGTGGTGTGAGTCCTGGGGTGCCTGTACCTTCTACCCGATGGCAGCATGGAGAAAATTTTTAACAAATACTGACCCTCTGCAGACTCCCGAGGAAGTTGAGGTGCTGTCGTGTTTTCTTTGCAATAATATTTATATGATAGGTCCAGGAGAGGTCATCTGAGAGAGTGACACCCAGGAATTTAAAGTTACTGACCCTCTCCACCTCTGATCCTCCAATGATTACTGGCTCATGGACCTCAGGTTTCCTTTTCCTGAAGTCAACAATCAGTGCCTTGGTCTTATTGACAATGAGTGAGACACAGTTCTTATTACACCACTCAGCCATGTTTTCGATGCCCTCCTGTATGCTGATTCATCACCCCCTTTGATACAGCTCACCACAGCAAACTTGTATATGTTGTTGGAGCTGTACTTAACCACACAGTCACAGGTGTAAAGCGAGTAGAGCAGGGGGCTAAGTACACAGCTGTGTGGTACTCTTGACTGATGGCGATTGTGGAGGAGATGCTTTTGCCAATCTGAACTGAGTTGACGTGAATAGGCTGTTTCCATTGAGAGTAGGGGAGATTCAAACGAGAAGACATGATTTGAGAGTTGGGGGCAGAAGTTTAAGGGAAACACGAGGGGGTATTTCTTTACTCAGAGAGTGATAGCTGTGTGGAATGAGCTTCCTGTAGAAGTAGTAGAGGCCAGTTCAGTTGTGTCATTTAAGGTAAAATTGGATAGGTATATGGACAGGAAAGGAGTGGAGGGTTATGGGCTGAGTGCGGGTAGGTGGGACTAGGTGAGATTAAGAGTTTGGCACGGACTAGGAGGGCCGAGATGGCCTGTTTCCGAGCTGTGATTGTTATATGGTTATAAGGTTATAAATTAGATGAGGCTAGGATTAAATTGGAGGATTGCTTGGTGGTGCAGCTTAAAGGACCAGAAGGGCCTACTCTGTGCTGTATCTCAATATACAAATAAATATGGGTGACAAGCATCAATCCTTGTGGAACTCCACCAGTCACGGGCCTTCAGTCGAAGGTAACCATCCACTACCACTCTCTGGCTTCTCCCACAAAGCAACATCTAATCCAATTTACTATCTCATCCTGAGTGCCAAGTGATTGAACCCTCTTGACTGGCCTCTAATGAAGAACCTAGTTAAATGCCTTACTGAAGTCCATGTAGATAACATCCACTGCTTTGCCTTTATCAACTTTTCTGGTAACTTTCTGGAAAAACTCTATAAGATTGGTTAGACATGACCTATCACACACAAACCCTTGCTGACTATTCTATCAAATACTTATAGTGCCCCCCCACCCCGCTGGAAGTTTTCATGTTTTATTGTTTTACAACATTGAATCACAGTGGATTTAATTTGGCTTTTTGACACTGTTCAACAGAGGAAGATCTCTACAAGGTGATCTAAATTAATTACAAATATAAAACAAAATAATTGCACCTTCTTTAATATGACACACCAAATCTTCACTGATGCAGGTAAAAGACACATGATTTATTAAATGGAGATCTGTATTTGGAGATCTGTGTGCAGTCAAGGTGTTTCAATTGATTGTAGTGACAACACACCTGTACCTGGAAGATCCAACTGCTGGTGAGTCAGTATCCTGGCAAAAACTACACCGTGAAGACAAAAGAATACTCCAAGCAACACCACAAAAAAAGCTATTGAAAAGCAGTTGAGGCTTTATCAGAGAGTGGTAAAGCCACTGTTGAAAAAACGTCACATGAACTCTCAGCTAGAGTTTGCCAGAAGGCACGTGTAAGACTCTGAAGTCAGCTGGAAGAAGGTTCCACAGTCTGACGAAACAAAAATGAAACCAAAAGAACACTCCAAGCAACTCTGCAAAGAGTTATTGAAAAGCACAAGTCGGGAGATGGATACAAGAAAATTTCCAAGTCACTGAATATCCCTTGGAGTACAGTTAAGTCAATCATCAAGAACTGGAAAGAATATGGCACAACTGTAAATCTGCCTAGAACAGGCTGTCCTCAAAAACTGAGTGATCGTGCAAGAAGGGAACTAGTGAGGGAGGCCACCAAGAGACTGATGATAACGCTGGAGGAGTTATAAGCTTCAGTGGCTGAGATGGGAGAGACTGTGCATACAACTGTTGTCCGGGTGCTTCACCAGTCGCAGCTTTATGGAAGAGTGCCAGAGGGCATGTGGGAGATTTTGAAATCAGCTGGAAGAAGATTCTAAGGGCTGATGAAATTGAAATTGAGCTTGTTGGCCATCAGACTATCACACTATGTTTGGCATGAGCCAAACACCACACATCATCAAAAACACACCGTCCCTACTGTAAAGCACGGTGATGGCTGCATCGTGCTGTGGGGATGCTTCACTCTGGGGAAGGCTTGTGAAGGCAGAGGGTAAAATGAATGCAGCAAAAGGGGTTAATATACATGGAGTGTTTGGCAGCTTTGTACTCACTGGAATTTAGAAGAATGTATGGGGATGTCATTGAAACCTATCAAATGTTGAAAGGACCAGATAGTGTGGATGTGGAAAGGATGTTTCCTATGATGGAGGGCAGAGACCATGGAAGAAAGGGAAGGGAAGGGGGGGGTAGGTAATGGGTAAGTAAGGAGATAAGATGAGAGAGGGTAACGGAAATGGGGAATGGTGAAAGTGGGGGAGGGGCATTACTGCAAGCTCAAGAAATGGAGGCAATATAACATCCTGGAATTTTGTTCTCATCCACAGAACCTCCTTTCTGATTAATGAATCTCCTATCACCACAACTCACTTCTTCTCCCCCTTCCCTTCTGAGTCATAGTCAGACTCAGAGTCAAGACCCAACCACTGTGACTTTCCTCTGGTGGTGATACCCCTGACAATATCCAAAGTGATCTCCCTGTTTGGTGACGGGGTACTCTGCACTGGCTCTTTAACCCCTTTCCCCTTCCCGACTCTTACCCAGATTTCTGTGTCCTGCACCCTGAGCGTAATTACCTCTATCTATCACCTCCTCACCCTCCCAAATGATCCGGAGTTCATCCAGTTCTGGCTCCAACTCCTTAACGTGGTTTGTTAGAAGCTGCAGCTGAATGCACTTCTCACATTTGTAGTTGGAGATCTCCCCACATCCCGCAAGAGAAGAATTTCACTATCCTGTCTGTCATCCCTACTGTCCTAACTGAGCAAATATAGAGAATACAAACAGTCATACCAAACTTAAATATGGTCACCATCAGCCTAAGAGAAGATTACCTCTTGGACAAAGAAATTGCCTCTCTCTAGCCCTTCAAGATGCTTACTCTAATACTTTTCCATAGGAGGTCTCACCACCTGCTGAATCATCTTCCCCTTCCCAAACAAACGTGTTTTCATTATCTGAATCAGAATCAATACACACAAATGCTGGAGGAACTCAGCAGGTCAGGCAGCATCTGTAGAAAAGAGTAAACTGTCAATGTTTCAGGCCGTGACCCTTCTTCTGGACTGGAAGGGAAAGGGGAGAAGTCAGAGTAAGAAGGGGTGGGGAGAGGAGGAGGAAGTACAAGGTGGTAGGTGACAGGTGAAGTAAAGAGCTGGTGAAAGGGATAAAGGGCTGGAGAAAGGGGAATCTGATAGGAGAGGGCATAGACTATGGAAGAACAGGAAGGGAGGGAGGTAATGGGTAGGTAAGGAGATAAGGTGAGAGAGGGAAATGGAAATGGGGAATAGTGAAAGTTGGGGGGAGGGGTGGCCAGCGTTACTGCAAGATCAGGAAATCGATGTTCATGTCATCAGGTTGGAGGCTAACCAAACGGTGTCACTTCTCCAACCCAAGTGTGGCCTCATTGTTGTAGTAGAGGGGGCCATGGACCGACATGATAAAAATAAATGTGAACATGTGAACAAGTAGAGCAGGAAAGACCATTTAACAGGTTAGTTACCTTCATAATCCACTCTCAGACCTGAAGACAGTGACTCAAGCTAGGACTCAAATAATAGCTGTGGGCTGGTTCCTTTGAACTTTCGCAAAACCTTCCCACACCCCAGACTAAATCTATTTTGATCTTCAAACTTACATTTTGTGCCAGATGCTTTAACATATACCAAGGAGGAATCAAATTTAACCCTTTCCTTACATCAGGGCATCAAGTTCAGGATCAGGGACGTTATGACCGCTGACTCCACCAGTCACCTATTCACCAAACTGCCATCAGGGAGATGCTTTTCGGTGATGGACTAGACTGTATCCACTACTTTTTTGGAGGCTTTTTCATTCCTAGTTTTTTATACCAGGCCATGATGCAACCAGTCAGGATTCTCTCCACTGTGCATGTATAGCAGCTTGTCAAAGTTAGAGGTCACTTTGTAGAAATATCTATCAAAAGTAGTGGATACTGCCCAGTCCGTCATGGGCAAGGGCCTCACCACCACTGAGCACATCCTCATGGCGCACTGCCGCAGGAATGCAGCATCTATCATCCGGGCCATGCTCTCTTCTCACAGTGAGCCTCAGAACTCATCGCCAGGTTCAGGAACAGCTGCTATCCCTCAACCATCAGGATCTGGAATCAGCATGGATAACTTCACTCACCTCAGCATTGAACTGATACCTCAATGTATAGACTCATTTTCATAAGGACAATTTTCAAAGGCTCTTCAACTCATGTTCTCAATACCTATTGCTAATTTATTCACTTTTCTTTCCTTTTTGTACTTGCACAGTTTGTTGTCTTTGTGTGTAATTTCTCACTGGATCTCTTGTGTTTATTTGTATTTATTGTGAATGCCCACAAAAAAGTGAATCTCAGGATAGTATATGGTGATATACAGTGCTGGGCAAAAGTCTTAGGCACTTGTAAAAAATTTCTGTAAAGTGAAGATACTTTCAAAAATAATGAAAAATTTCCACTGTCAGTACCTCCAGTAGAACTCTGTATTTTTGTGTGTGTCCCCACCCCGGCTGTCAGTCTGTGGTTTTGTATTGCCATGTGCTCCTGTCCCCACTCCTACTCTACTCCGGCCCCTGTATCACTGAGTACTCCATCTCTCATCTGTTTCTCATTATTACCTGTATTGCTGCCACCCATGTCTCATTGTGCTCCACCTATCATCTGCCTCTCTGCTTATTGCTCCGTGTATTTCAGTCCTGTGTTTTCACCAGTGAGTTTTCCTGAGCCTTTCCAGCATTTGCATCTGAACTCTGAATATTGGCTCTGCCTGATTCTGGTTTTAGGATTTCTCTGGAATTTTTGATCTCTGCCTGAACTTTGACATTGACTTTAGTACCCCTCTGAATTTGCTACTCAGTAAATATCAGAGTGGGCACAGTACTTGGTCTGAGATTGGGTCCCTGCTCCAGTGTGTTGACATCTATATATCAAAGATGACTCTATGGAGGCCTGAAACTGAAGATTTGGGCACAGGACTGTATATGTACGTTGATAATAAGTTTCAGAATCAGATTTAAACTTAAGAATATTAAGTTTCTAACTCTGGAGTAAACGAAAATGTAACCAGTTCAAATGTGGGAAATCGGAAATTAAAAACAGGAAATTTTTGAAACAGCACTTTGGGCGGCATCTGTGTGGGGAGGAGGGAGGGGAGGGAGATCAAAGTCGGGTTTATTGTCATCTGCACAAATCCATGATAGAATGAAAAACTCACGGCGGCATCGCAGGCGCGGAGGGGCAGGTGAGCAGTATTCACAAGAAAAATATAAATTATACACAACTTTTATAATAAAGATCACAATTAGAACAAGATTCAAGTTTAGTTGTCTTTATTCGTCTCCATAGATGCTGCCTGACCTGCTGAGTTCCTCCAGCATTTTGTGTGTCTGCTGCACTAAACTTGCTGATGTATGAACACAGTTTAATTTGCCATTCCTCGAAAGACAGTCTCCTTCCACAAAACGAGAAATGTTTAAATGCAGGAAAGGAAACTGAAACCTTCCTGCAGAGCCCATGGGTTTTTCTTGGCTCTGCACGCCATCTTTTACAACTCCTCCTCCTTTCCCTCCCTTTGTGTCTCATAAAGGATCACCGATCGGGAAGGAAGTCCATTCCTTCTGAGGGGAGTCGGTAGGGAACGAGGGCTCTATCTCACTGCTGCCATGGGAGGTGGCGAATGCCTCGTTAGCGGCCGCAGACTCGGCTGTTTGCTGGCATCTCTGCTCGCTCTACAGGCTCTCTGTTTCACCTTCACCTACCTGCACTTCAGCCGCAAGTTGAAACAGGTAGGAAGGGGCTTGCTTTCTCCTCACCTCTCTGCTGGTGCATGCAAAAATTATACTGGCGAGGGAGGGGAGAAATAGCAGTTCATTTACACCTTGAGCACCGTTAAGGTAAGCACGGGGCGAAGACAGAGCTGTGCATCTTAATTCCAAAAGTTTATGCAACGTTCATTGTTTCGCATTAAATATTTAATTACACTTTGAATATGGAACGTTAAAGTTCCACATTTGATGCACAACATGGAACTTTAACGGAAGCTTTTTTGCCATTTCTCAGGATGTTTTAATATCACGGACATGTCATGAGATTTGTTGATTTGCGGCAACAGTACATTGCAACAATGAAACTGTAAACAACAAATATTTTATTAATAATTGATTAGTAAGGGTCGTCAAATGTTACGAGGAGAAGGGAAGAGAATGGGGTTGAGAGGGGAAAAAATTAGCTATGATCGAATGGCGGAACTGGGCCGAATGGCCCAACTCTGCTCCCATATCTTTACGGCCTTTACAATCTCTGCACACGTCAGAGTCCGGAGACTTTTACAAATTCGTGCAAAATGGGAAACATTTGAAAATATAGCACTTGGACAAACGAGTAAAATAAGGAGGTGGTGGTCCAATTCCGATGGCGGACAGGAAAAAGCTGTTCCTGATGTGGGTTTTCAGGTTCCTGTACCTTCTCCCTGATCGCTGTCAGAAGAGAAGACCGAGAGGAGGGAAAACAAGGATTTCGTCCGTTTTCGGTGAACTGTCTTGGTTTCTCTGAGGGTTCTGTTCGTGCCAAGGGCGCTGCCCACGACACCAGAACAATTTCGCAAAATTGCCTGTAATTAACAATCAGAGAAGACACGGGCGTAAATTCAAGTTTAATTATCATTTAATCAAACACCAGCTGCCTACTCTGCCGAAACTCCCAGGCTGTTCCTCATCCCTGGGGCGAATTTTTAAAACTTCCTGCAAAGTAAATAACAAGACTTCCTTACTTTTCAAAACAGAACTGATGCTGTCTGGCCCGCCGAGTTCTGCCAGCATTTTGTGTTCTTATTTATTTCCAGCATCTGCAGATTCACTCCTGCTGTTCTCTTTATGGAAGGAATCGGTTGTTGTGGTTAACTGAGGCCATATCCCGCAATAAACAATGCTCTAATCACTACGGAAGTCCAGGTCGGAAACGTCCAAAACCCCTCTTACTGTTTTCGTATCCTCATCCGAGTGGCCCCTCCCCTCTGTGGACAGAAACTCTATAAATGCCCTTGAATTCAGCGATAACATTATGGCTTACCCATTTCTCCAGTATAATAGACAATAGGTGCAGGAGCAGGCCATTCGGCCCTTTGAGCTAGCACCGCCATTCTATGTGATCATAGCTGATCATCCACAATCAGTACCCCGTTCCTGCCCTCTCCCATATCCCTTGACTCCGCTATCTTTAAGAGCTCTATCTAACCCTCTTGAAAGCATCAGAGAACTTTCGGAGGCCTCCACTGACTTATGTACGTGTGCACACACACCCCTACACCCCCCCACACACACC